>NC_067207.1:1063225-1337408 GCF_026262505.1 Trichomonas vaginalis G3 | reverse complement strand
AAAATACAACATTATAAAATTTATGAATAAAACTTGATATAAAATAACATTTTATTTTTACTAAGAAAAAAAAAAGGTTTTTGATAATAAATTTATTTTATTTCGAAAAAGTAGCAATAATCGTAAAAGGTATTGATAGGCTTGCTAAAGTAACTAATTTTAGCTGTCAAATACTTTTGTATTTTGAAGTAAATTAGGTTATAAATTTGTTTTTACTTTATTTCGAAAAAGTAGCAATAATTCGTAAAAGGGTATTGATAGGCTTGCTAAAGTAACTTAATTTTAGCTGTCAAAATACTTTTGTATTTTGAAGTAAATAGTATAAATTGTTTTTTACTTTTATTTCGAAAAAGTAGCAATAATTCTGTAAAAGTTGGTATTGATAGGCTTGCTAAAAGTAACTAATTTTAGCTGTCAAATACTTTTGTATTTTTGAAGTAAATTGAGATAAATTTGTTTTTACTTTTATTCCGAAAAAGTAACAATAATGTAAAAGGGTATTGATAGGCTTGCTAAAGTAACTAATTTTAGCTGTCAAATACTTTTGTATTTGAAGTAAATTAGTATAAATTTGATATTATTTTAACTCCCTTTGAAAACCTCAATTTCCATACAGAGGGAACGGGGAATAGCATCCAATATTCCCTGAGAATGGTTGCGCATTCTCAGTCCCTCTATATTTCGAACGAAGCTTCTCATCGGTCTTTTTTTTAATACTAAACGTTTTTTTTCCTGTCACTTTTTAGCTAAAATTTGGGTTTGCCTATTTGTACTAAATTATTGGCTATCATTCCAGCTTTTATATGTCAGCGTCTTACATGTTTCGCGTTACTTATTTGAAATGTGAAATGAATAATCAACAATGAGATCGAATCTTAACCACATCAACTTAATTATATGGACGATTTATGTAATATTTGATGATAAAAAAAAACTTTGAATTTAATAATAAAAAAAATAACATAAGATTTATTAATAAAAAAGTTTAACTAATAGCAAGGAACTGTGCTACATCCTCACTCTTTGCAGTTTTCTGCATTGATCCTGTGAGTCTTGTAATGCCAATAGAACCAATTGGAACAATTTCAGTTATGAGTATTTCTATTAGGTATATGATTAAATTAAGTTGTAGCCAAATCACTTCTCTTGTCATGATTTGGTGGATAAATCCATAAGTGTAAATTCCAATACTTATGGACGAATAATGAGAGAAACGATGAGCGGCGTGATACAGATAAAGAGTAATTTTTTCTGGAGAGGCTCCATCCTGGGCAAGGCTCTTCGAAAAGTTTGAAAATTCTTTTAAGTAAAGTGAGAATAAGAAGAAGATAATAAGATCACGTAAAATGGCTATTGTAGCCTCTACCTTGTGGAATGTTTCCGGATTGCATGTAAGCATACAAATAATTGAGATCGTGAAAAATACGCAAACAAGGAAATCAAAGTCATCAATACCCATTTGCTTCTTGAGTAAAAAATTAACTGAATCTTTTTCAAGGGGAGTCAAAACAAACGGAGCACCAGGAAAAGAAAATAAAGCAATAGGCAAATAGCTTTACATAACCTGGGAATACCGCTGGAAGGACAGAGTACCGATCCCAGAAATCATGATTGCCAGGTTTAGCGTTCTTATGGCCAAAAATAAGCCAGTAATAAATAAACCCCAAGCCTTTGCAGAAAACCGCTGTAATTGTTATGAAGATTTGTGCCTCGAACTGACCTTCAACCTCGCCCTTCTCTTCGCAGGTTGACGAATTGTAAATAGTAAAAATTAAATGATGCCGAAAATAATGAAAAGGCTGCGAAAATAAAGTCAGTGACGAATGTTGCTTTGATGTCTGAATAAACATATAAATGACTTTCGTTCTGAAAGTCAGTAATATTCATTTTCAAACACTGCCTCAAAAAAATTGAAAAATGACATTACGATCTATAAATTTTATCAACCTTTTAAAAAGGGTACATTCACTAGGCGATAACAGTAAAATAGGGATGAAAATAGGATAAATAGCATCCCTATATAGTGCCTAACAATATTTATACGGGCCAAAAAAAATTTGGCTAAGAGATTTGGCTAGGTTAGAATATTAGAAAATTGAGAGGAATTTTTATTTTCGAATTCTTTTGGAAAGTTAAAATTGTGATTAAAAATCGTTTTCCGGAGAACTAAGCATCTTATCATATATTTAAATCGATAAAAATATTAAATAATAGTTGAAAAGTATAATACATGAAATTATGGCGGAATATACAGAAAAAATAACATATTGACATTTTGAAAATTCATACATTAGCTTGGTGACAGACTCATTAAACTATACTTTAGCTAAGATTGATATATGATTTCAACAAACACATGGTTAAAATCGTAAAATTTTTTTAGATTTCAAAAAAGATATATATGGTAATATAATGCGAACAGAGTCAGCAAAATAGCATGTTAAAATATGTTACAATTAACTTTTTATTATATCCAATAGTAGATATCGAATAGTTTCCAGCTTTATGGTTAAATTATTTCTTATCGAGCTTCTCTTTAACTGTGTTATTAAGGTTGTAAATTTTTGATGCTAGAAACTTGGAAATCTTCTGCTGCTGCATTTTTCTTGAGAGTTCTTGCAATTTCGAATAGATCTGCACATTGTATGAAATAGGCGCTTTAAAATATCTTGAAAAACAGAATAGGACTGCTTTTCCAAAGGATGTTACTTGTAAATCAGAGAGTTTCAAAATTGAGTACAAGATTCATCATAACTTTTTGATTTTGCTGCGAAAAAGGAAAAGACAATGTATTAACAAATCATTTACTGTTGTTCATCAAAAGAAAGAAAACTTGATAACAACTAATGATGATAAAATCAAGCTATCTTTAATATTTTATAAAGATAAGACATTCAAAAATATTTGAATGCAGTTTTAAAATATTTTCTTTTAATTTCAATAATATATTATCATGATTATATAATCAAATTTTTAAATTTTTATTTCAAAGGCAATATTTCAAACTTTAATTTCATAATCTTAACCTTCGGCAATAAATGTATTTAATTGTAGCAAATTTAATGATTCTTTCGTCATGGTTAGCAATTTGGAGCTCATAAATTAATGATTTCTTCAAGCTAAAATTCTGCATTATTTCAAAAATCAATAATTCTCTAGTAACTTTTCTTCAAACCCCTAACCATTATAAATATATGTAAAAATAGAAAATTAATTGCAAAGAAAGATAGCCGAATTTACTGGGTAGTTCTTGTTGATGCGAAATAATTGGAAATTAACACCTAGTTTAACAGCATCATTCTCTTTTTTGCTCTCATTTAAATGCATTCGCACACTTTAATTTTGAAATATAAGAGTTTTGGAAATTATCAAATTTAACTCTGCTAACAAAATAACTATAGATCTTCATAAGTGTTAATAGAATCACCGGCCTTACATATAGTGTTTAATATAATGATGCACATCATACTGGGGATTTATTCCTTATTCATCTAGTTATTATAAGATTTACAACCCCATGAAAAATTTAAAATTTTGGTCAAAATAGTGAATGTACTTTCCTTTTAATAAATCTGTTCTTTAAGAAGAGTTATAATAAACTGTGGCATAATTTTGACTTCATAGCACACAATTCCTTTCAAAAAAATTGAACAAGTTCCTCCGAAGCATTTGGATGTTGAATTGGGTCTTTCATCTTAATTGTTGACTGGAGTGAAAATGAATACTGTGCGTTTAGCACTTTCTTTACATTTTTTTACTTTGTAAATGGAAAAAGTTGATTGAAAATCTCGCCTCCAAAGAGGCAAGCAATCCTACAAAAGCTCCAAGAGAAACAAAAAATACGTTTTGAAAGGTCAGCCTAACTCAGATTTCGCAAAAATCTCTGTTTTCCGAAAAAATCATGAATACTATGACAAAGTTCAAAAGCGAGCTAACATCGGGAGCTTTGGATGCATCTGAGAGTGATCTTGAGAAAATTGTTCTTGTTCCTAATTTTGTACGAGATATTTCAGTAAACCAAAAGAAAATATTATTACAAATACACATCGAAGGAACGACGCATTAATTAAAACAATCCCCAAAGATAAATATAAAGAAAATTCGTGAAAATACTCTGTCTAAATCAAAGAAAAATTTATGAGGCCAAGATGAAATCATATAATGACATGTTTAAACAAGATGTAAAGTCGATTTCGGAACTAAATGTTTCGGGTTCTCAAGATGAAATAGCTATTCACGTTTCCAGATATGAGTCCATGAAGGAAATGGAAACAAAAAATATATGAAATTATAAGCACAATTTGAAAAGATATCATTACATCAGAATGAAGCACTACATTCCTCATCTACTATATTATTGGAAAAGCAAGAGACCAATTACAACTCCAACGAGATAGTTTGAAAGAAGGCATCAAATGGCAAAAATAGAGCAATAAACAATGTCAAGAATGCTACGACCAGAAAATAGAGTTAAGAAATGTTTGAAATTTTTCTACCGTCAAATTACTTCATTGCTGGAAATAATCTCCGAAATCAACTGACTTTGACGCTTTGTATAGAATACTAGCGGTGTATTTCATAGATTAACTTTTTTAGATTTGAAATTTTTTGTTTACATTTTCATCGATTTGCTTGATCGAATTGATGAAAATGCAGTTTGTGAGTGCATTAATTAGAGTAAAAACTTGTATCATGTTAATCTATTTTTTGTAACATAAAAAAACAATATTTAATTTAAACAATAAGAAGAGAACGACGATTCTGTTTTTCTTCTAGATATAAGTTTGGCTGTTCTTTCGTTGATGGAATTTGCCCTCTTCTTGAAAGAAGAAGCCATTTGTTACTTCATGTAAGCGTGGCAAAGCAGATATAACTGCAATACCTTGCAGAGAAGCGTTTCTAGCATATACATTGTTTTTGGTGGCTTTGTTGCTAAATACTGAGATCATGTACTCTCTTCTTATTATCAAAAGATACGGTTCCTTGGTTCATAACTCCCATGCTAAGGTTTTTTTTAACATTGTCAAATTCCATTTCCATCATGCTAAGCTTATAAGCTGCAAGTTCTTCGTTCATCTCGAAAGTTGAAAATACTCTTATAATGAAACTGGACTTGCTCAGCAAATAAATGGATGTGCAGCCATCTGATCGATATTTATTCTTTCCCTTGGATTCTTTGTAAGCATTGCGGGTAATCAAATCTCGGCAATTGGGGTTAAAGTGAATCGGAAGCTCTATATCCTTAAACAATTCTTCTGTGCAAGTTTTGAAATGTTTTCATCAAAGTATGGTAATGTTTCAAGAACCATTGCGTACAACAATATTCCGCAGCTCCAAACGTCTGACGAAAAGTGTATATTGTTGCCCCATAATCATCTCTGGCGAGGCATATGCTGGAGAACCACATTGCGTCTGAAGAAGCTTTATCGTCTCCTGTTGGAGTATTACTGAGGCCAAAATCGATAATTCTTATATTGTTATTTATGTCAAGTAGTATGTTTTCAGTTTTAATATCTCTGTGTGCCACGTTGCAGTACTTTGCATTGATTTTATGGCTATTGCAATTGGGCAAAAATGTTTGCGCTTCATCCTCCTTTAAAGCTCCGCGGTCATTTGATATATTAAGCAAAGTGCCGTTTATAATGTACTCCATAACTAAGTACATGTAATGTTGAGATTCGACTGTTTCAAAGATCGCAAATATACGGATGATTAAGCAAGCGCATAATATCAATTTCTCTCTTAATCATAATTTTTGTTTAATATCATCAGTATTAGAGTATTTGGTATAACTTTTATTGAAACTTTAAATCCTGTAGGCTTATGGATTGCTAGGAATACCTTTGAGAAAGCGCCAGTACCGATCGGTTGCTTTAATGATATAATTCTCTAAAATTGGGTCTTCCAAGCATGAATCCATTTTTTTGTTTATAAGCTTAATTTATAAAAGTATTTGAGAATGATAACCCGCTTTCTAAATACATATTGAATTCAAATTAAATTGTATATTCTAAAAATGGCTTGTACATGTGTAATTAATATAAAATAACTTGATTTGAAACGGATTGAATATTTTGATAAAAATTCATTTAAATCGGGTTATTAGTTTTGAACCATTTCTTACGTTTGAATTTCAATTTTTGCTTTGGGAATCAAATTTTTGAGAGAATATTACGTTCTATTTATCGTGGTTGATATAAAGTTTAAGCATTAGGAAATGATGCATCATCGATTAATAATAGATTTAATTCAATTTTCAATTTTGTTTTCAAAATTGTTATAGACCGAAAATAGATTTTTTCGGTTTTCTCTTCAAATAATTGAAAGAATGATACTATTATAGGTTTATTATATTATATAGCATATAATCATGCTATAGCCGAAAATTATAAGTTTTGAGAAGGATTGAATATAACACAAATAAATTTGAATGTAAGTTAAAATTCTTGTTGTTTTTAATAGCTATTTAATGAGAAATCCAATATTGCAAAATTCAAATTGAATGATTGAAAGAACAGAAAAAGTCATTCTTTCAATTCGAATATGTTTCATTGTATTTATAATTATATGGCAAATAAGATTTAAACTTGATTTTTAAGGAAAATTCACAAAATTGAATAAATTCAAATAATTTTTATTCAAAATAAACTAGTTATTTGAGTTTACTACTAATTATCTATTCAAACTACAAAGTTTGTAATTTAAAATATTTTGTGAGATCAGATTGAATAATTCAAGGTTCTTTTCAATTAATATTAATAACCATATTACGCATTTTCGAACATTCTAAACCAAAATATATAAAAATGGGAGACGAATGTTAAATTTGCTAGACATGGGGGAGTTGTCTGCAAAGTTTTAGGTCTTATCTCTAACAAAAAATTAATTTTTAAAAAAAAGACCGAATACGTTTCACAAGCGAGAAAAATAAAAAGGCCAAGATAGAATTTTCTAGACATAAAGAAGTTGTTTACCGAGTTTTAGCTCTTATCTCTAACAAAAAATTAATTTTTATAAAAAATGACCGAATACGTTTCACAGCGAGAAAAAAATAAAAGGCAAGATAGAATTTTCTAGACATAAAGAAGTTGTTTACCGAGTTTAGCTCTTATCCTAACAAAAAATTAATTTTTTAAAAAAATGACCGAATACGTTTCACAGCGAGAAAAAAATAAAAGGCAAGATAGAATTTTCTAGACATAAAGAAGTTGTTTACCGAGTTTTAGCTCTTATCTCTAACAAAAAATTAATTTTTTAAAAAAATGACCGAATACGTTCACACGAGAAAAAAATAAAAGGCAAGATAGAAATTTCTAGACATAAAGAAGTTGTTTACCGAGTTTTAGCTCTTATTCTCTAACAAAAAATTAATTTTTAAAAAATGACCGAATACGTTTCACAGCGAGAAAAAAATATAAAAGGCAAATAGAATTTTCTAGACATAAAGAAGTTGTTTACGAGTTTTAGCTCTTATCTCTAACAAAAAATTAATTTTTTTAAAAAATGACCGAATACGTTTCACAGCGAGAAAAAAATAAAAGGCAAGATAGAATTTTCTAGACATAAAGAAGTTGTTTACCGAGTTTTAGCTCTTATCTCTAACAAAAAATTAATTTTTAAAAAAATGACGAATACGTTTCACAGCGAGAAAAAAATAAAAGGCAAGATAGAATTTTCTAGACATAAAGAAGTTGTTTACCGAGTTTTAGCTCTTATCTCTAACAAAAAATTTAATTTTTTAAAAAATGACCGAATACGTTCACAGCGAGAAAAAAAAAAAACTGTACACTGATTTTCATTTTCATTTCCAGTCACTTTACTTATTATTTTTTCTTTTTTTCATTTTAATTATAAATTATTTACTAATATGTTTATTTACGTTACCATTTTCTTTATTCTTTTGAATTCCATACTAGAACACTTATAGAATATTTTGATTGTTAACGTACTTCATTAGAATGAATCCTTACAAAGGGTATGTCGATCGAATTTACCTAATTGGTATTTCCAATCAGATTGAAGAAGGTAAAATGACATGGGAAGAAGCTTGCACCCATGTTCCCATCGCCCCAACCCTTCAATCAAATGATTTCAAATATTTAGATGTTTCAAAATCTTTTTTACAAAATCAATTTAGCTTACAGAATATCCCATTGCCTAAAGGCAAGAAAGGTCGTAGGGTCAATCCCTACGACCAAATCAAAGCTCTTGCTGTTATACATGACCACTGGCCTTTCCCTGTGGTCAAACAAAACAATGGAACTTTGAAATTACAACAAATTGATGTATCTTATAGAGAAGTACGCAGATACTTCAAAGAAAATCATTCACCAAGACGCGATTAGAGCATGCCGGGCCAGAAACAGCAGTAAGATATTGGGCGCTTTCACCAATCTTATCTGGCACGCAGATGTTCATTATTTTTTAGGGGTGTTCGTGGCCAGTATATTTATGGCATAATCGACGATTTTAGCCGCAAAGTCCTAGCGTGTATACAAATACCAGATATGCTGGCAGCGACGACAGCGAACGTTGCGGCTTCCGCCTTCATTGAATTTGGCGCCCCTTATTGTTTCTGGACCGACAACGGTTCAGAAAATAGGGGCGCCTTTCAAGATCTACTTGATCTTTGGGGCGTCCAATGGCGCATACAGACTCTCATTCTCCCTACCAAAATGGGAAGTTGAGAGATTCTGGCCGACATTGGAGCGCTGCCAAAGCATTCAGGCTATCCCTGCCTTTATTTGGGAGAACAATAATAACACACCGCATGAAGAATCTCCCAATTAATCCATATAACTGGAACAAATTACACGCCAAATCAAATGTATCAGCTGAAACGCGAAATACACAAATGCCATAACAGAAAGGTTGTGCAAATATGGGATACAGATACAGGCATGACCGCTGTTGACACATTCACAGCGTAATAATTAAACATAATTTTTAATTTCATTTTAACAAGTTTTTTAAATGTATGTAATGAATAATTCATTAGAATATGATAATGCACATTGTAACAGAATAGAACAATCACCAAATTTTTTTGAAATTAAAAATAAAAGTAAAAGTATAAAGTAATCTAACCAAAAAAGATATTTAAAAGAATTTTGGAAAAAACAGAATAAGGATAATGATATTATTTTAGATACACAATCGATGTACTGAAGAATAATCCGGTAAAATGATGATATAAAAATTAGATTAATTACAAGTAGCTAAAAGAATAAAACTATATTATATAAAATAAATGAAGTTTAATGAAACAATAAAGGATAAATAAATAATAAAGATTTTTATTGTATATCAGTAGTAGTGTATGTGGAGGGGTTGTGTGACTTTTTTTGTAAACGTAAGAATCATACAATATCGAGCGATTTTGTATCATTTTTTTTAACATATGAAGTGTAAAAAATGTATGATTCTGACGGTTTTTATTCTTACGTTTTTGAATAAATCAAGATTTAAAAAAATTTTCAAAATTGTAAGACATTTACACTCAGCCCATACTAAACGCATTAAAAAATTAACATATTAATTTTAAAATAATTTATTTCATCTTTTATAAAAGAAGCTATATATAGATGATGTCAGATATTCCGCGATTAATTAAACATTGTTTAAATCCTGAATGGAATCAATGGAGTCATAATCAAAGACCTCATAAACGAGTAAAAGAAAATTAGAAATAATTATTTTCATGAATGAAAGATTCACTACCATAATGAAATAAAAAATAAAAAAATAAACTTTTAAAAATTCAATGTCTTACAATTTTGAATAATTTATTTTTAATTCGTATGAAATGAGCGTCAAAACTAACGATGTTAAAAAATTGGGATTCACAAATGAGGAAATAAAGGATATATTAGAGGAGGCGGGTATGGAGTGTGATAAATATTATTTAAGAAATTGTCAAAAATTCGCGGGAGTTTTTAAATGAGTTGATTATGATGGAAAAATGAATAAAGATGATGTTATAAATTTCTTATATCCCACATCTAAAGAAGAAAACCTAAAGAACCTGTGTTTTCCCTGAATATTATGAAGAACGGATTAAAGATGATGAATACGATGAAATTGAAAAACTGGAAAAAATAAGAGATGAAATAGATGAAAAAATTAAGGAATTTAGAAGAAGTTGAAAATGAAGTAGAGGGTTTAATGAATATCCCAGCTTCAGAATCAGAAGTTCAGAAATCTCATGAAGAAAGATATAAAAATTATGTCTCAGAATCAACACAAAATTATTAGATGGTGAAATAGATGAAACACTTTCAGAAGAAGGTACTAAATTTATACGTAAACATAAGTTACAATTTATTGATAATGAAAAATACCCTTGTATCTTACTTTCACCCCTCTCGATTCTGAGAATTCAAAAAAGCTCTTAAAAACGTGACATATGCAACTAATACGATTAAGAAAGAAGATCATGATATTTACACAAATTATTATTTAAAATAAATGCACAGGTGTTGATAAAGTTTTTGATTTATTAGATAAAATATCAAAAGAAACCATTGGAACCTATAAAATTTTGTGTGATTGTGGTTTTCATTATTGAAGATACCAATAATGTTTCATATGAAAGAACAGCACCGAAGGAAGACGAAGTGGAAAGGTCTATACCATTCGTTATTAAGAACATAAAAGATATGAAAACTTATTAAAACATTATATTTATTCATTTATTTCAGAAAAAATGGAAGCAACCCATAAAACATCTTCTCATCATTTTATAGCTATTCATACATTCCTTTTCAAAGTTGTGAAATTAAATAAGACAGGAATCAGATTTAATGTATCAGGTACACATTCTTGAGTAAATTAAAATGTATTCGTCACGTCGCAGATGATAAAAATTTATGTGTTCTTAATTCATTTTACGGACTTTAAAAAATAAACTTTATTTTTTAATTTTTTATTCTTACATATGAACAAAAACGGAACAGCTAAAATGAATGATAATCAAATTAGAGCAGAAGGTAGAAGGTTATTTAAACGCTTCTATAACATTCCTGATGGTGTTAATCCTAAAACTCGTAGAAGTTATTTAAATGAAACAATAGATGCATATGAAGGTGTTGACATTTCATCAGAAAGTGAGAGATTAGCGAGAATGTTAAATGTATATATTGATTTCTATTATTGATCCTCAACCAGAAGACGTAGACATTAACAAGGTAGACTTTCCATTAGTGGAATCAATAATGATAGATCCAGAATTTGAAACAATAAATATTTTATTAACACAAAGTCCATGTGGAAACTTCACGCTGACAGAATTACAGACGTTGAAAGCACTCACAGGATATAAAGTTTGCCCCTTTGCAAAGAAGAAGTATATTCTATCCGTGATGATCCAGAAAGGAAAAACCAAAGAAGATTTTTAAAGCATTGTGAGAAATGTAAAGAAAATAATGGAAGATTAATTCAAGACGTTCAATTGCAAAAGACCCAGCAACCATATGCACCACATTACGAAACAGAAGATATATCAGTGGTTATTAGCTCACAATTTGCAGGAATATTTATCAACCGACAAAATTATTATATTACTTTTGACTTCGAAACATTAGAGACTAAAGAAGAATTACAACTTTCTGAGTGTGCAACTTTGAACGCTTACTTAAAACCATTCATGGTATCATCAACGGTTAAATTAAATGATAAAACATATACGAGGAATTTTTGCTTAACTTCGAGTGATTCTTTTATTTCTGATTGGATTGAGTTTTTATTTTCAACCTGGTCATTAGTTGCTAAATCAAATATTGAACAATATGAAGAATTAATGAAGTCGCAAACGGACCAAACGGCGGGGACTTTGTCTCATACATTAAATGAAAAACAGAAGGAAGCATTTAAAGAACTTCTAGATGAGGAATTCAATAAAGTGAATATCATAGGTTTTAATTCGGGAAAGTTTGATTTAAATTTAATTCTTCGTGATTTAAACACTGCAAAATGGAAAATAAAAATCAATGCTGGGTTCATCTTCTCAATTTAAGCAAATCATTGTAAAGAAACAAACGCTCCATATGAATTGAGATTTATTGACATCAGAAATTATATAGCGGGTGGACATTAGACCAATTCACTCAAGATTTCGGAAAACAATAAATCACGTGTTAAATCCTTTTTCCCTTATCAATTCATCACATGGAGAATTACGAAAAAGAATTATATAAAGTGGAACCATTCACTCAAAATTCATTTTATTCAGCATTAACTCAAGAAACTATATCAGATAGTGATTATCAAATATATCTCAATGATGCTAAAAATTTTAAGAATAGATTAGAATATTTTATTTATTAATGCAATAAAAGATGTTGAAATTATGATTGACCCAATCGATAAAATTATTGAAGAAACATTTGTTTTATAAAATTGACATGCTTCATAATCTTTCTTTATCATCGAATGCTTCAATGATTCGTTACGCTTTAGCATATAAAGACTTTAATCCTAATGAAAAATATCCTGAGGAAGAGATAGAATCAAGTTTTGAATTAACGAAAAAGTATTGGAATATAAAAATTGAATCATATAAGAAACAGATGAAAAAAAGCAGAAAGGGATACTAAAAATATGTTTCAATGGATGATTTTCAATACTATCCACGATTTAATCCTTCATCTAAATGTAAAATGTGTGGTAAAGCGTTTACATATGCAAATAAACCAACATTGGATAGAATCGATAATGAAAAACCACATACCAAAGAAAATTGTCAGTTAATGTGTTGTTATTGCAATGTCGTAAAATCAAATAAAGATGAAGATGTTCAACGTTTAAGAATCATTTAGAAATTATGCATTAAAAAATAATTACCAATGACTTTAGATTCAGTTGAAGCTTATCACATTCTCCGTAATGGAATTACTGGTGGTTTATCAAATGTTCAACATAGAGTAAATCTAAGGAATCACGCACATTAATAAACTTTCATATAGTCCAGAAACTAAAACTGTATCAAACGAGGACACCACCAACATTATGACTCATTTCGTTGGGTTTGATTTTAATTCATTATATCCTTCATCATTTTCATCTAATCCTCATGATTTCATTCAATATACTGACCATAAAATGTGTATGCCGGGAAGATTGAATGGTGTTATCATTTGTGATACAGCAACAAAGAAAGCAAAAGCATTGGGAATAATTAAGAAAGAAAAATACTTTATTCGTGGCTGAAGTAAAGGGTCACATTGATGAAAAATACATTAATGATTACATAAACTTTTTACCGATAATAAGAAACTTAGATATTATCACAGATGAAAAAACAATTGGCAGTTTTATGTATAATTACATGAAAATCAAACAATCTACCAGTTGACCAGAAACAGAGAAATTAACTCAGTTAGCATCAACACACAACCAATATCAACCATTTTCTTCTTATTATCTTTGGTATCTAATCGACAGATTTCATTTTATCATCGATGATATAGGGTGTCCAAGGTTGGTTAGCACAAACCTGAATACTGCGAATAGAAATAAACAAGTTATATATATAAAGTTTATTTTAAATAATCACCATTGGATTCAATCACGCGTTCGCAGCGATCGATCAGGCTTGAAAGACACGCTTTAAATCATCATGAGAAAATTGCTCAAATTGCTCTCTTAACAAAATTTTCAAGATCATCTGGACTCGCGAATTCGCGTCCTTCAGCTCTCTTTTTTAGCGTGCCGAATAAAATAAAAGTCAGAGGGTGCAATATCAGGTGATGAATAAATTGGGTTTGGAACAACTTTGACATTGTTTTCCACTAATGAATTCATTACCTTATGACTTTTGTGAACTCTTGAATTATCAAAATGAATTGCAAACTTTTGTTTTTGTTGTTTGGATTTCTCAAACTCATCAGAATTGATAATTTGAGTAAGAACATTGTCAATTAGATACTGAGCATTCATCGTATTAGGTTTTTGAAGAATATCAATTGCGATGATGCCATTCACGCCCCAAAAACCGACAACATCATCATTGGTGTGTCAATTTTTTTCTTCGGGAATATTTGCGGATTTTCATCCTTCGGGATCCACATGATTTTGGCTTCTGTTGCATATTGAAACCAAGACTCGTCCCCTGTTACTAAAAAGCAAACTTCTTGGATTGATACGCACCCAATATAGAGAGGAGCTCTTTCGAAGATTGGACTCTAGATTTTTTTTGAACTGAATTAAGGTTGTGCGGAACCCAACGTGTATACGCTAGTTTGTAGTTCAAATAATTGTGCAGATAATAACTGACTGTTGTACGTGGTATCTTTGTCATCTCCTCTATCCTTCTGAGTGATGCTCTTGGGTCTTCATCTAGCGCTTGAAGAATTGCTTTGATTTTTCTTTGATCCGGCGATTTTTTGTCAAATTTTTATGATGGGCGCCTTTTTTGTTCATGAAGTGATACATCCTAACATGATACGTTACAGTGGAATAGCTAGGAGCATCCATACCGAAGCATTTTACCAATGTCTCGTAGATTTTTTTACAGTCTTTGCATTTTTTTGCAAGAGCGAGGATGTTTTCTTTATGATTCATTAAAAAAATGAAAAAAATCCCGCCAAAATTTCCCGCCGAAACCGCCTCTTGTCTCAAATTCATTTTATATCCCGGCATGGCGCCAAAATACAACATACTCATCATTATACATATATTCATATTTTTTATTATATATTTATAATCAGCATATATCTCCTTTAATAGTCTCATATAGAGCGCTGTGCTAAACGCACCTTTGGACACCCTATATTCAATCAATTTTAACATTTACTAAAAACACTTGCTTTAATGAATTGCGAACGAATTTATGAACGAAAGACAAAAGGCTGAATTAGAAGAAATAAAGGAAAAAGTTTATTTTGCAAGATTTCACTTAATGTTATCATATGGTTACGATGCAATTGAATACACAAAATTACATTATTTTACCTTATGAATCATTAATTCACATTATCGCCATTCTTTGTGATGTTCAAGATTCAGACGTGAAGATTCAATTTTTCATAGATGATGAGGTTTCATGCTGCGGAACAGTTGCAAAAATAAATCCTATAAAGGATATAGTCACAATTAAGATATCAAAAACGAAACAACAACTGAACTTCATTTAACATATAATGATATTTATTAATAAAATAGTTGATGAATATAAAATATCACTTGAAAAATTCTTTGTTAAGGCTATTTAATATTCAAGCATTAACATTATCGAATAATAATCCTTTGAATCATAATCGATAATAATTGACCTTTCACCAGTTTCTATCGTTTGTTTTATTTCTTTTTGTTTCCCCACTATCCGGATCGGTCATTGTAATTGTTTTTGTTATAGTATTCAGCTTTATCTTTAACTTCAATCTTTTTTCCATCGGGATATTTAAACCAAAATTCCAAAAATTCGATATTGTCAATCTGTTCATATATTTTAATCTATCAATTACATTTTAATTCCATCTGAAAATCTTATGAAATCAGGTCATATATGGGTTTGATTGAATTAAATTTGAATGATGCTCTCTGTAATTTTGTGTATTCATTGCATCGTAACCATATGATCCATTAAGTGAAATCTTGCAAAATAAACTTTTTCCTTTATTTCCTTCTAATTCAGCCTTTTGTCTTTCGTTCATAAATTCGTTCGCAAATTCATTAAAGCAAGTGTTTTTAGTAAATGTTAAAATTGATTGAATATAGGGTGTCCAAAGGTGCGTTTAGCACAGCGCTCTATATGAGACTATTAAAGGAGATATATGCTGATTATAAATATATAATAAAAAATATGAATATATGTATATGATGAGTATGTTGTATTTTGGCGCCATGCCGGGATATAAAATGAATTTTGAGACAAGAGGCGGTTTCGCGGGAAATTTTGGCGGGATTTTTTTCATTTTTTTAATGAATCATAAAGAAAACATCCTCGCTCTTGCAAAAAAATGCAAAGACTGTAAAAAAATCTACGAGACATTGGTAAAATGCTTCGGTATGGATGCTCCTAGCTATTCCACTGTAACGTATCATGTTAGGATGTATCACTTCATGAACAAAAAGGCGCCCATCATAAAAATTGACAAAAAATCGCCGGATCAAAGAAAAATCAAAGCAATTCTTCAAGCGCTAGATGAAGACCCAAGAGCATCACTCAGAAGGATAGAGGAGATGACAAAGATACCACGTACAACAGTCAGTTATTATCTGCACAATTATTTGAACTACAACTAGCGTATACACGTTGGGTTCCGCACAACCTTAATTCAGTTCAAAAAAAATCTAGAGTCCAATCTTCGAAAGAGCTCCTCTCTATATTGGGTGCGTATCAATCCAAGAAGTTTCGCTTTTTAGTAACAGGGGACGAGTCTTGGTTTCAATATGCAACAGAAGCCAAAATCATGTGGATCCCGAAGGATGAAAATCCGCAAATATTCCCGAAGAAAAAAATTGACACACCAATGATGATGTTGTCGGTTTTTGGGGCGTGAATGGCATCATCGCAATTGATATTCTTCAAAAACCTAATACGATGAATGCTCAGTATCTAATTGACAATGTTCTTACTCAAATTATCAATTCTGATGAGTTTGAGAAATCCAAACAACAAAAACAAAAGTTTGCAATTCATTTTGATAATTCAAGAGTTCACAAAAGTCATAAGGTAATGAATTACTTAGTGGAAAACAATGTCAAAGTTGTTCCAAACCCAATTTATTCACCTGATATTGCACCCTCTGACTTTTATTTATTCGGCACGCTAAAAAAGAGAGCTGAAGGACGCGAATTCGCGAGTCCAGATGATCTTGAAAATTTTGTAAGAGAGCAATTTGAGCAATTTTCTCATGATGATTTAAAGCGTGTCTTTCAAGCCTGGATCGATCGCTGCGAACGCGTGATTGAATCCAATGGTGATTATATTTAAATAAACTTTATATATATGTAACTTGTTTATTTCTATTCGCAGTATTCAGGTTTGTGCTAAACACACCTTTGGACACCCTATATCATCGATGATAAAATGAAATCTGTCGATTAGATACCAAAGATAATAAGAAGAAAATGGTTGATATTGGTTGTGTGTTGATGCTAACTGAGTTAATTTTCTCTGTTTCTGGTCAACTGGTAGATTGTTTGATTTCATGTAATTATACATAAAACTGCCAATTGTTTTTTCATCTGTGATAATATCTAAGTTTCTTATTATCGGTAAAAAGTTTATGTAATCATTAATGTATTTTTCATCAATGTGACCCTTTACTTCAGCACGAATAAAGTATTTTTCTTCTTAATTATTCCCAATGCTTTTGCTTTCTTTGTTGCTGTATCACAAATGATAACACCATTCAATCTTCCCGGCATACACATTTTATGGTCAGTATATTGAATGAAATCATGAGGATTAGATGAAAATGATGAAGGATATAATGAATTAAAATCAACACCAACGAAATGAGTCATAATGTTGGTGTGTCCTCGTTTGATACAGTTTTAGTTTCTGGACTATATGAAAGTTTATTAATGTGCGTGATTCCTTTAAGATTTACTCTATGTTGAACATTTGATAAACCACCAGTAATTCCATTACGGAGAATGTGATAAGCTTCAACTGAATCTAAAGTCATTGGTAAATTATTTTTTAATGCATAATTTCTTAAATTGATTCTTAAACGTTGAACATCTTCATCTTTATTTGATTTTACGACATTGCAATAACAACACATTAACTGACAATTTTCTTTGGTATGTGGTTTTTCATTATCGATTCTATCCAATGTTGGTTTATTTGCATATGTAAACGCTTTACCACACATTTTACATTTAGATGAAAGGATTAAATCGTGATAGTATTGAAAATCATCCATTGAAACATTATTTTTAGTATCCCTTTCTGCTTTTTCATCTTGTTTCTTATATGATTCAATTTATATTTCCAATACTTTTTCGTTAATTCAAAACTTGATTCTATCTCTTCCTCAGGATATTTTTCATTAGGATTAAAGTCTTTATATGCTAAAGCGTAACGAATCATTGAAGCATTCGATGATAAAGAAAGATTATGAAGCATGTCAATTTTATAAACAAATGTTTCTTCAATAATTTTATCGATTGGGTCAATCATAATTTCAACATCTTTATTGCAATAATAAATAAAATATTCTAATCTATTCTTAAAATTTTTAGCATCATTGAGATATATTTGATAATCACTATCTGATATAGTTTCTTGAGTTAATGCTGAATAAAATGAATTTTGAGTGAATGGTTCCACTTTATATAATTCTTTTTCGTAATTCTCCCATGTGATGAATTGATAAGGGAAAAAGGATTTAACACGTGATTTATTGTTTCCGAAATCTTGAGTGAATTGGTCTAATGTCCCACCCGCTATATAATTTCTGATGTCAATAAATCTCAATTCATATGGAGCGTTTGTTTTCTTTACAATGATTTGCTTAAATTGAGAAGATGAACCCAGCATTGATTTTATTTTCCATTTTGCAGTGTTTAAATCACGAAGAATTAAATTTAAATCAAACTTTCCCGAATTAAAACCTATGATATTCACTTTATTGAATTCCTCATCTAGAAGTTCTTTAAATGCTTCCTTCTGTTTTTCATTTAATGTATGAGACAAAGTCCCGCCGTTTGGTCCGTTTGCGACTTCATTAATTCTTCATATTGTTCAATATTTGATTTAGCAACTAATGAACAGGTTGAAAATAAAAACTCAATCCAATCAGAAATAAAAGAATCACTCGAAGTTAAGCAAAAATTCCTCGTATATGTTTTATCATTTAATTTAACCGTTGATGATACCATGAATGGTTTTAAGTAAGCGTTCAAAGTTGCACACTCAGAAAGTTGTAATTCTTCTTTAGTCTCTAATGTTTCGAAGTCAAAAGTAATATAATATCTTGTCGGTTGATAATATTCCTGCAAATTGTGAGCTAATAACCACTGATATATCTTCTGTTTCGTAATATGTGGTGCATATGGTTGCTGGGTCTTTTGCAATTGAACGTCTTGAATTAATCTTCCATTATTTTCTTTACATTTCTCACAATGCTTTAAAAATCTTCTTTGGTTTTTCCTTTCTGGATCATCACGGATAGAATATACTTCTTCTTTGCAAAAGGGGCAAACTTTATATCCTGTGAGTGCTTCAACGTCTGTAATTCTGTCAGCGTGAAGTTTTCCACATGGACTTTGTGTTAATAAAATATTTATTGTTTCAAATTCTGGATCTATCATTATTGATTCCACTAATGGAAAGTCTACCTTGTTAATGTCTACGTCTTCTGGTTGAGGATCACAATAATAGAAATCAATATTAACATTTAACATTCTCGCTAATCTCTCACTTTCTGATGAAATGTCAAACCCTTCATATGCATCTATTGCTTCATTTAAATAACTTCTACGAGTTTTAGGATTAACACCATCAGGAATGTTATAGAAGCGTTTAAATAACCTTCTACCTTCTGCTCTAATTTGATTATCATTCATTTTAGCTGTTCCGTTTTTGTTCATTTATGTAAGAATAAAAAATTAAAAAAATAAAGTTTATTTTTTAAAGTCCGTAAAATGAATTAAGAACACATAAATTTTTATCATCTGCGACGTGACGAATACATTTTAATTTACTCAAGAATGTGTACCCTGATACATTAAATCTGATTCCTGTCTTATTTAATTTCACAACTTTGAAAAGGAATGTATGAATAGCTATAAAATGATGAGAAGATGTTTTATGGGTTGCTTCCATTTTTTCTGAAATAAATGAATAAATATAATGTTTATAAGTTTTCATATCTTTTATGTTCTTAATAACGAATGGTATAGACCTTTCCACTTCGTCTTCCTTCGGTGCTGTTCTTTCATATGAAACATTATTGGTATCTTCAATAATGAAACCACAATCACACAAAATTTTATAGGTTCCAATGGTTTCTTTTGATATTTTATCTAATAAATCAAAAACTTTATCAACACCTGTGCATTTATTTAAATAATAATTTGTGTAAATATCATGATCTTCTTTCTTAATCGTATTAGTTGCATATGTCACGTTTTTAGAGCTTTTTTGAATTTCTCAGAATCGAGAGGGGGTGAAAGTAAGATACAAGGGTATTTTTCATTATCAATAAATTGTAACTTATGTTTACGTATAAATTTAGTACCTTCTTCTGAAAGTGTTTCATCTATTTCACCATCTAATAAATTTTGTGTTGATTCTGAGACATAATTTTTATATCTTTCTTCATGAGATTTCTGAACTTCTGATTCTGAAGCTGGGATATTCATTAAACCCTCTACTTCATTTTCAACTTCTCTTAATTCCTTAATTTTTTCATCTATTTCATCTCTTATTTTTTCCAGTTTTTCAATTTCATCGTATTCATCATCTTTAATCCGTTCTTCATAATATTCAGGGAAAACATCAGGTTCTTTAGGTTTTCTTCTTTAGATGTGGGATATAAGAAATTTATAACATCATCTTTATTCATTTTTCCATCATAATCAAACTCATTTAAAAACTCCGCGAATTTTTGACAATTTCTTAAATAATATTTATCAACCTCATAACCCGCCTCCTCTAATATATCCTTTATTTCCTCATTTGTGAATCCCAATTTTTTAACATCGTTAGTTTTGACGCTCATTTCATACGAATTAAAAATAAATTATTCAAAATGTAAGACATTGAATTTAAAAGTTTATTTTTTTATTTTTTATTTCATTATGGTAGTGAATCTTTCATTCATGAAAATAATTATTTCTAATTTCTTTTACTCGTTTATGAGGTCTTTGATTATGACTCCATTGATTCCATTCAGGATTTAAACAATGTTTAATTAATCGCGGAATATCTGACATCATCTATATATAGCTTCTTTTATAAAAGATGAAATAAATTATTTTAAAATTAATATGTTAATTTTTTAATGCGTTTAGTATGGGCTGAGTGTAAATGTCTTACAATTTTGAAAATTTTTTAAATCTTGATTTATTCAAAAACGTAAGAATAAAAACCGTCAGAATCATACATTTTTTACTTCATATGTTAAAAAAAATGATACAAAATCGCTCGATATTGTATGAATTCTTACGTTTACAAAAAAAGTCACACAACCCCTCCACATACACTACTACTGATATACAATAAAAATCTTTATTATTTATTTATCCTTTATTGTTTCATTAAACTTCATTTATTTTATATTATAGTTTTATTCTTTTAGCTACTTGTAAAATAATCTAATTTTATATCATCATTTTACCGGATTATTCTTCAGTACATCGATTGTGTATCTAAAATAATATCATTATCCTTATTCTGTTTTTTCCAAAATTCTTTTAAATATCTTTTTTGGTTAGATTACTTTATACTTTTACTTTTATTTTTTAATTTCAAAAAAAATTTGGTGATTGTTCTATTCTGTTACAATGTGCATTATCATATTCTAATGAATTATTCATTACATACATTAAAAAAACTTGTTAAAAATGAAATTAAAAAATTATGTTTATTATTACGCTGTGAATGTGTCAACAGCGGTCATGCCTGTATCTGTATCCCATATTTGCCACAACCTTTCTGTATCTGCATTTGTGTATTTCGGTTTCAGCTGATACATTTGATTTGGCGTGTAATTTGTTCCAGTTAATGGATTAATTGGGAGATCTTCATGCGGTGTGTTATTATTGTACTCCCAAATAAAGGCAGGGATAGCCTGAATGCTTTGGCAGCGCTCCAATGTCGGCCAGAATCTCTCAATCTTCCCATTTTGGTAGGGAGAATGAGAGTCTGTATGCCGCCATTGGACGCCCCAAAGATCAAGTAGATCTTGAAAGGCGCCCCTATTTTCTGAACCGTTGTCGGTCCAGAAACAATAAGGGGCGCCAAATTCAATGAAGGCGGAAGCCGCAACGTTCGCTGTCGTCGCTGCCAGCATATCTGGTATTTGTATACACGCTAGGACTTTGCGGCTAAAATCGTCGATTATGCCATAAATATACTGGCCACGAACACCCCTAAAAATAATGAACATCTGCGTGCCAGATAAGATTGGGTGAAAGCGCCCAATATCTTACTGCTGTTTCTGGCCCGGCATGCTCTAATCGCGTCTTGGTGAAATGATTTTCTTTGAAGTATCTGCGTACTTCTCTATAAGATACATCAATTTGTTGTAATTTCAAACGTTTCCATTGTTTTGTTTGACCACAGGGAAAGGCCCAGTGGTCATGTATCACAGCAAGAGCTTTGATTTGGTCGTAGGGATTGACCCTACGACCTTTCTTGCCTTTAGGCAATGGGATATTCTGTAAGCTAAATTGATTTTGTAAAAAAGATTTTGAAACATCTAAATATTTGAAATCATTTGATTGAAGGGTTGGGGCGATGGGAACATGGGTGCAAGCTTCTTCCCATGTCATTTTACCTTCTTCAATCTGATTGGAAATACCAATTAGGTAAATTCGATCGACATACCCTTTGTAAGGATTATTCTAATGAAGTACGTTAACAATCAAAATATTCTATAAGTGTCTAGTATGGAATTCAAAAGAATAAAGAAAATGGTAACGTAAATAAACATATTATGAAATAATTTATAATTAAAATGAAAAAAAGAAAAAATAATAAGTAAAGTGACTGGAAATGAAAATGAAAATCAGTGTACAGTTTTATTTTTTTCGCTGTGAAACGTATTCGGTCATTTTTTAAAAAATTAATTTTTTGTTAGAGATAAGAGCTAAAACTCGGTAAACAACTTCTTTATGTCTAGAAAATTCTATCTTGCCTTTTATTTTTTCTCGCTGTGAAACGTATTCGGTCATTTTTTTAAAAATTAATTTTTGTTAGAGATAAGAGCTAAAACTCGGTAAACAACTTCTTTATGTCTAGAAAATTCTATCTTGCCTTTTATTTTTTTCTCGCTGTGAAACGTATTCGGTCATTTTTTAAAAAAATTAATTTTTTGTTAGAGATAAGAGCTAAAACTCGGTAAACAACTTCTTTATGTCTAGAAAATTCTATCTTGCCTTTTATTTTTTTCGCTGTGAAACGTATTCGGTCATTTTTTTAAAAATTAATTTTTTGTTAGAGATAAGAGCTAAAACTCGGTAAACAACTTCTTTATGTCTAGAAAATTCTATCTTGCCTTTTATTTTTTTCTCGCTGTGAAACGTATTCGGTCATTTTTTAAAAAATTAATTTTTTGTTAGAGATAAGAGCTAAAACTCGGTAAACAACTTCTTTATGTCTAGAAAATTCTATCTTGCCTTTTATTTTTTTCTCGCTGTGAAACGTATTCGGTCATTTTTTAAAAAATTAATTTTTTGTTAGAGATAAGAGCTAAAACTCGGTAAACAACTTCTTTATGTCTAGAAAATTCTATCTTGCCTTTTATTTTTTTCTCGCTGTGAAACGTATTCGGTCATTTTTTTAAAATTAATTTTTTGTTAGAGATAAGAGCTAAAACTCGGTAAACAACTTCTTTATGTCTAGAAAATTCTATCTTGCCTTTTATTTTTTTCTCGCTGTGAAACGTATTCGGTCATTTTTTTAAAAATTAATTTTTTGTTAGAGATAAGAGCTAAAACTTTGCAGACAACTCCCCCATGTCTAGCAAATTTAACATTCGTCTCCCATTTTTATATATTTGGTTTAGAATGTTCGAAAATGCGTAATATGGTTATTAATATTAATTGAAAAGAACCTTGAATTAATTCAATCTGATCTCACAAAATATTTTAAATTACAAACTTTGTAGTTTGAATAGATAATTAGTAGTAAACTCAAATAACTAGTTTATTTTTGAATAAAAATTATTTGAATTTATTCAATTTTGTGAATTTTCCTTCAAAAATCAAGTTTAAATATCTTATTTGCCATATAATTATAAATACAATGAAACATATTCGAAATTGAAAAGAATGACTTTTTCTGTTCTTTCAATCATTCAATTTGAATTTTGCAATATTGGATTTCTCATTAAATAGCTATTAAAAACAACAAGAAATTTAACTTACATTCAAATTTATTTGTGTTATATTCAATCTTCTCAAAACTTATAATTTTCGGCTATAGCATGATTATATGCTATATAATATAATAAACCTATAATAGTATCATTCTTTCAATTATTTGAAGAGAAAACCGAAAAAATCTATTTTCGGTCTATAACAATTTTGAAAACAAAATTGGAAAATTGAATTAAATCTATTATTAATCGATGATGCATCATTTCCTAATGCTTAAACTTTATATCAACCACGATAAATAGAACGTAATATTCTCTCAAAAATTTGAATTCCCAAAGCAAAAATTGAATTCAAACGTAAGAAATGGTTCAAAACTAATAACCCGATTTAAATGAATGTTTTATCAAATAATTCAATCCGTTTCAAATCAAGTTATTTTATATTATTACACATGTACAGCCATTTTTAGAATAATACAATTTAATTTGAATTCAATATGTATTTAAAAAGCGGTTATCATTCTCAAAATACTTTTATAAATTAAAGCTTATAAACAAAAAATGGATTCATGCTTGGAAGACCCAATTTTAGAGAATTATATCATTAAAGCACCGATCGGTACTGGCGCTTTCTCAAAGGTATTCCTAGCAATCCATAAGCCTACAGGATTTAAAGTTTCAATAAAAGTTATACCCAAATACTCTAATACTGATGATATTAAACAACAAATTATGATTAAGAGAGAAATTGATATTATGCGCTTGCTTAATCATCCGTATATTTGCGATCTTTATGAAACAGTCGAATCTCAACATTACATGTACTTAGTTATGGAGTACATTATAAACGGCACTTTGCTTAACTATATCAATGACCGCGGAGCTTTAAAGGAGGATGAAGCGGCAAACATTTTTGCCCAAATTGCAATAGCCATAAAATACATGCAAAGTGACTGCAACGTGGCACACAGAGATATTAAAACTGAAAACATACTACTTGACATAAATAACAATATAAGAATTATCGATTTTGGCCTCAGTAATACTCCAACAGGAGACGATAAGCTTCTTCAGACGCAATGTGGTTCTCCAGCATATGCCTCGCCAGAGATGATTATGGGGCAACAATATACCTTTTCGTCAGACGTTTGGAGCTGCGGAATATTGTTGTACGCAATGGTTCTTGGAACATTACCATACTTTGATGAAAACATTTCAAAACTTGCACAGAAGATATTGTTTAAGGATATAGAGCTTCCGATCACTTTAACCCCCAATTGCCGAGATTTGATTACCCGCATGCTTACAAAGAATCCAAGGGAAAGAATAACAATCGATCAGATGCTTGCACATCCATTTATTGCTGAGCAAGTCCAGTTTCATTATAAGAGTATTTCAACTTTCGAGATGAACGAAGAACTTGCAGCTTATAAGCTTAGCATGATGGAAATGGAATTTGACAATGTTAAAAAAAACCTTAGCATGGGAGTTATGAACCAAGGAACCGTATCTTATATGATAATAAGAAGAGAGTACATGATCTCAGTATTTAGCCAATACAAAGCCACCAAAAACAATGTATATGCTAGAAACGCTTCTCTGCAAGGTATTGCAGTTATATCTGCTTTGCCACGCTTACATGAAGTAACAAATGGCTCTTCTTTCAAGAAGAGGGCAAATTCCATCAACGAAAGAACAGCCAAACTTATATCTAGAAGAAAACAGAATCGTCGTTCTCTTCTTATTGTTTAAATTAAATATTGTTTTTTTATGTTACAAAAATAGATTACATGATACAAGTTTTTTACTCTAATTAATGCACATCACAAACTGCATTTTCATCAATTACGATCAAGCAAATCGATGAAAATGTAAACAAAAAAATTTCAAATCTAAAAAAGTTAATCTATGAAATACACGCTAGTATTCTATACAAAGCGTCATAAGTCAGTTGATTTCGGAGATTATTTCCAGCAATGAAGTAAATTTGACGGTAGAAAAATTTCAAACATTTCTTAACTCTATTTCTTGGTCGTAGCATTCTTGACATTGTTTATTGCTCTATTTTGCCATTTGATGACTTCTTTCAAACTATCTCGTTGGAGTTGTAATTGGTCTCTTGCTTTTCCAATAATAAGTAGATGAGAATGTAGTGCTTCATTCTGATGTATGATATCTTTCAAATTGTGCTCTAATTTCATATATTTTTGTTCCATTTCTTCATGACTCATATCTGGAAACGTGATAGCTATTTCATCTTGAGAACCCGAAACATTTAGTTCCGAAATCGACTTTACATCTTGTTTAAACATGTCATTATATGATTTCATCTTGGCCTCATAAATTTTCTTTGATTTAGACAGAGTATTTTCACGAATTTCTTTATATTTATCTTTGGGGATTGTTTTAATTAATGCGTCGTTCCTTCGATGTGTATTTGTAATAATATTTTCTTTTGGTTTACTGAAATATCTCGGTACAAAATTAGGAACAAGAACAATTTTCTCAAGATCACTCTCAGATGCATCCAAAGCTCCCGATGTTAGCTCGCTTTTGAATTTGTCATAGTATTCATGATTTTTTTCGGAAAACAGAGATTTTTTGCGAAATCTAGAGTTAGGCTGACTTTCAAAACGTATTTTTGTTTCTCTTGGAGCTTTTGTAGGATTGCTTGCCTCTTTGGAGGCGAGATTTTCATCACTTTTCTCCATTTACAAAAGTAAAAAAATGTAAAGAAAGTGCTAAACGCACAGTATTCATTTTCACTCAGTCAACAATTAAGATGAAAGACCCAATTCAACATCCAAATGCTTCGGAGGAACTTGTTCAATTTTTTTTGAAAGGATTGTGTGCTATGAAAGTCAAAATTATGCCACAGTTTTATTATACTCTTCTTAAAGAACAGATTTATTAAAAGGAAAGGTACATTCACTATTTTTGACAAAATTTTAAATTTTCATGGGGTTGTAAATCTTATAATAACTAGATGAATAAGGAATAAATCCCAGTATGATGTGCATCATTATATTAAACACTATATGTAAGGCCGGTGATTCTATTAACACTTATGAAGATCTATAGTATTTGAGCAGATAAATTTGATAATTTCCAAAACTCTTATATTTCAAAATTAAAGTGTGCGAATGCATTTAAATGAGAGCAAAAAGAGAATGATGCTGTTAAAACTAGGTGTTAATTTCCAATTATTTCGCATCACAAGAACTACCCAGTAAATTCGGCTATCTTTCTTTGCAATTATTTTCTATTTTACATATATTATAATGGTTAGGGTTTGAAGAAAAGTTACTAGAGAATTATTGATTTTTGAAATAATGCAGAATTTTACTTGAAGAAATCATTAATTTATGAGCTCCAAATTGCTAACCATGACGAAGAATCATTAAATTTGCTACAATTAAATACATTTATTGCCGAATTAAGATTATTGAAATTAAAAGTTTGAAATATTGCCTTTTTGAATAAAAATTTAAATTTGATTATATAATCATGATAATATATTATTGAAATTAAAAGAAAATATTTTAAACCATTCAAATATTTTGAATGTCTTATCAATTTAAAATATTAAAAGATAGCTTGATTTTATCATCATTAGTTGTTATCAAAGTTTTCTTCTTTTGATGAACAACAGTAAATGATTTGTTAATACATTGTCTTCCTTTTTCGCAGCAAAATCAAAAGTTATGATGATAATCTTGTACTCAATTTTGAAACTCTCTGATTTACAAGTAAGCATTCCTTTGGAAAAGCAGTCCTATTCTGTTTTCAAGATATTTTAAAGCCCCTATTTCATACAATGTGCAGATCTATTCGAAATTGCAAGAACTCTCAAGAAAAAATGCAGCAGCAAAGAAGATTCCAAAGTTTCTAGCATCAAAAATTTACAACCTTAATACAACAGTTAAAGAGAAGCTCGATAAGAAAATATTTAACCATAAAGCTGGAAACTATTCGATATCTACTATTGGATATAATAAAAAGTTAATTGTAACATATTTTACATGCTATTTGCTGACTCTGTTCCATTATATTACCATATATATCTTTTTGAAATCTAAAAAAATTTTACGATTTTAACCATGTGTTGTTGAAATCATATATCAATCTTAGCTAAAGTATAGTTTATGAGTCTGTCACCAACTAATGTATGAATTTTCAAAAATGTCAAATATGTTCATTTTTTCTGTATATTCAGCCATAATTTCATGTATTTATACTATTCAACTATTATTTAATATTTTTATCGATTTAAATATATGATAAGATGCTTAGTTCTCCCGGAAAACGATTTTTAATCACAATTTTAACTTTCCAAAAAGAATTCGAAAATAAAAATTCCTCTCAATTTTCTAAATTTTCTAACTAGCCAAATCTCTAGCCAAATTTTTTTTGGCCCGTATAAATATTGTTAGGCACTATATAGGGATGCTATTTATCCTATTTTCATCCCATTTTACTGTTATCGCCTAGTGAATGTACCTTTTTAAAAGGTTGATAAAATTTATAGATCGTATGTCACTTTTCAATTTTTTTGAGCAGTGTTTGAAAATGAATATTACTGACTTTCAGAACGAAAGTCATTTATATGTTTATTCAGACATCAAAGCAACATTCGTCACTGACTTTATTTTCGCAGCCCTTTTCATTATTTTCGGCATCATTTATTTACTATTTACAATTCGTCAAACCTGCGAAGAGAAGGGCGAGGTTGAAGGTCAGTTCGAGGCACAAATCTCATACATTACAGCGGTTTTCTGCAAAGGCTTGGGGTTATTTATTACGGGCTTATTTTTGGCCATAAGAACGCCTAAACCTGGCAATCATGATTTCTGGGATCGGTACTCTGTCCTTCCAGGCGGTATTCCAGGTTATGTAACAGCTATTGCCTATTGCTTTATTTTCTTTTCCTGGTGCTCCGTTTGTTTTGACTCCCTTGAAAAAGATTCAGTTAAATTTTACTCAAGAAGCAAATGGGTATTGATGACTTTGATTTCCTTGGTTTGCGTATTTTTCACGATCTCAATTATTTGTATGCTTACAATCAATCCGGAAACATTCCACAAGGTAGAGGCTACAATAGCCATTTTACGTGATCTTATTATCTTCTTCTTATTCTCACTTTACTTAAGAAGAATTTTCAAACTTTTCGAAGAGCCTTGCCCAGGATGGAGCTCTCCAGAAACAAAATTACTCTTTATCTGTATCACCCTCATCGTTTCTCTCATTATTCGTCCAATAAGTATTGGAATTTACACTTTATGGATTTATCCACCAAATCATGACAAGAGAAGTGAATTTGCTACAACTTATTTAATCATATACCTAATAGAAATACTCATAACTGAAATTGTTCCAATTGGTTCTATTGGCATTACAAGACTCACAGGATCAATGCAGAAAACTGCAAAGAGTGAGGATGTAGCACAGTTCCTTGCTATTAGTTAACTTTTTTATTAATAAAACTTATGTTATTTTTTATTATTAAATTCAAAGTTTTTTTTATCATCAAATATTACATAAATCGTCCATATAATTAAGTTGATGTGGTTAAGATTCGATCTCATTGTTGATTATTCATTTCACATTTCAAATAAAGTAACGCGAACATGTAAGACGCTGACATATAAAAGCTGGAATGATAGCCAATAATTTAGTACAAATAGGCAAACCCAAATTTTAGCTAAAAGTGACAGGAAAAAAAACGTTTAGTATTAAAAAAAAGACCGATGAGAGCTTCGTTCGAAATATAGAGGGAACTGAGAATGCGCAACCATTCTCAGGGAATATTGGATGCTATTCCCGTTCCCTCTGTATGGAAAATTGAGGTTTTCAAAGGGAGTTAAAATAATATCAAATTTATACTAATTTACTTCAAAATACAAAAGTATTTGACAGCTAAAATTAGTTACTTTAGCAAGCCTATCAATACCCTTTTACGATTATTGTTACTTTTTCGGAATAAAAGTAAAAACAAATTTATACTAATTTACTTCAAAATACAAAAGTATTTGACAGCTAAAATTAGTTACTTTAGCAAGCCTATCAATACCCTTTTACGATTATTGCTACTTTTTCGAAATAAAAGTAAAAACAAATTTATACTAATTTACTTCAAAATACAAAAGTATTTGACAGCTAAAATTAGTTACTTTAGCAAGCCTATCAATACCCTTTTACGATTATTGCTACTTTTTCGAAATAAAAGTAAAAACAAATTTATACTAATTTACTTCAAAATACAAAAGTATTTGACAGCTAAAATTAGTTACTTTAGCAAGCCTATCAATACCCTTTTACGATTATTGCTACTTTTTCGAAATAAAATAAATTTATTATCAAAAACCTTTTTTTTTCTTAGTAAAAATAAAAATGTTATTTTATATCAAGTTTTTATTCATAAATTTTTATAATGTTGTATAAATTTCATTAAAATTTACGTACATATTAAGGTACTTATCTTCTACATATATAATCTTCATTAGATATATACATGATAAATAAAATTCATAAAACATTAAAAATCAAAAAATTAGATGAACCTTGGCAATTAAACTTTATTAAATAATAGTTGTTTATAAATTATATTATATTATTATTTAATATTATTTTGATAATGAAGATTTTATTTTGCAATAATATAAACGAAATTTTTTACCTTATGAACTTTTGATGGAAATATGCAAATTTAAAATAATAAAGAAAGCCGCGAGCGAAGCGATCGGCTTAGTTCGAAGATTTTGATTCAAATCTTTGCTGATCTGTAATTCGCGGAAGCCGCGAGCGAATCGAGCGGCTTAGGTCTAAGATTTTGATTCAAATCTTTGCTTATATTCCTTAAATTCTTTATGAAACTCGCAACAGTTCCATAAAAAATTTTAAATTCTAAGCTGTCGAAATTACCGATCGGTAATCACACCCTTCACGGGTGTGTCACTTTTTACAGGTGTGTCACTTTTAGCTAAAATTACCCCTACTCACTTTCAAAAATGGAAGCGAACTTTTCATCGTCTGAAAGTATGGTGATTTCAAACACTCGGTAGCTGTTGGTCTATCTTTAGGGTTATAGCTAAAAATAGCGGTCAATAAGTCTATTAATTTAGATTCCGTATTTGGAGGGAAAAGTAGCGTCAAATCTGTTGTTCTTTCGGCAGTTGGCCATGGAAGAGGATGCTCGAATGAATTTGCATCTTCTTCGCTTGGACAACCCATAATATTCATTATTTTAACTACTTGATCATTATTATCATCTCCGGCAAATATAACATTGCCGTCTAGTAACATTTGTGCTATCACACAGCCTGCCGACCATATATCAATTGAAAAATCGTAATGAGTACAGCCAAGAAGGATCTCAGGAGCTCTGTAGAATCTCGATCCTATATCTGCAGTTGATTTATCACCTTCTTTGATGTTTTTGGCACTTCCAAAGTCACAAAGTTTTAATGTATGAGCTTTTGGGTCGATAAGAACATTATCTGGCTTAAGATCTCGATGACATATGCCGAGACTGTGTATATATTCGAGGCCTTTGAAGAGCTGCTGTGCGTAATGCTTGATAGATTGCTTAATCATTGGTCTTTTCGTTGTTTTACAATTTCCTAAGAACTTTCCGAGAGATGTTGGCATGTATTCCATTACTATATATTGGAAAACTTCGCCTTCATCTGCTTTTTTTCTGTAAACTGATTTTAATTTTATACAATTCTGATGATCGAGTTTTTTCATGATATCTGCTTCTCTATTTTGAAATTTTGGGTCAATTTTGATTGTTTTGATTGCGATCATTTGCCCATCTTGATCGAGAGCGCTAATTACTGTTCCAAACGCTCCCTGTCCCATTTGCATTAGGGGTTTATATGTAAAATGTTTCTTTCCACCTATAGTTGTGGGCCTAGAATGGAACAGCCGGCCTGGATTACCCAGGAGAGGCAAGGTTCTAAGCGCCATTTGATTTTAAGAAAAGTGACAAATTTTAACAAGATTTTACATCATGCTTATAAAAAGTAAAGAAATCAATGCTTACACCATTTAATTTTTTCTGTGTTAGAAATTTTGAGAGACATCAATAAAAATTTTTCAAATTGAATGAATTCTTTTGCTCAATCATCTAATTATATTGTTATTAGCAATACTTTTTCACTTCGGATGGAACGATAAAATCGGTTTTGAATGTTCGGCCTGCCAAATCAAAACAAAACTGATTTTTGAGTTTCTTTCAAAAAAATTTTCAATTACGATGATTAACATTAATTGCATATACAATGACTTGTTAAGAAACATCAATAACCTATAAAAAACCATAAATTTATGATCGAATACAAGAAAACCTGCTGAGCTCTATTGCGTAATATATTCAAATAGTACCATTAAATGTAACATGTTATGTTTAAGCTTTGATTATCGAACCCGATTTTCATTTCTTTCAATGTAATTGAAAGAGCTTTGGAGGAATATATGTATATATATGTTTAATAGGGATGATTGCAAAAAGTCCATTAGCATATAATATAATGCTTATATTTAGTAAAATTAAAACATTTCAAGGGTAGATTTCGAGAAAAATTGGCTCATTTAATGTATCTTTTGGAAAATAAAAAATATTATTATTAATTATGTGTGATACTTGAAATATATTCATAAAATCAAGTGATTTGAAGTGATTGGCAAAAAATCTTGTTCAATTAAGCATTTTAGTGGATTCGTCAAGGTAGTGAAGTGGAAATGCAATTTGGATAATTGCCGAGACATTTGGGATATGTGAATTTAATTTTGTAAAAAATGTCAAATAAAAGACTGTTCTCGTTTTACATTTGTAAAGCTATAAAATACTGAATCTTGCTTAAAAGCCCTTGATACAAATTTTGTTCCTGATGAAAGAAAATCATATGATGAAAACATTAAATTTTATTAGCTTAATTTGAAGATTGATGGATGCATTTGGCCAGAAGCATACACAGGATATCCATGGCAATGACACCATATGCTTGGCAAACATCATACATGCAACACTCAAGTTGAATGATTTCAAGCGTGCCTTCACCCTTGATCGAAGATTGACGATGAAACGCAGGATACAAACATTTTCGACAGGCAGCGAACACTGTCGACGAGTACACAGGGTGTGGCTAGGCGTAATGTATATGCTGTTCTGCTCTCCTCTTCAGCACGGCCGAGGAAGACGACGACATCTACGATACGCTCGTCAGGAGAAATGAAGAAAAGTACAACACATACTATACAAAGCTGCCAACCAAGACAAACATCTTATGAATAGGCTTATCATACATCAAACAACAGTTCTGGTTTATCCACACATGTTTCTGCTTTCTTCAAATTTTCAATACTTTTTTTATCCTCACATCAAAAAACATCTTTTCGGCATCCTCTCAATCAGAAATCATTTCGTACTCATGCATTCTCTGCTCCATATGCTCATTGCTCCATTTTGTCTCAGCATCATCACTCCTATTGTGGTTTTCATCTTCGCTTTCCTCTTCGAGGTTTGAGTCTGCAGTTATTCTTATTCTCTGTATCACATTTCGCGTCTCATCCTATTAGGAGTGGTTGTTCACTTTTTCGTTGTCGTTGCAGGAAGAGTCGATTTCGGCAAACTTTCTCCTAATATATATAATCATTTATAGTTGCACCATGTGAAAGAAGAAGTTCTGCCAATTCTTTATTATTGTATTGTTCTGCAATATAGAGAGCGGTATTTCCATGATTATTTTTTTCATTGATATTTGCACCATGTTCAATAAGAAATTCTGCTGTTTCTATTTTATTATATTGTGCTGCGATATGGAGAGCAGTGTTTCCTTCTTTATCTCTTTCATTGAGATTTACACCATGCGAAAGAAGAAGTTCAAATATTTCTTTTTTATTATATTGTGCTGCGATATGGAGAGCAGTTCTTCCATAGTTATCCTTTTCATTGAAATTTGCCCCATGCGAAAGAAGAAGTTCAAATATTTCTTTATAACAATAGTCTGCTGAAATATGGAGAGCAGTTCTTCCATAATTATCTTTTTCATTGAGATTTACATCATGTGAAAGAAGAAGTTCTGCCATTTCTTTTCTATTATGTGATGCTGCAATATGGAGAGCGGTATTTCCTTGATTATCTTTTTCATTGATATTTGCACCATGTGAAAGAAGAAATTTTGCTGTTTCTTTTTTATCACTAAATGCTGCAATACGGAGAACAGTGTTTCCATAATTATCTTTTTCATTGATATTTGCACCATATGAAAGAAGAAGTTCAGCTGCTTCTTTATTATTATTTTCTGTTGCAATATAGAGAGCGGTTTTTCCATCATTATCTTTTTCATTGATATTTCCACCATGCGTAATAAGAAGTTGAATTAAAATTTTTCTATTATGTAATGCTGCAATATGGAGAGCGGTGTTTCCATGATTATTTTTTTCATTAATATTTGCGCCATATACAAGAAGAACTTCCATTGTTTCTTTATTATTATAAAATGCTGCAATATGGTGAGCGGTGTTTCCATCTTTATCACTTTCATTGCTATTTGCACCATGAGAAAGAAGAAATTCTGTCATTTCGTTACTATTAAATTTTGTTGCAATACAGAGAGCGGTTTTTCCGTCTTTATCTTTTTCATTGATATTTGCGCCATAAAAAAGAAGAAGTTCTGCAATTTCTTTATTATTATTTTCTAATGCAATATTGAGAGCAGTTTTTCCATAATAATCTTTTTCATTGATATTTGCGCCATAAAAAAGAAGAAGTTCTGCAATTTCTTTATTATTATTTTCTAATGCAATATTGAGAGCAGTTTTTCCATAATAATCTTTTTCATTGATATTTGCACCATATGAAAGAAGAAGTATTAATGTTTCTTTATTATTATTTTCTGCTGCATAATGAAGAGCGGTATTTCCATCTTCACCTTTTTCATTGATATCTGCGCCATATAAAAGAAGAAATTCTGTAATTTCTTTATTATTATTTTCTGCTGCATAATGGAGAACGGTTTTTCCATCTTTATCTTTTTCATTGATATTTGCGCCATAAAAAAGAAGAAGTTCTGCAATTTCTTTATTATTATTTTCTAATGCAATATTGAGAGCAGTTTTTCCATAATAATCTTTTTCATTGATATCTGCGCCATGTGAAAGAAGACATTCAACTATAATTTTATTATTCAATTTTGCAGCGTAATGGAGTGGAGTCATTCTCTTAATATCCATACAATTGACTCCAAATTTATTAGATGATGCAAGTAATACTATACAAATATCAGAATTTTGCGATTTACATGCAAAATGTATAATATTCCTATTACGATAATCGGTTTTATCAGGAAAATCATTGTTTCTGAGAATATCTATTGTTTGTGGAAATGAAGCACACCATGGAACAATAGAATTCTTGTCCTTCTCGAAAAGCAAAAATACGGCCTTTAAGTTTTGATATTTAATAATATATTTAAAACCATCAGATGTTTTGATGTTTTGAATCCATTCTTCAAATACAAAATATTTATATTCAATGATATATTCAAGCATTTCATTATTATGTGAACTTACAATGTATTTGAGACAATCAATGCTTATTTCATTATCTTTCAAACATTCGTTGATAATATCTGTATTTCGGCCGATTATTGAGTAGCAAAGACAATTCTGTGTTTTTTGGCATGTAAGATTTGAAAGTAAGAAATGGAAAATGTTAACAGATCCAAAATAGACACATGCTTCAATCAATGATAACTTTATAGAATTGCAATCAAATTGTCTTGACATATCAGGAATTTCCAGAAAATATAGTTCTGGCTCTATTCTTTTTTGAGTAATATATTCCTTGAACTTATCAATTTGGTCATGCATAACAATAAATTCAATTGAATCCTTCATTGGGAATTGTCTTGACATATCGGGAATTTGGTATGTTAATGTAGCACCTATATGTTTGAGTATTCTGATGTAATTCTCTCTAGAAGAATAATTGTATTGAAATGCCACGAGGATAATCTTTGTAAGTCACTTGATTGAAAGCTGATACTTCGTAATCAAAACATTTGTAATCATATTGCACATATCTTCAATTGATTCGTCATATTTGATTTGGAAAAGCTTTTCAAATGCCTCAATAAAGTCGGCATATTGTTTTGAATAGTCTGGGCCAAGTGAACTTTGGACCATTTGATTGCACTTGACAAATTTTTTTTTCATAATTTTTTCTTCAGGTACTAAAGATTATAGTCCTATGACCATTCTGCAACGGAAATCATGTTACAAATGCTATTCCAATCTTCTTTCTGTATAACAGATATAGAATTTGACGATTTTTTGCGAAATCAAATCTAAAAATTCAAGTATCTTCTTTCTCTACTTGAGTTGCAAATAATAACCTTCTTGAACATGCCATTTCAATCAATATTTAGTTAGTAGAATTCCAATAAAATACGTATTGATTGAAAATGATGTTGTATTTATATATCAACAAACTCATATGAACTAAAACCTGGTCTTTTTTGTAAAACACATGAATATTTATATGTATTTATTCAACAGCTTATTTTCTATAAATTTAAAAATTAATATTCGAATTAATAATGATTTGCAGATCCAAACTAACATAAATATTTTTACATACTATTATTATTTTAATATCATACATTGATGCACCTGAAATTCCTTCACAAACTTCATAGTGATGAATGTTTGAAAAAAGGGAAGAAATAATGAAGCGTATTTTTTTAATGAAATATGCATGAAAGCTATATAAGTACATATATCTTATTATAAATGCCTAAATAATCAATTGGACGTTAAGAAATTTTTTTATTCAAAATGTCTTCAGCAACATCAGATCTACTTCACAAGATTGATGGTGCTTTACAGACAACTAGTTCTTGCCAAGATACTGATGCACTGCTAAATGACTGCTTTCTTTCGAGTCCTTCGGATGATGTAGATATAACAGACTCTACTTGCTCTAAATTATCAGAAGAAAGCATAACATTTACAAAAAGTTCAATATATGATACAAATAATGCATATTCAGTTCTAAAATCATCTTCATTTATTGATAATTCGGACGATTCAGATTTTGATTTTGAAGAAAGTCAAGACAATTCTAGCATTCATATTATTCCGTCTACAGATACAGAAATAAAATCATTTCTTTCTTTATTCAACGCAAAATTCGGTTTTGAAGCTAAAAATTTAAATGAAGTAATCGAATCTTGCAATAAACTATTAATCAAGAGTACAGACCGCAAAGAGAAATCAGAATCATTTACAAAAGAGTCAAAATCTGTTCAGCAACTCGTCGAAAAAATCGAAAAATTAGAAAACGAAAATAGATCATTAAAAGAATCGATCACTACTCTCTCTCAAGAAAAGATTTCTATTACTACTCAACTTACAAACTTACAAAATCAAATTAATTCACTTGATAAAGAAAATACATCTTTAAAGAGCGATAAAGCAAGTGTCCAGTCCGTAGTTAAGCAAATGCACAATATAATGGAAGTACAACTTACAGACCTCTCTAAACTTGGTCAGCAACGTCTTAAGCTCGTTGATATCATAAATAAACAGACTCGACTTATCTCTGATTTAGAAAATATCAAGACACCTCAAACAGTTATCCAACAAGCAGTACAAATTCATGATCAAAATACAATTACAACTCAAGAAAAATCTGAAGATAATTATAATCTTTTAGTTTCTATGTTGAAGGTTGTCGAAGATAATGTATCTGCAGAGATATCTTCTCAAATCAAATTAATTGAAGAAAATTCTGTTTTGAGTGTTCATGAGAGAATTTTATTGATTATAAAGAAGCTTACGAATACAATTGATGAGCAAAATCAGAAGCTTGCTGATAATGCAAGCTCATCAGCTGCAGCTTCCAAGGAAATTTTATCTCTAAAGAACAAATGTTCTCAATTAATTCGCACATTCCAAGAACAACTTCAATTTATTAAGACATTATCATCATCAAAGGATCTACAAACAATTATTTCAGGTGAAAACTTCTCTTCAGAGTTCAAACAAGACATTGTAAGAAGATATTACACATTAACTAAATTTGTTGACGAAGTTATCGGAGAAATATCGGGAGAAAAGTTCGCAGAATCATTCTCTGCTCCATCACAAATCGACCAATCTCATGTTTATGATCTTTTGACAACACATGATATTGATGAGCAACTTGAGACAATATTAGGCAAGATCAGTGATGATAATTATGATGCTCTAGAAGTTATGAACATTCTTGCTGCACAATTATTTATAAACGGAATCTTGAAATCTCATATCTCAGAATTAAACAACAGAATGGCTGTTGTTCAACGTGAAATTCTGATCTCCAAGCAACCACAAACAACAGTCGAAGAAGATTCTTTAAGACTTCTTCGTAAAATGCAAAAACAGCATCTTAAAATACATAATTTCTTAATGAAGATATGCAGAGATGATAGTGGTTCGCTTTACGAACATCTTAAGCGTGCATTTTCAACAATTGCAGAACTTACTCTTTCTCAATCCGAAATTTCAAATTCAGAAAAAGTTGAAGAATCCAAGGACGAGATCCAAAGTAGCTCACAAAGTAGCAGCCAACAACAGGTAGTTGCAGCGGACATCATTTCTACAAGAGAAAAAGAAATCCGAGAAGAATATCAAGATCAAATTAAAACTCTTCTCAAAACAGTCAAGAAACTTGAACAGACAAATACAAAGTTAACACAGAAATACAACGAAGAACGTGAATTCAGGAAGAAAGTATCAAACAAAGTGAAACAAACTTCTGATGAGCTCGAAAAACAGAAATCCATGACAAGAGAAGCTGAATCCAAGGTTATTGCCATAGAAGAAGCATCTCAACGTAGAATCCAAAGCATTGAACAAGAAAAGGCCAATGCAGAAGCAATTATTTCCCAGCAATCAAGTTTGAAGGACCAAATTTTAACTTTAACTGAAAACCACAGAAAGGAAATCCAAGATTATGCTGACAAACTCGAAGCCGCACAGTCAAAGATTAATGCTCTTAGAAAGAAGAACGAAGAAATTCTTTCTAATGTACAAAGAATCAAAAAACAAAGACATCAACTTGGAAATCAAATCGAAAGATTGCAATGCGCAAACAGAATGTTGCAAGACACAATAGACGTACAAAACGCAAGAGTTAAGAGAGACATGAACGACCAGATGGCAGAGATACAAGTACAGCTTGCAACTGCAAACAGAGAACTCTCAAAGCAAACATCTTTGAATGAAGAATTGGCCTCAAAATGTCAGAAATTGGCCAATGATTTAGCAACCGTTTCTGCAGCGAAGAAGACTTGCGAACTCAAACTTAGAACAGCAGAAGAGAGAATAATGATAGAGAAAACAGGATTCCAGTCAAAGATAACCACAAAACAAACAGTTACACAAGCTGCACAGTCCTCAAAAGTTGTTGAATTACAAAAAGAAATTGAGAACGCAACGATCAAAATTGTAGCGTCACTTTTGGTAAGTGAAAAACCGGAAAATCTATTAGATGCCATTGATAAACTTCTTGAGGAACTGACTAGTTTGAGGAACCTGAGATCGAATTACATAAATACAATAGATTCTGTCTCGAGAACACAGAAATTGCTAAATGTAGATAATCAGAAAGAGATTGCAGCTGCTGTTGAAAAGCTGTTAAAGGATATAGAAGTTATGAAGCTAGAGAAGGTTATGGAAACTCCGAAATCGCCAAATAAGAATGATGAAGAAAAACAACAAAGAATGCAGAAAATTTATGAAAATGCACAGAACTCGTTGAGACAATGGGAGAACTGGGCAAGAAGATTAAATGGAGTTATCCATGAAGGCGATACAAAGACTGTTTGCGATAATTCAGAGTTAAGATTAGCATTAGAAGAATGCATCCTTGCTTCTCTTTCACACAGACAGATATTTGATAGAGTAATGTCACTTAGATCTCAAAAATCTCTTCTAATGAGGTTTGACAAAAGATTATTAGGTCCTGCTGAAAGAAATGTAGGAATAAGACAGATAATGATATTAGCTGTTGCCATGAGGAGAATGCAGAAACTTGCAGGCTGTGTTCCTCTTTCTCCTTTCGCTAATTTGAATGTTTGAAATTGTTAAAATTTTATTATATTGTTGTTGATTAAAGAAACGTATTAGTTAAATTCTATGTATTATAATTCTTCAAAAATACATTCTACTATAATATACCCTGAGATACTTTACATTGTAGAAGAGTTTGCTTATATTTAGAAGAGATACAAAATATATTGATTTAACACATTTCATTGAATAATAGCCTCAATAGACTCATATAAGATAATTTCACATAGGAATACTAGGCATTTCAATTAGTAAGGGATTAAATTCAATTAATATAGGAGTCAAATTATAAAACATGATCATGCATTCCATAATTCTCACAGTACTTTAATGCATACACTAAAGCGCTTTGGATAAAAGTAAATAAAAAGTTATGAAAAAGAATTGATCTCTTTATAGTTTAAATAAAAGGTTTTAAATCCGAAAAAGCATATTGAATACATTTTTTACAAAAGTTATATGATTACAAATTAATCAAAATGTAAATTTTAACAAATTTTATAAAAAATTTAGCAACAACCACCTTTTTGTTTCTTTTCTTCAGCATCAACAACCTGAAGGCTTGCATGGCTTCTTCTTGTTGGTCCCGTATTTTGTAATGGAATCGTAGATAAGATTTCTCCGAGACGAAGGAACATTGTCTCGATTCCCTGTCCTGTCTTAGCACTAACTTCGAAGTATGGGCAACCATACTGTTTAGCTATAGCTTCGGCCTGATCGTATTGGACAGTTCTTTGAGATGGAAGATCAATCTTGTTTCCACACAATATAATTTTGATATTATCGCCACGAGAACTTACTAATTCTTTTCTCCACTGTTGCATTTTCTCAAATGATTTAGAATCGGTGACAGAATAAACTAAAATCGCTGCTACAGCGTCTTTGTAATAAATTGGAGCGAGAGAATGATATTCTTCTTGTCCTGCTGTATCCCATAATTGTATATTGATTTTCTTTGAGCCGGCATTCACTGTTTTTTGGAAAAATGCGGCAGAAATCGTAGAACGCATAGAAGGATCAAAAAATCCATCTACCCAACGCTTTCCAATTGATGTTTTTCCAACACGACCTTCACCAAGGAAAACAACTTTATATGACATTGTTGACTTTTAGAAGACGATAGAAAAACCGGCGGTCGATATAAGTCCATTCAATTGAATTTTCCAAATTGTTTTCATTTCGTTTTGTGCACACTATAACATATATTTTTATCTAAATTTGACAACAATTGCGATGGCAAATTTCAGGTTCAGATGGTATTTGTGCGATTGGGACATTATTATACGCATGACAAAGAAGTACTCTGATGATCTGTTCAATTTTATATAGATTCTAAAGAAAATAAAGTCTATTACCAAAATTTTCAAAAAATCTAGTGTTTTATAATTGAAGTAGCGCAAAACAGGGTCAAGGAAAGGCTTTTACTAAGGAAGTCAATTTGGAAAATTGTTTTCACTTTAGGAGAATATAATTTTCCATTTGGAAAATTTAAAAAGTGAGACGCGCAGGATTCGAACTTTTTTAAAAGTTGATTTAAATGAATTTTAGTGTGGAATATAAGGATAATATCATATTTAAAATAAGAATATACTAGTTTAGGTGGTATTAATTTTTTCGATAAATTTGAGAGTATGTACGTTTAGGGCATGAAAAGTGTCAATTCGCTCAGCGAAAGCTGAGCTAGCTTCGTTCTCGAAAGAATAAGGAAGGAGTGAAGGAGAATGATACAGAAGTTGACACATTCATATCATTTCAACAAATTTTGATCAAATTGAAATTCAATAAAATTCAATTCAATTCATATCCTTCAGTCAGTACATTGATATCCTTCTGCATCACAATGATAACTCGGGCATCAATAGTTCTACAACTAACTCAGAAAAAACAAGATTATTACTTCCTGCTTACAGCTTTTAAAAAGTTTCGATGATAAAAATCACTCTACTCTCGTTTATCGACATATGGTGATAGTAGGTAAACATATTCTTATCGATATTAATAAAAATATTTGTACGAAAATCTTATCCAATTAGAGAGTTATTCATAAAGTATATGATAATTATAATTACTTTATCTTTGTTTTATCTTTGAATAAACAATTTAATTTAAATTGCATAATATTTTTTGGTTGAAAGACAGGAAACTTAGTTGAGTTTGTATTATTTTTATCGTTTAATTCATTGTATCAGTGAGTGATCCAGATATTTAAGATATTTAGAAAAAAAAATTATTAATTTGATTAACAAATTTTAATCAAAATAGCAAAAATCTATTTGATAGCTGTAAACAAACAATAATTTTTATTTCAAGCAAAATCACTTATTTTCATCTAAACGTATAAAATTGTCAATTTTATGAAAATAAATTGAAAATCTCATGAAATGTAAAGGAGAGTAATATTTTTCAATTTTCTTTTTTCTTTGTCTCAAATATTTTCTGTTGGGAATTTTCTTGTTATCAAAAAATAATTTTAATATTTGTTTATTTCATTACATACAATAAAATTTTAAAAACTCTATTTCTTCTCAAGAAAATTTTTTTCCTTCATATGAAGAAACATTTTGTTCTCCATTTGATACTGAGTCTAAATCTCGATTTTTGAATTTTCTTCTTTCCAAATTTTGCAAATTACCTCAGACTTTTCAGAGGATTGAGTGGCAACTCAATCCTCTGAAATAGTCTGTGGTAATATTTAGTCTCTACACTATTTCAATATAAGCTCCATTTTTAAACAGTTTTTAAAAATCGAGCATTGAAAAGTGTGATGAGACTTCTTTTTTCCAAATTAGAAGTTTAATTCAAATTTTCAATAGTTTATATATTTTCTCAAACCGTCTCAGATTTTCTCACTTTTTAGGGATTTTCTCTCAAAATATACAAAAATAGTAATATCAATACATGTGTCTAATATACTTTAAAACCATCGTGACAAAATTCAAAAACGAAGAGTTCTTCTCTCCAAATTTTTTTCAAAATCAAAAAAATGAGATAAAAAAGTACGTTTGGAAAATTCATTTTTAGCATTTTAGGAATTTTCTCACTTTTCTTCCAAATTGACATCCTTACTTTTACTTATTTTTATATAAAACTATCTCAGATTTTTATGAATTGCTTATTTTGAAGTGTTGAATCATACAATGCCAGCCAAGTTACAGTAAAAGGCCACTAATCTGACCAACATAAGAAGTGATACTTGATGTGATATGCTGGCACAATTTTAATACTCGTTATTACAAACACAAATGAAACAAGCACAAAAGAAACACAGGCGAAATTGAGTATAAAAGTTAGAAAAATGACCTTTTCAGTTTATTTTTTTGAAGAAAATAAAGATGCAGAAGCAGTTTTTGCAAATTTAGAAAGATAAGATAATTTAATCGACATTCCTTTTGGGGCGTTGGAACAAAATTTCATGTTAAAATATGAAAAATTATTAAAATCGTAATTTCGTGTTTCATTTATAAATATAACATTTCCTGATCCTGCTGTTGAATTATTATCAACATATGAATCTGAAATAGTCAAAGGGTAACCTTCATATTCTTGCTTAAACATGTAAGCTGCAATGTTATTTCTAAATATGCAGTGATCAACATTTACTGCGAAACAACAATAAAATAGAACTTGGTTATCATTTGTTTCGCATTTATTTCCAATAACATTGCAACCATAAACTGTTTGATTAATTGATTCATCAAAACAAATAAATCCAAGTGAATTACTTTCAGTTTGGTTGTTTTCTCTGAATATTGAGTATTCACATGCACATTTATTTTCAGTGAATTCACTTTCTATTGATGAATATTGACTGCATTTGTTGTATGTGCTATTTATACGGGAAATAATTATAGAACCACATGCAACAGAAAATGTATAAGCTCCTTTTGTTTCATTTTCTCCGCAATTATAAATAGAAACATCAATAGCCTGGTTTAAATGAGAAGAATAATCTGAAACTATTTGCCAAAATGTCATATAAGAGTTAGTTGCTTTTGATTTATAGTAACATGTTCGCTGTTGAACAAACTGTCCATCACCTTGGCAGACATAGTAAACATATCCACCATCTAAAGTGGAACTACAGTTGTAAAACACACATTCTTCAATTAATGTGCATATGTGGTCATTCCTTTGGATGTAAATAGCACCATTTTCTTTGCAATTTTCAAATAAACAATGATGAATGTAATAATTGGAAGAACTTGAAGTATCAAACAACGCTGTTCCATCATTTGTTTTTTCGAAATCAATTGTTTCAGCCAAAAAGTATTGATCCCATGAGAATTTTCTTTGGGCGTAAAAAGCATCTTGATCTTTGAATAATTCAAAAATATTATCATTTGTAGTACTATGTAGTGATGATGCATTTTGGGTCTTATTAATTTGCGGAATATTTCCAAAATATTCTGGCCAGTCGCTTCTTCTTGAATTTTCCAAACTTGAACTTAATTTTGATAATACCTGGGTGTCGGATAATACTAATTAGTTGATAATGATAAGTTATTGTCTTGGGTTGCAAAAGTAAACAATGATTTGTAAGAGGAATTATGAATTTTGAGATTAAAAATTGAATGCAGGGCGATTATTCATTAGAGATATCTTTTCTGTATATTTGAATTTATCCCGTTTTTCGATTTATATTATAGTGAAAAAATTAATAAAAGAAATTGTAATGGTCCCGTAGTGTAGCGGTTATCACTTGGGACTTTGAATCCCGAAATCCAGGTTCGACTCCTGGCGGGACCAAAATTTTTCTATTTTCAAAACCTATTCATCATTGAACCTTTTTATTTACTCTATATTATCACTATTGTATGAATCTACTAGCATCTCATTTTAAATTGCATATAAATCTATATTTCTTGAATCAAATAAAAATGTATTTAATTTCAACCATGAAATAATGTCTAACTTTTTACTAAACAAAAAATAAACACAATTTTAAGATAAAATTAGTGAAAAAATAATTAATAATTTCAAGCAAAGGATGTTCTCAAAGGAGGTGGTCTTTTCGAATCTATTTTCTTAGGCAGAGGAGTTATTTTTCTCCTATTATCTTCTAATATCTGTCTCTCCACATTTCCTTCGAAATCTGGTAAAGGTGGTGGTGGTTTCTTCTTTGGGGGCTCTTCAATTGAAGATTTCCTCTTATGATGTCGATGCCCATGATGGTGGTGATGTTTGTGAGCTTGTCCAGATGGGTCAACCGTTCTAATTGTGATTACATCTGAAGTTTTCTCAAGACCAGGGTCAGGAATAGGCAGTGGAGGTGCTTTAATAGTTTTTTGAGCCGATCCAGGTGATTTTTCTTTAGAAAATAAGTTGAATTTCGGAGAATCAACTAAAGATTTCGAAGGTTTGATAACAACAGGTAATTCGTCATCATCATCTTCTTCCTCTTCATCTTCGCTCTTACTTATTTCTTTTTCATATACAAAAATATTCTTTTCTTTTTCTTCATCAATTTTTGTCACTTTTTTGATTCTTAAATCTTTTTCATCTTCTTCAGATTTTTCATTCTTTTCTTCTTCCTCTTCTAGATCATTATCATCAACAAAGATATTACTTAGCGATGAGCTACTTTCTGGTATATCACTTTTTACTGTTTGATGTTTTTCTTCTTCCTCTACTTCTTCTTCATTTATATTTTGTTTATTTTCTGATTCTTCTTCTTCAAAATTTTGTTTGTTTTCGGATTCTTCTTCATCAAAATTTTTAACAAATTCGTTGAAGATTTGGTTGTTTTCGCTTTCTTCTTCATCTGAATTCGAATTCGAACGTGTAGAAAGTTCTTCACTTGAATCAGATGATTTCGCTTGACTTGGCTTGAAATTGAACGGATTTAATGATGAAGGAACTTTATCTAGTTGTGGAGCTTGTGATTCTACTTCTGATTCTTCTTCATCATCACTGTTTTCGCTTTGTTTCGGTGTCAAATTTGAAATTTTAATTTCTATTGGATTTTTGACTGAACTGCTTCTCTCTTTTATTGGACTGTTGTCGCTTTTTGTTGATGTACTATTTGATTTGTCACTTTTATTTGATGTTTTGATTGGAGTGTCACTTTTTGAAGATGAAGAAGAAAATTTCGATTGAATGAGGCTTATAAAGACGAATTCTGGGTTTGGCTTGGAGCTTCTTGATCTAAGAGGTGATTGGACAGAGAACAAAGGAGATATCTGAAGAATAACGCGTGGACCGCATACACTTGAGGAAAATGAAGAATCATCCCTGAAAATATCGGTACTGATAGGTAAATTAAGGTCTAATTCATTCTTGTTCTTATGGTAATGATATTTACGTGATGCTTGGCTCTTTACATCGTTCTGTGTTAATTGAAGAATTGGGGCAACAATTTGCTGCTCAATCTGTAGTTCTTTATGAGTTTCTTCTGGTATTATATTCGGTTGTATCTGTAAATTATCTTCCATCGTTGATGTTGACTCTGATTTCGTTGATGAACTTTCAAATCTCATCAAATCTATTTTAATTTCTGGTTTTTGTTCTGTATTTGTAATAGGAATCTGTAAAGGAGGTGCTGGTGTCAAAGATGCCGAGATCTTTGGTTCAGGCTTTAATAAAGGAGTTTCTTGTAAATCGGGAACCTTTCCGAGCTTTGGAGTTTGGAAAGATTTCTTTTTAGATGATGATTTCTTTGATTTATGCTTGCTATTTTTCGTTTTTGTGTTTCTTCGGGAAGATGATTTTGATTTTTCTGATTTAAGAAGATTTTGGATATCAGGAATTTGATTATCTGCACTTTTTACTGCTGTTGGTGATGGATTTTTATTTATCGTTTGAGATTCTGTTTTATTACTTTTGAAATCTGAAGAAATTTCATCAAGTAAGCCGCTTGCATGTGTTTCACTATGCATAAGTCTCGGTGGTTCGACATTTGTCAAAATCCATCCATCTAATAGTAGTGGTCTCAATCTTGGCATTAATTTTTCAACGGCTAATAGTTCTTGCTGGGTAACTTTTTGTCCATTTATCTCAGTAAGTCCCGGTCCAAATATTATTATTGACATAACACGAAATCCTTGATAGTATGAAATCGGCGTATTTATAATGTTGAGTTGTTTCAGTGTAGGTTGTCTTTGTGAATTTGCAAATGAGCCTATTTTAGTTCCTTCTAGATTAAGGGCTTCAAGGAGTGGTAATATTGGTAAAGTTTCAAGGGAAGATAACGGATTAAATGAAAAATCGAGTGTTTCGAATTGAGAAATTTGCATAAAAGGAGGAAACTTCTCTAAATTCTTCTGGCTGAAATTTCCATCAGTCAAAGATTCTGAAGAGCTCGATGACTTTGGATTCATAAAACCAGTTTATAACGAAAAAGGTGACAAATTTCTAATAAACCTATATTAATTTATTAAATTATATTGTTTATTGAAATAACCTCTAATTTAGATTTTTTATTTTGGTACCCATATGACTTTAAGGGTGCACACGATAGGATCATGTAAACTTCAGAATTTAGAACCTTATTTTTAGGCATTATCTTGGCTACCTATTTAGGCTCGAAAAGCAAAAAATATCAAAAAATACAACTTGAGTCCATTATGACCCTTTCATGGAGGTAGTTTTTATCCGCTAGTATTTTCCCTTTGAATCTCTTTACAATTCGAAATCAAATTCAAACCTCAGTAGAAGAAAGGAAAAATCGACTTACTACGGTTGTAATACGAATAAATACATATATTTAATTATTTTTATTTACATAATAATTGTTTGAAGCTCATATTCCATCAAATTTTTAAATAAAAACATTAAAATGTTGAAAATGTTCATATATTTTAATAGGGTTTTGGCACTTTATTGAGGAATTACTACATATATAGTCGAACTGAACTTGATATTTTGAAATTTAAATTATTTATCAAAATTAAAATTTAACTTGAAATTTATAATTATTTAGTCATATTTTGCATAATTCTAAGTAGATTTTGTAAAAAATCAAGAAAGAAAAATTTTAACGTGCTTTATTTTTTCTTTTTTATAATAATACATATTATTATATAATTAACATATTCATAATGTTTCACCCTTTCAAAAATATAATCCTCCTCCTCTCAAATAAACGTACATACGGGTGGCCTCTTTTTTCAAAAAATTAAAATTTGAAATTTTGGGCTCAAATATTAGAGATTTTTTCAACCTTCAACGATATATGTTGTCTATATCAGACCTCCTTTCTTTTTGATACTTAACATTGTTCCTAAATCTTAGCAGTTAAGGCTGTTATGAATCTATTTTTCAATTTTCTTTTTTTCTTTGTCTCAAATATTTTCTGTTGGGAATTTTCTTGTTATCAAAAAATAATTTTAATATTTGTTTATTTCATTACATACAATAAAATTTTAAAAACTCTATTTCTTCTCAAGAAAATTTTTTTCCTTCATATGAAGAAACATTTTGTTCTCCATTTGATACTGAGTCTAAATCTCGATTTTTGAATTTTCTTCTTTCCAAATTTTGCAAATTACCTCAGACTTTTCAGAGGATTGAGTGGCAACTCAATCCTCTGAAATAGTCTGTGGTAATATTTAGTCTCTACACTATTTCAATATAAGCTCCATTTTTAAACAGTTTTTAAAAATCGAGCATTGAAAAGTGTGATGAGACTTGCAAATTTAATTCTAATAAAATTGAATTATGATATACGGTTTGATTGAATACCTATTCAATTTTGTGATGAAAAAAGGAAATAAAAGTATTGAAAAAATAAAAATTTATATTAAAGAATATCGGACGACCATTTAATAATAATGATATAGATGATGAATAAAACATAATTGGCAATTTTAAAATGCAAAAAAATAGTTCGCCCGATAAACAACAATCATCCCTAGTTAAAAATAACGATAATTCGTCAGACATTAAGATAGTCCACTTTGATGAAGAAATATCTTTCTCAATTCACAATTTTTTCAAATGACAACCATATTGAATAGTCTCAAATTAATTGAATTGTGAGCAACAAAGAAAACGGGATCTAGCGAATAAATTAAGGACAATACTAACAAACTATTAAATCAACGCTCGAATAAAGTATGATAGCTGATTTTATCTATCTACTTTTCATATTGAATTTTTCAATGTAAAAATGAAATATATATGGTATGAAAAATGCAATTAAAATATCTAGAGATTGCCATTATACTCAGAATTCACTATTGAATGGAAAATCACTAGAAATTTTCGCAGCTGATTATCGCGACCCTGATTTATTTATATTTGGTGATGTTTTTTAATATTCCAAAAAATATCCTCTGAAAAACAAAAACACGTTACTTAATTTAAGTTGGGAATTTGCACTTTCGTTCAAAACAAAACATTGCTTATACAGGTAATTGTTTTATTAGATTTATTCGTCAAATAATCAATTCTGCGTGAAGTAATCCAAGCTTTGCATGTTTATTATCTAAACATTTCCTCTTTAATTTTGCTTATAAAATTTAACAAAATTGAAATTATCGATTTCAATTTTTGTGATGACCTTACTTTTCTGTTTTTATCAAAACTTCTTATTGAAAAATCACCGTTCTAACCTCAATTTGCCAAAATCATTTGTTTGTATATAACCACAATGATTTCTATTATTAATTTGAATTTTTATCGTTTTTCACATATTCGCGTAATTATTAGCCAAATCTCACCTCTTTTCTTTATTACAGATTGACTACAAATACAACATATATATGAATTATTTTATCCGACATTCGATATTTCGATATCATGTTATTTCCCAATTTTTTTTGCAGGACTGTTACAAAAAATATTAAGCAGGAAAAATTTGTAACTAAGAGAATTATTCGATTTCCTTAATTTTTTCTTAAAACTCAGTCAAACAAGATTATTGTTGGGAAAAAATTAACGATAATGCTATTGAGCCTTAATGGTTTATTAAATCAATATCGATAGTTGATTATCATTATATCTGATAATTCAAGGAACTTATTTCATACGTGCAAACATTGGGATAATTTAAGGTGATTATTGCATATGCTTCCATTTTCAAAGTGTTATTAATTGGCAATATCAATAATGCATAATTAACCAAAATTCAAATTTCTTGGGAGTATCTCCAACACAGTAAAATTCTCTGAACTCCATACTTATTGAACTTTCAGGTCGATTTGACATAAAAAACAAATAATAAAATCTATTTTCTTAATTCATTCGATAATGATTGTTGTCTTTATGTGAATGTTTTAAAATAAATATCATCAGCTTTTCCTGTCTTTAGAGCTACTTTCCCAACATTTAGAATAAGGTTATTACCCTAAAATTCAGTTATAGACACTTAGGAGAGCATTTAAACCATGATATTTTGGCATATGATAGAGAAACATCTTATAAACATTTTCAGTATGTTTTCCTATAAAATAACAATCTCACATGAAATTACTAAAATATCAAATTTTGATTTTCACTTTAAAGTTGGGAGAATACTCTATAGTGACAGGGTATACAATTTTAACCTTTGTTTTGATTATAAATAAAGTATTGATAGAGATATGAGTTGTACAGAATTATACACGTGTGTTTAATCACATGTAAGTTGTGCAACAATAATGTTTAGCTAGATAGTATATTAGGGAACTGTGATTTATGATCTAATTCAATAAGATGTAAATGATATTCAAATATATTAAATAAATGCGAATGTTAAAGATGTGGAATCAGTTAGTTAATTGTTGTATATAGATATTTTACTGTGATTAATGAATTTTTTAACAATTTAAAATTATCAAATTTCAAAATATGCGCAATGAGATAATTTGAGAGTATTTTGAGAACTGAAGACTTATGATTTAGTGTTTTTGAATAAGCACATCAATATAAAGATAGAAAATAAATTGAGATATAATTTTTTTGAAGGTATTATAAGGGTGGAGGTAGTAGGCTGAATTTTTAATGTTCTATACTTTCATGGCAAATAATTAAATAGAAGTAAAACTTTGTTTTAAGAATTGAAAATTTTAAATAAAAAAGGAATGTTAGTAATGCTAATTTACTTGATTCCGGGGACCCCCCGGTTATCAAATATATTTATTAAAATGGAAAATCTCTCACTTTTCGAAAAAATCGAAACTGCAAGGATTTCCGATTCTCGATATGATAATTTATTTGATTCCGGGGGACACCCCGGTTATCAAATATATTTATTAGAACGGAAAATCTCTCACTTTTCGAAAAAATCGAAACTGCAAGGATCTCCGATTCTCGATATGATAATTTATTTGATTCTGGGGACACCCCGGTTATCAAATTATTTATTAGAATGGAAAATATCTCACTTTTCGAAATTTTTTTAACAAAAATATGGCATTCTTAAATTATAGTTACATGTTATTTCACAATCATTATCATTAAAAAATTCAATTATTCAAGTTGTTTTGTCCCGACGGTTTTTACGGTTATAAAAATGGTTGCGAACTCAATCCATCAGCAAAATGTCGGTTGGGGTGCCCTTCTTGGCCTCCTAAGTACTCACCAAGATACCCTCAGCTCCCGCAAAACACCTCCCTTAGGTGAGCATTAACTGATGACATGAGTTAACAATTCTACAAAATCATCAAGCATGAAGGTTTATGATTTATAAATCAAAATCTCAAAAACTGCTTGACTTTGCAAGTTGCTGTCTTTACCGGTTAGCTTTTTTTGAAGTTTCTTCGCATCTTATATAAGCTCTAGATCAATATTTATCATCAGAATTTGCATCTCATAAAGCACGATATTAATCAAATAGGCAAATTTCATTCGGAGTCTCTCATTAAATGAGAAACTCCGAATGAGATTTGCTCTAAGGTAATGTACTTGTTATGCTTGGCCTAGAAGCAAGGAGGAAACATGTATATGGTTTGTTTATACTGAAGTTATCTGGAATTCTCTCAATTGAGGATTCAAATCCAGATAACAGCAGTATAAGTTAATATTGTTGTGCACCTCAGGTTGTTTATAGGCCCGAGAACGAGAAAAGAATTTATGGTGTGAATTGGCTCGATATATACCTACGCTCTGTAAAAAATACGTTATATTTTCTTTCATATGAGAAAAATGTTTTTCTTTTTTATAATACTATGTGCTTTGTTACTTCATAAATTGTCTATTTTTCTTATTAAAACCTATTTTTTCCGTGTGATTCGGAATCTACGCATTCAAAAAATGCGTTTTCCGCTCTCAGAACGCGAAAATATGAACTACATGACGAGATAATTGAGATTCTTTATCATCAAAATTCAAAAAAAAACATTTTTCTTTTTTCTTTGGCGAAAAATGTGCTTATTTTTTCGAAATTTTCGAAATATGATTTTTTTGGGAGACTTTTAGAAAATTTTAATATGATAAATATGAGTTATTTTATGTTCTCTATTTGAGAGTCTGCTTATTTTTGAGTATCGATCTGCAATTTTCCCAAATGAACGGGGTGGATAAGATCCTAGCCTTATCGTCATCCCAGTGTCAATTTTACAAAAAAAATTCTTAATAAAAATTTTTTATTAAAAAATTCTTATCTTTTTTCATTGAAATTTAAATAATAAAATAAATTTGGCTGTAAAAATTATCAATTATTATAATTCTTATCGAAACACATGTAGAAAAACACTTATCTTTTATACTCTTTCTATTTAAAACCTGTTTAGTTCAGTAATTAATAATAAAAATTGTGAAAATAGTGACTATTTAACTAAAAATATATTAAATGATGTAATAATGAGATATACATATATTTTTACGAATTATAATTAGAAATTATTCTGGTCTGGGAATCCCAACCCAAAATCATTGAAAATTTGAATATATGGGATGGGCTACCCATCCCAAAACTATATTGAAATTTTTGAATTGATAATAAATGTATCTATATCTAAGGTATATTAGAGAATTTTTAAAAATTATGCATTAAAAAATTGAATTTATTCAAAACAAATTGAGAATAAAAATGCTTAAGTAATCACTTCATTATTTCAACAATGATTGATGCAGTACCGACGTACTATAAAGACATTGAGGTCGGTACTAAGCATCAGTATCTTAGATATAAAAAACCAGGCGACAAGTACGGAAAATATTATGTTAAATGCAATGAACTAGTAAAGCGTCCTGACGGAACTATATGCCACTGTGCAATGGAAGAAATGCGTGAGGATCATTTCAAAAAATGGATCCAAAACAAACGGCACATATGCACACCAGGAGAAGTAGCATCACAACAAACAATCGATCAATACTATCAAAACGTCCCAGCAACAGGGCTTACACCTATATCGTTAGGGGATATCTATGAACAGCTTGCTACATTTACTGGAAGATTTAACTTGGCTCTGAATACCTTCTCAAGCCCAGAGTTTACAAAGCTAGTTAAAACCATTATAATGTATACTGCAGACTCGATGATATTGAAGTTCCCACAGTTACACAATGTTAACATCAATGTTGATAAACTAGCTTCTCAAATATACCAGCCTATTTCAACTGACAAACTAAGGCAAACAATGATACAAATTGCAAATTCAATCCATGTTGCAAAAGTTGATGAGTTTGCTAAGCTTGCCTGTACCTGTGTTGCCATTGATGAGGGGAAGACTCAGCAGTTTCACAATCTGGACTTCTCCCTCACAAATCCTCTGCAAAGCAAGCGGCCCTATCCTGTTGAGTCAATCCAAATGAATGGTGGAACATCTGAAGATTATATCCACTCGCTTACTCAAGGATTTAACAGAATCTTCATTAGAGATGTTAAGATCAGCAGTGTAGTTTGCGATGGCAATAAAGCGCAATTGAAATGTTTTCAGAAAGGATGGAATCAATCGTTCTACAACTCAAATGACCCAAGGTTATTCAAAATCTTGTTTATCCCGTGTTTATGCCACAGGATTCATAATTGTTATCAATATATGACAACAAAAGACGTAGCATTAGGAGCAATTGTGAAACATATCCACGAAATATCAGCTCTTTGTAGAATCCATGTTGAAGACATCGGAGCTCTCTGTCCAAAGCATGTATCCACCAGGTGGATCTATGATTATAATATTTGTATGTTTATTATCAAGTATCAAGACAAAATTTCAAGATATACGCGTATTGATATTGAAAACATCAAGTTCTTAAGAGACTGCTTGGCAATTCTCAAGAAGCTTATTTCCACGTTCGAATCAGATAAAACCAAGATATCTGATTGCTACGTATGGCTTTGCAAGGGTATTGAAGCACTCCAATACCTTTCCAGCAGCAACAACAATCCTTTTGCTGGAATCCTTTCAAGATCGTTGTTGAACTATACCCTTGGATCGGACTTTGGAGGTCTTTGGTGCTTAGCCTTCGCTTTTACACCGAAAGGTAGGTATTATTTCAACCAAAAATTCGTCCACGGAGCGCAGATCAACGAATCTCCGGCAATTAATTCATTTGATATTACAAACGTAACTTTCGTTAATCCAGTAGAAGACATTCAATCTATCTATATGGACTCTATCTTTGAAGAAGGTTCGACTGAAGTTTCTCTTGATATGGTTGAGGAGGGATCAATTCGTCAGGTAACTGCTACAATTGACCCTCCTATGCTTGATCTCGCAGATGTAACATCTAGTTCAAATCAGCCGGTTAACCATTTTGTTGCAGCTAGGCAGTATCTCAAAAGTATTTTGGAACAATTTCGTATTCCGGGTCAAACAATAACAGATATTATTACACTATTTAACACGTATATTAATAGTGATAATGATATCTTCTCTGATGATATGATTCAAGAACGTCAAGAATACGGTTGGGAAGAAATCTCTCATAGAGATGGCAATGTATCAATCTTTGCAGATATCGCCCTTCGTGTTATCTCCGCTTCACCTTCAGAAGCAACATGTGAGAGAACAATAAAAGACCAAAGATTGATACTAAATTTGAAAAGATTACGTTCTCACAAAATTTTATTAGATAGCCGAGAAATTTTAATGGCTACAAAATAAATAAATTGTTTTATATTTTATCTGTTCAATATTTATCTCATATAAAAATTTGAAATACTTAATCAAAATTTCTATGCGTTTGTTTGAAAGAGATCGATAGCAATTCATATATCTTTTGAATTTGCTAATTGTGGTGATGGTACTATTATTATTAATTTTTTATTTTTATTTTTTTATTTTTTATTTTTTTTTGATAATATACTATTTAGATTTATACATTCATTCAATATAGGTCAGGTATGAGGGGCTTCCAGGGGCTGCGCCCCTTCTAGCCCTAAGAATTTTGCCCAAGACCCAAGAGGAGGACCGAACCCCAGCCAACCAGCCGGTGACAAAACCAAAACCGTTGTTATTTACATCATATTAATGATGTCACTTTTTAATATGTCACTTTTGTGTCGCTTTTCACAAATTATATATGTTTTCATGCTTTGTCACTTTTCTGTCACTTTTCGGGTAAAAACATTTTTATTATTATATATAAATGAATTTTACAAAACCACCGTTACCGTTCTTTGGAAATAAGAGTAGATGTAAAGATATTATATTGAGAGAACTTAAGAAACTACCGAATGGTCTAACATTTGTAGATTTGTTCAGTGGAAGTTTCTATATATCCCATTTATGTCATACAATATTCCCAGACTCAAAGATTATATGCAATGACTTCGACAACTATATGGACCGTCTCAAACATATTCCAGACACAAACAATATATTGAAAGAGTTAAAAGAAAAGATACCTATAGGTAAGATGGAACGTATACCATTAGATAAGAAAAATATTGTGAGAGAGGTTTTGAAAAAAGCAGAATATATAGACTGGGATAGTATATCTGCTAGACTATTATATAGTGGTTCTATAAGAGTTCATGACATTGAAACACTTATGTCAAAAGTTTTATATCTTAACTATACAAATGTTTTCAAAGAGAACATAGAAAAATATATTGAGGGTATAGAGTTTGTGAGATGTCGTTGGACAGAGTTGTATGAAAAAATAAAGACAAGGAAAATGTTTTCTTTATAATGGACCCGCCGTTCTATAACACATGGGATTTTCAATACCAAGTAGACTGGACTTTGAGAGACTCTTTAGAAACTTTAGACGTTTTACATAACCATCCATGCTTTTACTTTACATCGATAAAAGTGGTTTGGAAACGCGTTATGAGATGGTTAGAGGACATACATGACTATGAGTTTAGATATGACAAGATAGAATATGAGAGAGGTCCTATAAACCGGAGAAAGTGTCATAACAAAGAAATTTTATTAGTAAGTAAATGTGGTTTGAAATAGGACTACTTGTTTTAGGTTTTTTCCATTGTGTCATTTATTTATTTGACGTGGCAGAAAAGTACAGAGAATATGAAGATGAACCAATGCCTGCAAATGTTCAGTATATGTACTCGTAAGAGATATTTTTATCTAATATTAAATGGACGCACAGAACTTAGCGAATGCACAGCAACCTGGACAACCAAACCCAGAGAATATTCCAAATGAAGTTAGAATACAAACTGCAATGGCAAACTATGGTCAAGTGCCAACAGATGTACAAATGCAAACTGCCATGTCAAATGACGCTGCGTTAGGTTTGCCACCATGGTATGCAAATATGAGATGGAAAGAGTTTTATACAAACCCTGAAGTGGGATATAAACAACTTTATGCAGATGACGCGAACACAGGAGTTGACCCAGAATATGTTTTCTACCAGAGGAGAAACAGAATGTATGAGCTCCAGTTAAAGAATGCTATGGAACTCAACAGGAAACGTAAGAGACTAGGTGGACATTAGATTTTTACATATAGTAAAATGGGTTTCTTCAGTAGTATTGGAAACTTCTTCAGAAGAGTTGGAAGAGGTATATGGAATGGAATAAAAACCGTAGGAAGAGGAATTTGGAACGGAGTCAAAAATATTGGTAAAAGAGTAGGTCAGTTCGTTGGTATTATACCTAAAGACCCTGAACCAGAAGAACAAGCTCCTGTTATACAACAGCCTGAACCTGCACCACAGTCTAGTTGGAACCAAATCCAACACCTCAACCGTATTAAAAAATTATATTTTTACCGTTCGATAGTAGTTGTATATGAAACTAAGTTCTAAGTAAAACGCATGGTATAATGGAATTATTCTTTTTCTTCCATCTGTAGTAAACCATACTTGAAAGTCTGAAATACTTCCACTTGGTGGTTCGTATAACTTTGTAGGTTTTTCGTAAAAGTCATTTGCCAAGCATAAGAAAGAGTTTTGGGCGCCAGAAAATGAAGCATGAACAATAATAGCATCTTGGTCGAAAACATTTTCATATGTTCCATTAGGGTTTTCGACTTCATAAAAGTCTGGGTGTACTGGATATGCTGCAGGCTGATTTAACATCCTCATAAATCTATACCATGCCAAGTTGTTATATTTTGTAGAAATATAAACGTTTTCTCCAAGGTCTTCTATTCTATTGATTTTAACAGTTGCATTTTTCCTGTCATAAATAATATCGAGATGGTATTCTCCCTCGTCAATGTTATACTGTTTTGCATATTCGATATAGATATCGTTTATTTTTTCTTGAAAAGCTTGAAGAGTTGTTTCTAAGTTTACAAGCAAACTAACTTGTAAAAGTTTTCCCTGTTCAAATTTCTCATACATACGTTTTTCTTTGTTATAGTATCGAACTTCAAAACCGACCGTAAATGGGAAACCATGTATGGCTTCTGAAATGAACTTCATTCTACGAAAGCCAATAGCTTTTGTGACGGATGGGTCTCTTAACCATCTTAATGGGTAGTCAAAACGATAGCCTTCATGCTTTACGGTATCTGTCTCAAACTTTTGACCGACATTAGTAAAAAGTTCATCTAATGGTTTAGTTGTAGCAACTCTTGAATTTTCTTTTTCTATTGAAAGCATATTTTATCTAGAATAAAAATGTCAAATGAAACAGCGTCTATGAGAGAAATACAACACAACCGACAACTCATTATGCAAGCTCTAAATAAGAACACAACAAACTTTTCAAACTATTCTAAGATATCTGAGTCATTGAAAGAAGGAAACTTAAAACTGACATTAAACCCAATGACAGATGAGTTTCTATTTCAAGACAAGAAGAACAATACTGTCTGTATAAATCCAACAAAAGGAACTTTAAACGAGAAACCTATAAATGAACTTCTTTTGAAAGCAGATGTTGACAACAAAGCTGACAAAGAATATGTCATTGAAAAAGTTCAAGAAGAACATGACAGAGCAGATGCAACATATGCAACAAAAGAACATACTCATCCTGAACTAGCAGACAAAACATATGTTGACAATAAAATGTCAAGTGAAGTGACAAGAGCTGAAAACGAATATTCTAAAAAGACTCATACACATTCTATATCTGAAATAACAGACTTAAACGTTAGCCTTGAAAAGAAAGCGGATAAGGAATATGTGGCTAGTAAGTTAGAGAAGAAAGCAGATAAGGAATATGTGGATGAAAAAGATAATGAAATTAAAGAAAGGGCTGAATGGTTTCATGAATGGACATCGGAGACTTTTAAAGTTAAAGCTGATACAGGATGGGTTTCAGGATGTTTAGACCTTAAAGCAGATAAAACTTATGTTAACGATGAGTTAGAGAAGAAAGCAGATAAGAACCATACACATACAAGTTTTACAACTGTTGCTATAGAAAGTATTGAAGGAACGGTTGAAGGAACTGGTGGGGATGCATTCTATTGTAAACCTCCTAACTTTCCACAAGGTTTAACATCGGATGACGACATAACGACGATGAGAAACATTAGATGTAAAGATGTTTATGTCATGAAGGATGAATATAATATTAAATTCACTGCTCAAGATTTATATGACAAGAAAGCAGACAAAACAGAGCTTCAAACATTAAAGACAGAAATGCTTCAAACATTATATCCTATAGGCTCTATTTATACGTCAATGAACTCAACAAATCCAGAAACAGTTCTGGGTTTTGGAACTTGGACTCAAATAGTCGACAGGTTTTTGTATTGTGCAAACTCTTCAAAGGAAACAGGTGGAAGTAAAACGATTTCAGGTGAAAATTTACCTGCACACAGTCACTACATAGATTTAAGTACATCTCAAGCAGGTTGGCATAAGCATAAATTTTGGGATTGGTCAGCAATGACAAAAGGTAAAGGATATGATGTTAAAGACGACGTTCAGTTTGCTATAAATTGTTTCTGGGGTAACACTCAGGGAGATGGAAACCATACACATCGCGTTACAGGATATACACAAACAACGGGACAAAGTAAAGACTACATGCCACCTTACATGACAGTTTACGCATGGTATAGAATTGCTTAGTCGTCATTTTCAACTTCTTTAGCATATTCGTCAGGAGTTGTCTTATATTTGTTAGGAACTGTCTTTGAAAGTATACCACCTTGAACTTTGACAAGTTTGAAACGAGGTCTGACAATAGTAGTTTTATCTTCTGCTTGCAGTGTGTACATTTTGCCATGTTTGCCTAAAACTTCATAATATTCTCTTGTATACTTTCTTCTATTTTTACGAACACGAATGTGAGTACCTGTCGAGTTCCCATTGTTGTCATAGTCAATAGTATTTTCATATGGGTCGCGTTTAGGTATTTCTATTTTTACTTTGTCACCTTTCTGAAGTTTGAAGCCCGGCATTCTTTCTTGTTTGTCTCTTTTGACTAAATTATTAAATATATAGTCTTTCTCTAAGTCAGGGTTGTTTTTCATTTCTTCGGGGAGTGGTTTCCCAAACCTTTTTGTTTACGGCTATTGTAAATATTTAAAACTTGTCTCATCTTTGCCTGGAGAAGTGTCTATATTTGTCGTCATATGACATTTCATTTGCTTCACCACCTTGTGGTTGGTTTAAGTCTCTTAACATTTTTATACAACCGTCAATGACACCAAGAGCAGAATGGTTTTGGTCGACAATGAAATATTGGTTTACATTTTTTGAACGCAGATAGTTTTTAATATCATCTGATTTGAAAGAACTTTCACAGTCAGATGTCAGTTTTGTTGGATGGTATTTGTCAACGAATATTGTCAAAGCTGCTAAGATATCTAAAATATTTTTGGACTGTAATGGTATGGCTTCACAGTATCTTGTGTTTTGACCGACAAATATTAGCCAGTATGGTGGTCCATCTTCTCTATACCTCGGAATGTTTTCCAAGATATCCATAAACCAAGCATTTGGTGTTGAACTAAAGATTTTTATCCTGAGTGCTTTTTTTGTTGCCTTAGAAACATAGGGGTCCTTGTTTGGATTCGTCATTTTTAACCCATAAGAAATGGGTTTATTTGGCGCATTAGCAGGAGTCGCATCTAGATTTTTGCCCGCAGTGGGAACAATAGCCTAGAGGTGTATTTGGGTTGGAAGGAAGATTTTGAGTACATTAGGTATACTTAAAGAGAAAGCACAACCTATTATACAAACTGTACAGAAAGGTTGGGATGTAGCACGAGATGCAACAAATCTTATTCCAAATCCTGAAACAAGAGGAAAAGTTCAAGGATGGATGGACAATGTAGGAAGACAAGCAGGAAACTATTATAACAAAGCAAATGACTACTATAACCAAGCAGGACACTATATGGACCAAGGTGAAAGATTCTTTAACAGAGGATATAACCATGCACAACAGTGGGTAAACAATAACCAACCTCAACCGCCTCAAACGTGGGGAATGTAAAGTTTTTTACTGAGATGAAATGAACAATACAGCATTGAGACAAATGGGTTCAAGATGGATTTGTCGACTTCCAGCAGTTACACCACGTGTTTGTCAAGTTCTTCCTATACCTCAGGAAGTTTTAGACCGACTTAAAAAACAACAACAACCAGTTGAAAACAAACCAAACTAAAATTTTTTACTGAGATGAAATGACCGAAGAAGTTGAAACGGTAGATTTGACACCACAAACAAAAAGTTCAGAACCATTGTCAAAACCGTCAAAGAACTTACAGATGAAGAGAAAAATTCAATAATAGAAAGTGCCAGGTCTGGAAATACAAACCCTAACTACAAAGTCACTTTTCATAAAAATGGAACGGCTAGTATCTCAAAAAAGAAACAGACTCTCACAAATAAAATATTGAAGTCTGAAGGAGCTTTCGAGACAACAGATGGAAAAGTTTACTTCACTGACCAACAGTTCATTATAGAACATCTCATTGACTTAGAGTCGAAATATTCTAAACTTTACAACAAACACAAAAAGTTGAAAGGAAAACAAAAACAAATGGCATATGATATTTATGAAGATGTTGACGACACAACTGTTCCTGCAGTGAGGTAAAGTCAGAGGAACCGAAAAGTGACGAAAAACCGATAGAAGAAGAAAAACCAAAAACTGAAGATAAACCAAAACCAAAGTTTAGTTTGGAAACTAAACCAAGTCAACCTTCATTAGCTGGTATGGGTTGGCGTCAAAGACTTATGGCAGCAGGCGGTTATGTAAAGTAAAGAAAAAAAATATTTTTTTATTTTTATAAAAATGCCCCCATATAGAATGGATAGAAAGTCTGCTAGAATAAAAGCAGAGTTACAAAGATATGGTTGGAGAGTTTCGAAGAAGTTTAAATTTAGGAAGGGAAGACCCATAAAAGTCTATGACAAATTGTCTGGTCTTCGCTACGAAATGGATTTGGAAACAGCACGTGCCAATTATCCAAACAGACTAGAGAGGTTAGAAGAAGAACGTCTTATGGACATGCCTTTCGATGTTAGTGAACCTCAAGTTGAAGGACACGACGGCTTTGCCAGATTCTACTGGAAACATGACGAACAATTGCATCCTTTGAGAAGGAAAAAAGGTAGTGCAGAGGATGGTCATGCTCCCATGGAAAGAACAAGATATGCATATGAAAAGTATCGTGAAGTTAGAAGTCAAATTACATCTGGTCGAACCTTTACAGTAAACTTTGACGAAGGAAAGAACAAAGAAGGCTTCATGGGTGTACTTGCTGCCATACAAGACGGAAATAAGAAAGGACACAATCTCAGATTGACCATAACAGATTTGGATGGTCACATTTACTATGCACATGGCAATGAACAAACAGCCGCAAAACTTCTTGACGCTTTCAAGACTACAAAGAGAGAACAAATGGTTGACTCCGACTCAGACATTTTGAATGCAATTGAAGGAATTGCAAGTGTCAAGTTCGAATGGTACCAACCTAACCCTCAAGCAGTCAGACAACATGCAGGATACTTCCCGTTCATAAATAAGTCTGACATTGACTTGACAAGGTATGGAATTTACAATTCAATTGAAACAATTGTCAACGAACCTTGCATTCTTACATGTCTCAGGAACTCTGGTCTTGTTACAGAAGAGAAGATGAAGTATCTTGAGTCATGTGTGAAGACAAGGTACATTCTCAGAGGTCAATTGGCAAAAATTGCACCGTTGGCAAATGTCAATATCCGAGTCAACATACCTACAGCTAAAGGTTCTTCACATGACGACTATGTTGTTGAGTTCAATTTACCATGGTTGAAGATTGTAATTGTCCACAACCACTTCATGTTGAACGAAAGTCTTACAAACCCATTGTTCGGAAAAGGCAAGTGCAACATTGTCAGAGCTGTAAACATTCTTTTCGAGAAAGGTTGTTGGAACCAATTCCAGATGACAAGCTGACAGAAACTTTTGTACCAAAAGACGAAACAAACTTTTCACTGTTAGCAAGACCAAAAGTTGTTCCAGACAAAGTTCTAGTACAAAAGAAGTACACAGTTCCACAAGGAGTTGGATTGTTCGGATACCAACCTGAACCAGAAGAACTTCCAATGAGGTTGCAAGAACTTCAAGATGCTATAAATAAACTTCCATTGAGACATCCAATTGACGTCAAATTGTATTGGAGAGCATCTGAGTTAGGTCAGAAGGTTTTATATGAAACAGGTTGCTTCGACGATGTTTATGAGATAACAGGAGAAGTTTCTCAGAAGATAAGAGACTCACTTGAATTTCCACAAACTGGACCAATTGGTTGCGACAAGTTCGACTCAGATGAAAAGATATACTATGTCGACCTTAACGCTGCATACATGAGGTTTGTCCAATATATTCCGACTGGAATTCCAAACGAAGATGGTGAGTTCCCGGGAAGGAACTATACAGTTGGAAAAGTCATACAACAACTGTATGATATTAGGAAAGCTTCAAACCCCAAACTTGCAATGACACTCAAATTGCTTATGAATTCGACATGGGGATATTCCATTAAGAAACCTCAAGAGATGAAGAGTAAACATTATGAGAAGGTCGACAACTTTGTTGAAAGGTTTTCTCCTTTTGTTTTGAAGTACGAATTCACTCAAGGTCAAAGTGGCTTAGTAACCACATTAAAACCTATTGTCGAACATTGGTCTTACCCTCAGTTCGCAAAAGCAGTTCTTGACAACTACAACAAATTCTTCTCCGAAGTCAAATCGAAAGTTGTGGTTTACTATGAGAACATTGACGCACTCATGACGAACGAAGAAGGCTATAACAAACTCATTGAAATGGGTCTAGTCGGTGAAAAGATGGGCTGTTTTAAGCTAGATAAGGTATTTTCCGAAGTTCATGTCCTCTCCAAGCGTAAGTATTGGGGTATACTTGAAGACGGCACAGAAATAAAACATTGCATGAAATAAAAATTTATTTTTCAAAAAAGTGACATTTTTTAAATTTTATTTGAAATGTACGCTGAGTTTGTTGGTGAACCTCAAGTTGAAGGAAACTTGTTTGTTAGATGAGAAATATGAAATGGCATACCATTTTAAAACAATATATTTTTACATATATTAAATGCTTCAGGTTGAAAAACAAAGAACAAAAGTAGCAGATACAAAACCGTTAGACTATATCTTTACAAATGCTGGTAGGACTATTTCAGATGAAGAAATTTCATCCCGAGTATACAGGTTTGACTATCCAATTCGTTGGCTTCAAAGTCCTTCAGATGCAAAGGCAATAGGATTTAGAAGAGTTTTGTTTTCAAATAGAACTAACGCATTTATGTTCGCAGTATATTTTCATGGGCAGTATAAAGGTTCTGATGGTCTAATAGACAAATTTGACGAAATGAGAATCTTTACAGTTCGTTCAGACGAAAGTCTTGAGAAAACTCTAAATGACTTTCAAACTCAAATGAACAAATATTATTGGGAATTTCAAGAAAAATACGACTCTTTACTAAATGGAACATACTATCTGAAACTAGAATATGACAAGATGAACTCCACCGTTTCATTTCAAAAGATTGAAATTAACCCTCCAAGAGATACAGAGTTTTTATTTTGGAAAGTAGACAAACGTTCTTGGCACAATTTCTTCGGTTACTAAACCAGAACGAACCATTACCACCAGATGGTCCATTTCAATTTATACTTCCACCAGCAGATTTGACAGTTTATAGAAACGTGTTTGACCCTCAAAATGTTATGTGTCATGCAAGTTTCAGTTCAAGCAACAATAGTTTTCTATGTATTGGTAAGGACTTTTATGACTTTGCTTCTAAATTCTACGAACCACCTAGTAACAGTTTCTCTGACTTTCAAGTTTGGTTCACAACAAATGGTGTGCAACATATTATTCCATTGTACTATGACTTTTATCTCGAATTGTCTTTCATATATAACTACGGAAAAGTGCTGAAAAAGTATTGAAAAATAATGTTTATGTTAGCATGTTAGATTTAACACGTTTTCTAACCACTTTTCTAACATCGTAGAAAACTCTTGAATTTTCATGACTTCTTCGTAAACTAAACGTAAATGTTTTGTGAAGAATATAGCAACCGCCGGAATTCAGACGGTTGCTTTTTATACAAAATTCATGCGGGAAATTCTTGAGTTTTGGTTGAAAGAATACGGTGGAGCCAAAAGTGGCTCGACCTCAAAACAAGCATTTTATGAGCTTACAAAGGGTGTTACGAATGAATTCAAATGTATTTACATACATCCTGACCTCGTTCATTTTGTTGCTAAATTCAGTAAAAATAATGTTTAGGGTAGAAGGTTAGATCTAACCTGTTTTCTAACCTCATTTCTAACCTCTTGAATTTTCATGATTTCATCGTAAATGTTTTGTCAAAACTTCTTCGTACATGCTTTGTCAAGACTTCTTCGTACATGTTTTGTCAAAACTTCTTCGTACATGCTTTGTCAAGACTTCTTCGTAAATGTTTTGTCAAGACTTCTTCGTACATGCTTTGTCAAGACTTCTTCGTACATGCTTTGTCAAGACTTCTTCGTAAATGTTTTGTCAAGACTTCTTCGTACATGCTTTGTCAAGACTTCTTCGTACATGTTTTGTCAAGACTTCTTCGTACATGTTTTGTCAAGACTTCTTCGTAAATGTTTTGTCAAGACTTCTTCGTAAATGTTTTGTCAAGACTTCTTCGTAAATGTTTTGTCAAGACTTCTTCGTAAATGTTTTGTCAAGACTTCTTCGTAAATGTTTTGTCAAACATGAACGTAAATGTTTTGTCGAAACTTCATCGTAATGAGCGTAAATGACCCAAAAATAATGTTTAGGTGAAGAGGTTAGATCTAACCTGTTTTCTACCCTCTTTTCTACCCTCTTGAATTTTCATGAATTTCCTTAAGACAGAAAAAATAAAGTTAGTTTTATTTTTATTTATTTTTTTATTTTGTATGTAAGAACAAAAATGTCAAACATTGAGTTTGAAACAGTTAGAAAGATAGACAATGACACCAAATTGGTTAGAATAGGTGATTTAAACGTAAGATACTCAAAGAAATACAACAAATATTCTTTGTCAGACATTTTATCTCCATCTGGAAAGAGACCGAAGGACTGGGTTAGAATTGCTTCAACTCAGAAAATTTTGACAAGAAATCCTGAGCTTATGATATCGGTAGCATTTTATGGAACAAGAGCATATCTCATCGACAAAAGTCTTATACCAATAGTTTTGTTATGGTTAGACCCAGTTGTTGGATATAACTTCATAACATATGGTTCATTCGATACGGAACGTTGCAGTGAAGGCTTACTTTACATCGTTCAGAAACCGAAGGACTTCAATACAAAAAGATATAAGATAGGAAGGACATATAATATAACTCAAAGATATGACAGTACAGTCAATAGAGTCAAGGTTGTGTTTGCTAATGATATGAGAGCTGCAGAAACAGAACTACTTGAAAAGTTTGAGAAAATGTATGGTGCTCCCATAAAAGGTAAAGAAACGTTTGAAGTAGATGAGATAGATAAAGCTATAAAATTATTTGACGAAGTTGCTGAAAAATACATGTAAAGCGTTTATTTTTGGTCTTTTGTGAAAGATAGAAAATAAAGTTAGTGTCATTTTTTTGTATTTTTTTGTATGTTAGATATGATTTCAGGGATTTTTTTGACGAAGTGTTACTCTTCACTTCGTCAAAAAATAACAGTTATCTAATGAAAAAGTGTCATTTTTTTGTATTTTTTTGTATGTTAGATATGATTTCAGGGATTTTTTTGACGAAGTGTTACTCTTCACTTCGTCAAAAAATAACAGTTATCTAATGAAAAAGTGTCATTTTTTTGTATTTTTTTGTATGTTAGATATGATTTCAGGGATTTTTTTGACGAAAGTGTTACTCTTCACTTCGTCAAAAAATAACAGTTATCTAATGAAAAAGTGTCATTTTTTTGTATTTTTTTGTATGTTAGATATGATTTCAGGGATTTTTTTGACGAAGTGTTACTCTTCACTTCGTCAAAAAATAACAGTTATCTAATGAAAAAGTGTCATTTTTTTGTATTTTTTTGTATTTGACGAGAATGTCAGGTAGATGGTTAGATCTAACACGTTTTCTAACACGTTTTCTAACCTCTTGAATTTTCATGACTTCTTCATCGTAATGAGCGTAAATGTTTTGTCAAGACTTCTTCGTACATGTTTTGTCAAAACTTCTTCGTAATGAGCGTAAATGACCCAAAAATAATGTTTAGGTGAAGAGGTTAGATCTAACCTGTTTTCTACCCTCTTTTCTACCCTCTTGAATTTTCATGATTTCATCGTACATGCTTTGTCAAACATGAACGTACATGTTTTGTCAAAACTTCTTCGTAAATGTTTTGTCAAAACTTCTTCGTAAATGTTTTGTCAAGACTTCTTCATCGTAAATGTTTTGTCAAGACTTCTTCGTAAATGTTTTGTCAAGACTTCTTCGTAATGAGCGTAAATGACCCAAAAATATAATTTAGGGTAGAAGGTTAGATCTAACACGTTTTCTAACCTCATTTCTACCCTCTTGAATTTTCATGAATTTTCCCGAAATAAAAAAATAAAGTTAGTTTTATTTTATTTATTTTTTTTATTTTGTATGTAAAGACAGATATGATTTCAACATCTATGTTAGTAGAAATGAAAAGCTTCATTCCTTCTTCATATACTTTTGAAACAGAAATCCAGAAGATAAAGCAAGAACTTTTAACAAGTAATTTAGACTGTAGTGCGAAAGATGAAACAAATGAACAGTATCTTTATGAAATGCAGGACATTATTGACCATTTGCCTAAACTACCTGAAATCCAACGACAAAAACTCACTATTCCCGAATTTGACGAAATAGAAGTGAAACCAACTGACTCGGTAGAAATAAAGAAGTTCATACGAAAGGTAAACTATGAATTCCTTGGTTTTCATTGCAACCATAAAGTTATGGACAAAGATTGCAACATGGTATATAAGAACATCTCTGACATATATAAATCGGAGGAGTTAAAGACATACGACAACTTTGTTTCATTAGTTGCAAAATGTGTTTGGGAAATAAGAGATAAAGATAGAAGAGGTAAGGTATGGAATGAACAGATAAAACCAGCAACTTTTGAGTTAAAGAAAACCATTGACGCCTTAGTTTGTTTTAGCAGGTAAGGTTTCAGATATAACGCAAAAACGATGCCGCGATGTTCTAAATGTAAGGCAGCAATGAGGAGATATAACTACTCCGTCAAAGAGATAGAACGTATGAGAAAACGACTATGCTGACTTAAAGAAAGAAGCGAGAAACCAGCAGAAAATAAATGGACATGTTAGCATTTCTGAACAAAAACTATCCAACTGCTGACGATTTCCTTCTATCTGACGTCAAGAAGAAGTATAAAGAAACCTTCGGCATTGTTAAAACTTTTGATATCCTCAGCAAAGAAATAGAAGCTACGAAGCTGTTTAAGATTTCAAATATACATCGTACAATTCATGTAAAACGCTTGTGAGAAAACGGGTGAGAAAAGAGGGTAGAAATGAGGTTAGATCTAACCTTCTACCCTAAACATTATTTTTGTCTGAAAAATGACCAAATTTCATGAATTTCCTCATATGCTTGCTTCCCTCGGAAAACCGAGAGAAGAGATTCCGTACGAAAACAGTGAAGAACAGCGAGTAAGTAAAAAACCCCAGTCGCCAAAACTCTATGAAAATCGTGAATTTCCTTAAGATAGAAAAAATAACGCTAATTTTTTATAAAATATTTTTTTATTTTGTATGTAAAGACAGATATGTCAACAACAGAGAACACAACAACAGTTATAGTCCATGAAGATATAAATGAAGAATATGAGTGGGTTCAGTTTAACAAACAACTCCGTCTCATTCGTTCGGTCAAAGACGATATGTACCAAATGCAAAGTATTTTGACAGCATGTTTTGCTCCAGATACCAAACATACAGACGATTGGTTCAAAAACCAAAGCACACAAGAACTTTTGAGCGAAGCACAGCGAGACCGACTTTTTTCGGGGTCGCCTAAAACTCATGAAAATCGTAAAAATTTGCCAAATGGTTTGAGAGGTTGGTATGTACATAGACTTCTTGTAAATGCTGTTGCAATGTGGGCTTCGCCTCGTTATGCTTGGTATATTTACAGACTTCTTGACGAAATTCATAGACAAGAACGTGAAGAGATGGAAAAGAAACTTCAAGCAAAAGATGAAGTCATTGAAGCAAAAGACAAAAGCATTCAAGAAAGAATACCACGTTCGGTACCAAAAGGAAAGGAAAAGAACTATAAGTATATGATTTATACTGAAGAGTTGGAGAAAGAAGAAGACAGAGATATGGTTATGTTGCATTTAGTCAGAAGAAACAACAAAAGCTTTTACGACCTTGCTAAGATTTACAAATCTGACAGAAATTGGTTCTATCGCGAAAACTTACCGATTTCAATGACCCCAAATGAAGATGTGAAACAAATAGTTCAAGATACGTTACCTCAAACACACTATGATATGAAAGGTTGTACAATACTTACCTTCAAAGAAGACTTACCGCTACTGAAAGAAAAAATAACAGAGTATTTTGACAACTTCAAACAAGTAGAGTAAATTGCACTCTTTATTTTTCAAGCTTGACTTCAGATGGCTCAGGTAGCTCTATAATGTAAATTGCCTCGTCAAATCCTTCTGGCATTCCGAGTCCTTCCATCCGACAGGAAAATATTTTCCCGACAACTGGAAAAAATTTTCCCGACAACTGGAAAAAATTTTCCTTCCGACAGAAAAAATTTTTCCTTCCGACAGAAAAATTTTTCCAGTTGTCCGTCCGTAAACCATTCAAATTTTCGAAAATTGAGAACTTTTTGGTCGAACTTCAGAAAAAGTTCTTCCTTCCAACAGGAAAAATTTTTCCTTCCGACAGAAAAAGTTTTTCCTTCCAACAGGAAAAGTTCTTCCTTCCAACAGGAAAATATTTTCCTTCCGACAGGACACAAACGGATGACTGACGTTCCTCTTCCTGAATGCCTTCCAAAGCCAGAAGAACCGAAAGCTGCAGAACCACAACAGACTTACTTACTAAGACTAAACACTTAGATTTTTCAAGCTTGACTTTTTACAATTTGAACTTTGTTTGCGTAGATATGAATTCTGAAAGAAGTATGAGGGTCTTGTATGACTTTGTACTTCTCCCATAGTTCATGTCTGTCAAACTTACCTGCCATGGACTCTTTCATAAGTTCCATGAAATCGTCTTCGGACAATCCGGGGAAAAGTATAATGTCAGTAAGTATTCTTTTAACATCCTTACTTAAACTCTTTGCTGTCTGTACACAAATGACAACTGAGATGTTAAAGTGCCTAAGTTTCTTAAGAATTCGACACATGTCTTGTTCTCTGTTCTTTAACAAAGGATGAGAAGCAAAGTCATCTAAGATAAGAAGACATCTATGAGGGTAAGTCTTCCAATCGTAAGATTGCAATTTCTTCGAAATGTATTCTATCTCTTTCTGTTTGTTTCTGAAGTGTTTCTTCTCTAATATTCTCTGCATTTCCTCATTTGGGTCTTTAAACTTAGAATTTATATACTCATTTATAGCATTATATTTCAAAACTCTTCTTTGGTACTTCTTTATCCAATCTAACAACTCAGAGTCTTTTATACATACTAACTTAGACTTCTTTATAATATCTTTGAACGAATTGACGGTTTGGTCAAATTGACCAGAAGTCGAACAAATAACAACTAACTCATAGAATGGGTTCTTCTCATCTAGTTCTTGTTGTTGTGCAGCCATTTTAAGATAAGTGAAAGTCTTACCAGACCCAGGTGGTGCAATTAGACCTGTTATACCATTCTGAGCAAATAAGAACTTGTCATGTATAGGTTTTATCTGAGCATTTTCTAACTTCCTCTTGTTCTTGTTTAAAACATTCTCAAATTTCTTGTCAATGTCAGCAAACTTTTTTTCTAACATATTTTTAGAAAAATTAAAATTTTTATCTTTTAGAAAATGTCTAGCGATTTCACTATCTATATTCGAGACAAACTTTTTGACAGCAAAACATCTGTCGACCATAAATCTTACATAGTGTAAACAAGAAAGGTGAATTTGTTCTAAAGTTCTGTTTCTGGAATATGACAAGAACCATAAAACATTAAGCAGAGCAGTCTTAAAATTTGTCAATGACAGACTTGTTGACAGAGATGACGCCGATTGGAAAGATGAAGTCCAACAAAAGTTCTTAGAATGCAAAGAAGACACATGCGCTGTTCTTGAAGATGAAATAGAAAACAGAATAGAAGAGCTATTAAAGGACAAAGAACTTTACATAAATATGGTTCGGAGAAATTTGACATAACTCCACCAGAAAAGAAGAAGAAAGAAAAGAAAGAAAAGAAAGTAGAAGAAGAGAAGAAAGAACCTGAACCAGTTCCAGAGAAAAAGAAATTTGACATGTAAAAATAAAATTTTATTTTTAGAACATTTCAGGGTCAATGTCAATGTTCTCTTCCTCTTTAGGAGTAAACACTGGCTTAGACTCTAAAATCTTTTTACCCAATTTACCTTGAACTTCAACTATCTTAGACTCATAATATTCATAGTCGTCTGCTTTCTTTGGTTCATAAGGTATAACAAGTTTGTATGCTTTACCTTCTTTAAGGTTTGAAAACCTTCTGTCAAAACTTTCTTTGACTGCTAACAAACCTTCTATGTCTAAGTCTTCAAATTTCGCACCATTTTTAGTCACGACAGCAAACTTAACTGGTTCGATGTTCCAAACTTTGCTGAATGAAGACTTTTCAAAATGGTAGAAGTAAACATTCAAATATGTGAATGGGTCTAGTTCTTCTTTAAGTCCTGACATGTACTTGTTTACTGAGATGAATTTTGTCATCTTTTCTATCGGATAAAAAAATATTTTTTTAAAAAATTTACTCAGAAAAAATTTTCTTTGTATATACACCATTCTGTACGTCTAAAAGACTTTTGACATTTGCCAAGAATGTACGTTTAGACGCTGTCATATAACCATATTCTTGACAATATTGTTTATACGAATCGTACAATGACCTTTCATCTAATGACACAAAGTCAGTTTCATCTATGAACAGTTCATATACACTCTTGTTTGCTTCTAACAATGTTTGTCTCTCTTCTGTATGTGGAATTTGTCTTGGATTGAACTTAGAAATATCTAATGTCATAAAATATGAGAACAAGTGGTTGTAAAAGTCAGATGTCAAAGTTTCTGCTAAGTCGTCAAAATATTCTGTATCTTGCATATGAGAATCTGACGTTCTGACAACTACATATCTTCTGTCAGAACTTTCTAACTTCATCGGAACAGCATTGTTTGAAACCATAATGAAGTTTGCAACATTTTCACAAACTCTTTGGTCTTTATACTTTCTTTCAACAACTCCAACTTTGTCTGTTATAAGACTCTTCAAAGCATCTGAGTTTAAAACTTTTGTTGTATCTATACTTTGAAGTTCATTGCAAACTATAAGTTTCATATTCTCTATTGAGGAGTTAAACTTGCCACAGATGTTTTCTAAGTTTGTCATATTCGGGTTCGAATAGCCCTCTAACAGTTTGCATAAGATATCTGTAAAGAAAGTATTCTTACCTGTTCCTTGTTTTCCAATTATAATGAGAGCAGTTTCATTCTTAGCACTTGGATGTTGTAAGATGTTTGCAAACCAACATAAGATATACTCATAAACCTTTTCGTTTCCATTGCATATAATTTCTTTGACATGGTCTAACCAAGCTTCTATAATATTTCTTTCCATTCTACTTGTTCGTATTTATATCCAGTGAAGATAGAATAGAAGTTTGGAGAAGGTGTATAGAACTTTATACCTCGAACTGAAAAATCTTCTAACTTTGACAATAAGATATCCCAAGCATCTAACATCTTCATGCCAACTTGTACGACTTTTATTTTCTTAAGTTTCTGTCTACATTCTTGTTCAGACACTATTGTTGCTCTTGGTTTGTTAAAGACAACATCCCATTCTTTCATGACATAACATTCTGGGGCAGAGTCGACATAAATGACTAAACGTTTCAAATTCTCGACTGCTTTGTTATAGTCTCGAAATGGACACATATTTCTGAATGCTTGGAAGTCATAAAAATCTGAAACATCTATTCTGTACATTTTTATAAAAATAAAAAAAAATATTTTTTTATTCTTGACTTTGTTGTTGCATTTGTTGCATTTGTTGCATTTGTTGTTCTTGAGCTATTTGTTGTTGAAGTTGTTCTTGTAATACAATACTTTCACCAGTTGCATCTTCCAATTCGAAACTTTCTGCCGTCATTGACAAATACATAGGACATAAAAGTTTTACAGGAACAAAGTTTGCGTCAACTAATGTCAACGTTATACTTGCCAAAGTGTTTGAGTTCACTAAGGTTGAAAATTCTGCATTCGAATGAACAATAGGCAAACCAGCAGAGAAAGTATTGTTTATACGCATAAGTATCTTTTGGTCATAATAGTTTCTGTCGACATTCGAATAACACTTTGAACCTAAGTTTGAAACAATATATAAGATTGGTGTGCTTAATGTCAATGGAATAGACATTCCTTGTATGACACCTTTTCCTGTTATAGGAAACTGTTGGTAGTAAAAACCAGATATAAGTTTTGTATTATAGCTCATATCGTTTATAGTAAACTCAGTCGGACATCCAAACATAATGAAACCTGCTCTAGTTGCAGCACATGTTACCCCCGTACTTAAAGTATTAAATAAGTCAACAAAACCTGTTGGTGGTATATCTGAGTAAGTATCTTCAAAGGAGTATTTTTTACCATTCACAACAATAAAGTCTTCTGGTGTCAAAAAGAGCAAAACAGGCTTTAGTCGTCATTGTGTTTAAGGTTAGTTTACAATATCGTCCTTGAGGACTTTGTAAGTTTGTTGTTATAGAATTATATGACTCGGGGTTTTTAGTCGTAATAGTATAAACCATTATATCTTCTGCCATTTACTTAGCAAATAAATTTTAATGAAATGTTGGTCGTCAAATATTTTTATGACGTCTGGGAAACTATACTTTAAGTTCAACGTTTCACTCCTTTCATAACGTATATCTTGTCAATGACATTATATGAAACACCACAGCAACTAATGTCGGGTTCTATTTCTTTGATGTTTATATCGTCTGCCTCTGTCAAAAGTTTCAATAGTTCTTTCAAAACTTCATGAGGTGCAATGACATATGAGTTCACTTTTACAGGGTTGTGTTCGACCAAGTTTAACATTATACTTAAAGCTTGACAAATCTTCTCCTGAGTTTGAAGTTTGTCTTTCAGTTGTTGGTAGTCGTTTCGAATATCTGCAACAGAACTTAAGTCTCTGCTAACTTCAGGATATGTTGGTTGTTCTTTTACAGGAACAATTGTTATACCATCTTCGTCTTCGTATGGTTTCCCCACTTCAACATCTCTGTCTTTGACATTGACAATAACACTTTGACTGTTTGTTTGAGTTGGTGAATTTAACTTCACATCTGCCACCGCCATTAAACCTTTTGAAACACTTACGCTTCTATTTTTCGGAAATGACATTTTACTTAGAATAAAAAGATGGACGTATTCGGATATCTCTTCGAATTGAAGCAGAACAAAGTTTACACACACAAACAATACAAATACATTGACAGAATAGTTCTTTACACAAACAATGGAAAATGTTATAGAATAGCAATATTTGCTGAACCAAAATATTTTCATAAAGCAAAGAAAGTTGTATAACTGAAATGGTGAAAGTTCTTGACGTTGACAAAAATATAACAACAAAACTTACAGATATTTCTAAAGGAAAGTTTATAATACAATATTATGTCAAAACTGGCGTACTGTCAATATTTGACGGAGAGAAGTCAGTTCAAGAACAACTTACTGACCTGCTGCCAAAATCTGCTCGATGGAAGCTGTCGTTATGCCAATCTGAGGAGCCCCAGCAGGTTTCATCGAACGAATCTTCAAAAGAGCATCTTCCGTGAAAAGTGCTATTGGTTTTGTAAACTTCTTTGCTCTCAATTCATCTGGACCGTCTCTGTCACCAGTATATTGTATTTGTACAGTACCAACAGTTGAAATACCACCATAAAGTCTTCTGAGTCAGCAAATGGAATGCCAAGCCAAAAGTTTGAACGGTCTCCATTTGTATATTGAGTTTGTTGACCTCCTGTATGAGTCCATACTTTCACATATGGCATAATAGAACTTTGCATTTCAGGGTTAATGGTTGTTGTGAAGTTGTTGTTAAAGTTCATAGCATCTAATGTCAAGTTGTATGACCTCATATCCTCAACTGTAGAATATTCTTCTCTTGGATAATATTTGCCATCTATGTTTATATGATATTTAATACCAGGGTTGTAGAAACAAGAATAGTCATTTATAGTTCGTCTGAACAGTACAAACATAGTATCTGCATGTTTCATTGCAGTTGTTAAAGCAATATCTGTTCTTGCACCTGGTCAGCACTTTGGTTTCCAACTTCACCTGCAAAGTCTTTGACAGATATTTGGTGTATAGGGAACATAAGTGGAACTGCAATATATTTGGCAGCTAAAGCATTTGAAATATCTGGGTCCAACATATAGACTGCAAGTCTGCTTTCTATTCTCTTGCATTCAAATTTTTCGCATGTGAACTTAACTGGGTCCAAGCAGTTCCAGCAGCATTGAAATAATAGTTTACTTCAGTGTTGAGGTTTGAGAAACCAAAGTCTAAGTCAACCTCGCCTTTGCAAAAGTCACAGAACTTGGCTCCACCAGTTCCAGCTACAGTAATAGTGAATGGGTCTTGTGTTGGTGCAATGACTAAGTTATTTTTGCTTGGAGTAAGTTCGATAGAAATTTTTCCTGCCCAGTTTGGCAAGTATCTTAAAAACCTGAAGATGAGGAAAGATGACAAAGGAACTCTAAGTTTCAGTTTTACTTTGGTTACTGCTGCTGCAGTTTGTCAGAAAGGTTAACATAAACTCCTGGAACGTTAGGGTCAAGTCTTCTTATTTCTCAATAGTTGCATACTGGTCTGTTTGTTCTCTAGCTTGTGGTTGTACTGAGTTTCTCAAAGCGAACCATTCATAGTTTGCCCATGTTACTGTTTGAACTAAGTCAGAGTTAGAATATATCTTATATCCCATGAAAACTTCTGGAGCATATTGGTATCCGACATAGAAAATTCCATTGCAACCTTTCTTGTCAGACAACTTGGCAGAAGGTTTTATTTCAATGTCTTGTTCCACGTATAAGAATGAGTTGTCAATAGAAATAATATGAAACCTGTCGCAAGCAATATCTACTGTTGTTGAAGAACCTTCTCCAAACTCACCTACGTTTCCATAAGAAACAGCAGTTGTTATTTCGTAAGTTCCAGGAACTATTTCTGACCTTCTAATGGCATTGTCGCATTCGTTATACCATTCAGAAACATTTCCGTTCATGGCATCCAAAACTGTTGGCGTTATATTCTGAGCGGCGTACATTTCATATGGGTAAAAAATATAGAATAGTTGGATTTATATGTCATAATTGTTTCGGACCAAGCTTTACTTTCTTCCTGACTGAGTTTTTAACTCTTCTTTTTCCTTCATTGCCACTACTTTCACTAGATGAAGTTACTTCTTCACTACTTTCACTTTGTTCTACTCTTCTTCTTTGGTGTCGCTTTTGGTAACTTGCCCTCTGCTTCAAGTTGTTGCATCTTTGCCTCATGTTCACCTAGTATGTTGTAAATTTCCCATGTCCCTTTTGCCTTTGGGCTCTGGTCGCCCATCTCAGGTAACCTATATCCTAGAAAGATTTTGTCATAGTTTGTATTTGAGTCTTCGCGTATTGTTTGCATGACTCTTTCCTGAGTTTCCGGTTCAAGCTCTTCAAATATAGCTTGTCCATATGGAATAAGCTCGTTTCCAAATATATGTTTTTGTAGCCATTCTGGTTTTCTTTCCATGTTACCAATAATATCTTTTGTGAATGGGAAAGCTTTTACCCAATGTTTCAGTCTTGCGTCATTTATTTCTGTAGTTGGTTTTATTTTGTCAAGGAACATGTTTTTCAATACTAACATTTCATTTGGTACTGTCCATTTGAGTTTTCTTAAATATTCATCCCTTCTCAGTTCATTGTCTGCAAAGTAAGTTTTTATGACATTTTGCAAACTTTCGTTTGCAAGGTCATGTACAATAGGTTCTCTTCCTTCTCTCTCCCTAACTTTCTTTCTAAACTCTTCACCAAATATACCATCTCTATGGTTCTGGGTAGTTCTTTGAGATAAATGTTCTAGAACGTCAGGTGTTATATTTCCCTCAGCCATGTTCATTTCATACTGGTCCAAAATATCTGCATCTTTCATATCTTTCAATGGCATTAAAGCCGCGCTGAAAATACCCGTTATATCTGGTTCACTATTCACTTCCATTGCGTCTACAACTTCTTGGAATTGAGGTTGTAAGTTTATGAACCACCTATCCGGATTAGCTTTATGACCCCATTTCATTGTAGTTCCATAGTCTGCAGAAACAAAAGTAGGTTTGTTTCCATATTGGTTAGGTTCTGAATGAACTTTAAACAATGTTTCATTTCTATATGTTTTGTTGAAATTTAACCTTTATTTTCACCGAGTTCAGCCAAAGATTGAACGTTATATGGTCGTAAGTAAAAAGGATTATTGTATTTGCGTACATTTTCTTTCAGTACTTCCATTCTATGCTGAATATTTTCATCTGATGTTGGAGTCTTTTGTATGTCGGTGAACATTTTTCGATATTCTTCTACTATGTCAGCCGAATTTTTCTTAGACTCTTGAAAATTCCATATTCTCCGCATACACTTGTTTGAGGGTCAAGATTTTTCGGCTGTTCTAAATCTTCATCTAGTTCTGTGAAGTTAGTTTCCAAAGGAGGGACTTGTTCGTTTCCTTTCAGGCTCTTCTAGCTGTTGTTGCTGAACTATTTCTTCCATGTCTGGTTGTATCTGAACTTCTTCCTGTTGAGTTTCTTGTACCTCATCTGCTGGCATTTCATATATTCCGAGACCGTTTTTAACAAATTCCCTTTCTAAGTCATCCGCATTCATAACCCTTTCTTCTTCGTTCCGTCTCTATTTTTTACGCGTTTCATGAAGAGAGTTGAATTATCGTTTAGCTCTGACACCAAATATCTTGGAGTAAATTCATCCATGTCATTTGGATGATATGCTATTAAATCATATCCCTTAGCGAGCTTGTATTTTCCAGGTTTGAAATTATATCCCATTTGGTGCTGAACCATAAAGCTAAATAGGTTCGGGTCAGTATTTCCTTCCTTGAACTTTCTAATAGCTTCTTTATATCTGTCACTAAAGTCAAGAGTATCTGGGTAACTATAATTTTCCTTAAGCATTTTTAAGAATTCTTGGTTTCCTTTTTCTCTACTTCTTTTATGTCCTTGCTCTGTTTGTGGTTGTTGTGGTGCTGGTTGTGGAGGTGGTTGTTGTGCTGGTTGTGGAGGTGGTTGTTGTGCTGGTTGTGGAGGTGGTTGTTGTGCTGGTTTTGGTTGTGGTGCTGGTTGTGGAGGTGGTTGTTGTGCTGGTTTTGGTTGTGGTGCTGGATTTTGAACTGTTGGTTGTTGTGCTGGTTTTGGTTGTGGTGCTGGATTTTGAACTGTTGGTTGTGGTGCTGGATTTTGAACTGTTGGTTGTTGTGTTGGTTTTGGTGCATGCCTGTGTCTGTGTCCATGTGACGATGTAAATGTTTTAGGTAGTCCTGGTGCAGGTGCTTCTCTTGGAGAGTTTGGTGGTATATAAGTTCCACTAGCTAGTATATAAGTTCCACCAGCTGGTATATAAGTTCCACCAGCTGGTATATAAGTTCCACCAGCTGGCACATATGTTCCATCTGCAGCATAATGTCCTACCTGACTTTTCGTTTTTAAGAAAGCATTTACTAGGTCTTTTTGGTCTGTTGTAACTCTTTTTCTTGACTTTCCACAACAGTTGCTCTAACGGCGTCATAGGCACTTTGAACTGCCTGTCTCGTTGCTGCATCTGTTATTTTCGTCATATTTTGTGCTACTTCTTTTAACTCTTGTCGAAACCTTCAGACTTCAGTTTCTTTCCAGATGAGAAGTCGTTCACTAGTTTCACCTTACTATGAAGAGCTTCGAAGGCGTTCTTAAAGTCAGCATTCATTAAAGCTTCATTTGAACTGTCTTCATCCGCTTGTATTTTTGTCCTTATTGACCCTATAAGTTGGGCTGCTTTGGCGTTGGCTTGGGCATCTAACCAGTCATATTAGCTTATATATCTGAGCTTTTCATTGCCTTTTGCATGGCTTCGTCGTTATTTTTACTTTCTTGTGCTAAGTTTTCATACTGTACGGTTTGGTTTTGCAACTGTAAAAGTTTTTCTGCCTTTACATTGCTTCAACTTCATTTTTATACTCATCGCTATCCATATATGTCTTCAGGGCTTTTTGTTTTATTTCTTCATCTTTCAGTACTTTATATTGAGTAGTATGGTTTTTCAAATTTATAACATCTTGTTCCATTTTTGCTACTTCTGCTGCTTTTCTGACACTTTTTTTCGCATATTCCTCTGTACTTAGTTCTTTCAGTTGTTCTTCTTTCTTCTTTTCTCTACGTTTAACTCATTGAGTTTCTTTGTGTGTCTGTCATATTCTAGTTTCTTTTCGTTTTCGCTTATTTGTTTCTGTATGTCTATGTTTGACTTTTGACATCTGTTATTTGATTTTTGAGTGAACTCAATTCATTTGACTTTGAGGGTTATAAGCTGTTCCGTCTGCAGCTCCACCATAGCCTGCCATTTTCGCTAAAAGTGCCGCTCTTAAACCTCCACTCTGTGCACCAATAACTCGGTTTAAAAGCATAGGGTTGCTTGACATTTGTTGCAACATAGTGGGGTCATTCATCATTTGTTGTTGCAACTGTTGTTGTGGTGTCAGTTTTACTATTGGATGTTTCAATGCTCCTTCCTCTTACGTATATTCTTACGTAGCTTACGTGGCATTTTAAGTGAAGTTAAAAACGGTTTTTGTAGTTTAAAACATGCGGCTGTCACTTTTTTGTTTGCATATCTCTTATATAGTGAAAAACGGTTTTGTCACTTTTAAAAAACGGAGTTGTCTGTCACTTTTAAAAAACGGTTTTGGTTTTGTCACCGGCTGGTCGGCTGGGGTTCGGTCCTCCTCTTGGGTCTTGGGCAAAATTCTTAGGGCTAGAAGGGGCGCAGCCCCTGGAAGCCCCTCATACCTGACCTAATATTATGAAATAAATATTTCTAAATTGATCTGATTAATTTTTCATTAAAGTTTATATTATCACCAAATAAATTTTCGAACCCTTAGAGTCATAGTTCAATGGTAAGAGTCATAGTATAATCGTAAAGTCCATTGGTTCGAATCAAGGGGATTTTCACACTTTTTTCTTTTTTAAAATTTCAGAGGTTTATTTTTAAGGTTCTCGCTGGCGACCCCCCGTTCGTCGAAAAAAAATTTGATTTTTGCTGGCGACCCCCCAATCACCAATTTTTTTCGACGAACGTGGGGGGTCGCCAGCGAGAACCTTAAAAAAAACAGAATCCCAAAAAAGGTGACGTTTTGGGTGTATCGTCTATCCCGGGGATAGAAAAATGACTTCACCTTGGATCTATAAAAAAAAAATGAGAAAATTTAGGAACATAAGAAATCGATTTATCTCGTCATGTAGTTCATATTTTCTAAATGTTGGAAAAGTAGGGTATTTCCATGGAAAACATACAGTAAAAGCATGAATAAAGATTTAGCTTAAGAATTTTAACATTCTGTTTATAATTCACAAACAAATAACAGATTAGATATATTCATACGTGATTTCAAACTTTCCTTTGGTAACTTTTTCGCATTTTCCATCGGGATAGTGGGTTTCTGTATCACCATCATTCCTTAAGATCTTAAATATTCCATTTGGAAATTGAACTTCTTTATTTCCATTTGGATAGTGTCTTTCCTTTTGCCCATTCTTGAACAAATAGTATATGCATCCATCTGGAACAGTTAGCTCAATAGCTCCTGTCTGTTTATATTTATATGCGATCGCTTTGTCAGGAAATTCAATAGATATATCTTGATTTGCATAGAATATGTATGTTTTCTTTTGGCGGTTAATTTCTCTGATAGCCTTTCTTGTTCCATCTTTGAAAACTGTTCCTGTTGATCCATCTTTGTATTTAACATCCTTTCGACCTCCTTTCTTTAGTTCTTCTTTAAATACTGATCCAGGATTGTAATCGAAATCAAGTATATAGTTTTCACCAACAGTAATCTTATAAATTTTTGGTCGTTTTGCTTTTGGAGCTTGTTTTGGTTCAGGAGCTGGTGGAACAACTTGTTCTGGCTCTGATACCGGCTTTTCTGGAACTTCCTCCTCTTCTTTCTTTGGTTTCTCTTCTTCAACAATTTCGTTATGTTCTTCTTCCTCTGATTTTTCTGGTTCTTCAGCTTTCTCTTCTTCTTTTGTTTCTTCTTGAGCTTTTTCTTCTTCTTCTGGATGCTCATCTTGATCAGGTGTAACAAAAGTAACTTTGTGTTTGCCTTTCTTTTCGTAATTATCAAGTTGGTCAATCAAAGTCTTCTTTTCTTCCTTCCACCCGAGGCGTTCGTCTTCTAATTGTTTCTTGAGTTGTTCATTTTCCGTTTTTAATTTTGAAATGAGTTCTTCATTTGCTTTTTTCTCTTCTTCTAACTTTTGCTTATCTTTTGCAAGTTGATCCTTTTCGGCTTGAACCCAGTTTTCGGAACGAAGTAATGCTGCTTCTCGTTTTCTAACTAATGTTAATTTTTGACGTAATTCTGGAAGTATATCTTTCAATTCGGATCTATTAAGTGTATCTTGTGATACTTTTCCGTCGTGTACTGTGCCATCTGTATGAATAAATGTATCTGGAAATTCAATTGCTAATTTCGAGTCTGAATTTGAAACCCCTGATTCTTTTTCTTCTGCCATTAGTTGTTCTTCTAATTGGCAAAAGTTATCTAGCTCCCGCTCTTCATCAGATTTATAAACGGACGCCTGATCTTTCTCCATTTAAATGATAAAATTTTTGTCAAACGATCCTGGACGAAAGGATATGATTTAGCCTTACTTCCTTATCCATTTCATAATCATTGGCTTTCAAGTTGATTCAGCATGCAATGAACTAATAAGTAAAAACATACTTTTCAATCAATATTCATATTTATATATTTTCTAGTTTATTTCGGTTCTCTTCTTTAATGCATGACCCTCTAGAATGTTTATATTGGAATGTGAACTATAACATATCATAATCAGCATCAATCCATAATTTCATTTTAGTTTTTATTTATGTTTCCGATAAGTCTCAAATTTTCAATAAATTTTGATAAAAATTCGTCAAAGATAATAAACGGTTTTCAATCAATGATCGTAATTTCAACACCAGATAGTGATAGTTTTGATTTCAATAAAAAATCCAATATAAAATTGTCACTTTTCAATGAAAACTCTTGAACACCTGGACCACGGGGAGTTCTGGAGTGATTTTTCAATAGCAACCCCACTTGAGGAAGGAATCAATGGTATTGAAAATATTTTTAGGAAATGGATTCCAAATCCTATTCAAAAAACGTCAGAAAAAATCAATATCTTCAATGAAACGTATAAATTAATTTACATACCAAAAAACTATTATATCCCAGAGGAAATATTTGAAATATTAGCATATAATGAAGAATACGTTTATGCAATTCCAGAATTATTTGGCATCAAAACAGATTATGTATATGTATATAATAAAGATCGACAATTAACAGAGAGTGATATTCATACATTAAATTCTGCATTGAGTAATGCTGCTATTGCTACGTCATTTGAAATTCCAATAATAATTCAAAATGATCAAACAAAACTATGCTTCGCAGGTATCAAAAGAACGAAATCAGAGATAGAGCATTTCCAATCTTCATTTTATGAGTCAATGCCCGCCGAATTTCGTTCACAAACGAAAATAAAAACTTCAATTGTCAATCAATTCAAAGTTGACCCATCGAAAATTCTTGTTTCGGCCAGATACATATCGAATTTGAATGAGTACGATTTCAGAAATGGAACCTTATTCAAAAAAGACACATTTTACACCCAAATTACAGAGGATCCTGTGAAATTCTTGAAGTTATTCCTGGTATTCGATGAGACAAAGATAGACAGCATGAAAACAGATGTAACAAACCCTTCACATCTCGCAATTCAATCAAAATTCAGAAAAAAAGTCACAAGGAAATCGAGATTACGTGATTTAATATCTTTATTACATACAGTATGGACATATCCAACTATACAAGACGCAATTACGCCTCCTTACGCTGTAGATGCAAATCAAATCATAAATAGCATTTTTTCATCGAAAGAAGCACCTAGAAGTTTCAAATGTTCACTCCACGGTGCACCACCAAGTAGCTCATTAGCAAAACTCTCAATAGAAATGTGTAAAAACCCAACTGTCGAAACAATGTCTCTTTTATGGGATAAATTCGTCAAACAAGTACGTCATAATGCTGAGCGTAAGATTCTTATACCAAGCGTAGATACAGAAGGCGTAAATTATCAGTATTGCGTGATTTATCAAAAATTGCAGATGATTAACTATTGTATTAAAAATCCAGAATCAGGTTTTATCAAATCTGATGGTGAAACAACCATTCCTCTTGTTAATGGCCCAGGATTCATCGTTACTCCCGAAAGACAAGTTATTCCAATGAGAACTCAAGATCAGCTCGACGCCGACGACAAATTGATCAAGCAATCCGCTGAAGATGATGACTCCCGAATATTCTTGCAGGCAACTCAACTAAGATCGGACATTGCTTCTTTCAAAGCATCGAATCCGATGTCACTTTTTTCGGATTTTGTTCATTGGTATTTTCCACATAGCTTTGATCCTAAGACTAACGATGTTAAGGAAGGATTCAACCCCGAATACAAGAAAGTCTGGGATAGTACGAAGCCTTGCGAAGCCAGAAAACAACAAAGATTATTTGATTCTTTAGAACAGATCGAACTGGCTTTGGATTACTTGGAAACACTTGCTCCTGGTGAAATACTACCCCAGATAATTGTTATCTGCATGGAACAAGCTCTTTTTGACTTGAAATTCGGAGTTTTACCAAAAATTTCTGAAAAAATTGAAAGAGTTAACAGAGCTTTTCTGAGTTTTGACAGGAGATATAGGAATACTAAGTCTCCTTCCATGAATGATTTGGCTACTATGTGTGTAGAGCCTGTAGAAGCTATAGAAGACTTGGCATTCGTTGTATCTTGTTTAGATTCGTTGTTGACGAAGTTCCCGAGATGTCCTGATGCGGCACAGATGCTGTTTGAGTGCGGAGAATGCACAATAACTAAGGATGAAAAGCCTGGATTGCAAGATTTCTTCAAAAAAGTTGAATTCACTGGTAGACAAGCGGCAACATCTCGTGCAAAGGAAACAACGATATCAGTAACTGGAGATACATTCAGTCAGAGATATTTCGTCTCTGATAAAGGAAAATCTATAATTATTGCTTCATCTTTTACAGAATTTTTCTAATTTAGGAAAACAATGTTAGAGTTGATATCATATTATTAGATTGCGACATTATTTTTCGCTAATTTTGTTAATTTATTTTATATTTTTTGTTATTTATGATAATTTTTACTATGTTGTAAATTTTTGTTTGTTTTATGTTTGTACAACCCATTCATTGTTTTATTTATATGATCTTTCATCAAAAATATAATCAGGAAAAATATTCAAGATTTAATCATTGTTTCGATAAGATAATGTTCAAATTTATTCACAATATATCTTAGAAATGATGACATATTGATAGTATGAGGAAGTTCATCCCTTCAATTTTATTCAAATCATCGAAGATTATATAAGATAGCTGATTACACATAGAGCATAGTCGAATTCATCTTACTCAAACTTTTGGAAGCTTCAATTATGAAAATTGAAAGTTTGTCAATTTCACTTTTTCTGACAAAGTATTGAATTTAGGTAAATTTATAAAAAATATTTTGCAATGTGATATATGTTTAAAATTATTTCATTTTTATCGTGGAATAAAACCAAGTTTACCATGTAAATCATTCAAAATATTCAATAGTTTACAATGGCAAGAATTTACATTTTATAACACTTCAATTTTGGAGATTATTTCTTTTTACTCTGATATCTGTATATATTGCTAAGCATTAATCAAATATCGAACCACTTGAAGAATCAATAAAAGGTGAGATGTTTTTCTATCGTCAACGATATAAAAATCAGAGTAAAGGACATATTTTGAAAATTAAAATAAAAATGAAGTATTGCATTAATGTACAACATCTGTAATGGCAATAATCAAAATTTGGCAAACATCAAATTTTGTCACTTTTCAAAACCGTTAAGCATTTAAATGGAGGAAAAAGAGATAGAATCTATTGAATCTGTATGGTCGATTGAAAATTTTTCGAACAGAGAAACAATAACCGAGATGGTCAGCATGAGATCCAGTCGGTTCTTCATGTTTAAGATCTGTCCAAATAATCAGGAAAAATTCAATATCAATGTTGAATTTGTTGATGGCCAATTGCCTGTATATAGTGAAATAACAGCTTCAATATTAAGTTTAGGAAAGAATGATGAACCATTAAGTAAAAAGATTAATTGGGAAGTAACTTTAGAAAACAACAAAACTAAAATTGAGTTCGATTTAACTCAGGAAGAACTCGTCAATCAAGTTTATATATATAATGATGAAATGTTAATTTCTCTCAACGTAAAAATTTTGCAAAAATCTATTGAAAAAAGTGACACTCAAGAAATAAAAAATGAAAATTCAAAAGAAGTAGAAAAAGGAAAGGACGAATATGTAGGATTAGTGAATCAAGGTTCAACTTGTTATATGAATGCTTTAATTCAGTCACTTTTTCATATTCCACTTTTGAGAAAAACCGTTTTTGAAAAATCAGATTCTGAGAACAAGATTTATAGTGCATTACAACAAATATTAGCAGGTCTTCAGTTGTCCAAGCTTAGTCAAGGAACCTATTGTTTAACAGATGCTTTAGAAATGTCATTTGATGATTTATTGATTCAAAAAGATATTCATGAATTTTCTGATGTTGTTATGACGAGTTTAGGAGACATTGCGAAATATTTCTATGATGGAAAGATGGTACATTTTATTAATTGCATTAATGTTGATGAAAAATCAGAGAAGATAGAGACTTTTATGGATTTAAGTCTCATGGTAAATGGAGTGTCAAATATACAAGAAAGTTTGAAAAAGTATTTTGAAACAGAAATATTAAAGAATGAATATAAATCAGAAAAGAACGGAATGCAAGATGTAGAAATGGGAATGAAGATCATGCAATGTCCAAAAATTTTGTCCATTCACTTACAAAGATTTGAATACGATCAGAATTCTCAAAGAAACCATAAAATCTATTCAAAATTTGAATTCCAAGATACATTAGATTTGTCTGAATATTGCTATGAAAAGCAAACTGCTGAATATGTTTTGACACAAGTTATTGTTCATTCAGGAAACCCTGATTTTGGTCATTACTATGACTTCATCCGACCAAATATAAAAAGTGACCAATGGATAAAATTCAATGATACAGAAGTTACTAAATGTAACTCACAAGAAGCAATTGAAGATAATTTCGGCGGACTACCAAATGCACAAAGTACTATTGAGAAAATTTATTCTGCTTATATTTTGGTTTATGTTAGGAAGGACTTACTTGACCAAATATTTATTGATGTTCCAAATGAAGTAATTCCTCCAAATTTGCAAAAGCCGCAATATTCATCAGAATCAACTTTCTTGAGTCTTATTCAAAACAGCGAATCTTTCAAGCAGAGAAAGTTTATTCAGCAGAACCAAATGCCTCTTGGAAGTTTGCAAATTTATACAGAAGATTCATTGGAAAGTGATGCAAGAAGAAGTCGAGCTTGGTTTGAAAGTTGCAAATCTTTTATTCCTAATTTTGTTCCTGAGAAAACAACCCTCAAAAGTTTGTCAGAAACTATTTCAACTAATATCGGGGAATCTGTTGATTTCTCAAGGTTGTGGACCGTGAAAGATGGTTTCCCGCAAAAATACTTGGACATCGAAACCGATGGCAATAAATTGATGTCAGAATTTGGAACTTTTAATAGTATTTTTGTTGATAACGATTTTGAATTGGAAGAAGCTGATGAAGCGAAAGAACTTGATAATATTTTAGCATTCATTTATACTTATGATCCATCAATGAATGATCCTTTGAGATTGCAAGGAAGTCAAGTTATTTCCATTAAAAAGAAAATTGGAGAAGTCATCGAAGATTTCATTCCTTCTATTAGGAAATATGAAATTGAATATGTAATTCATAACAAGAACTTTTCTAAAGCGAGTCCTGAAGAACAAATCGGATTTTTGGCTGAAGGAAAATCTGCTTTTATTGTTGCAAATGCTGTCAAACCACTTTCAGCTAAATTATTCAATGATTACAAGAGAAAGAGACCTCCTTATAAGACAAATCCTTATGTTATTTGTTCAACACGTTTGGAGAACTCTGTTTTTCCTGATGATGTCAGTAAATATGTTGAAGAAGAAAGAAATATTGTTGAAATCAAATGCAAGCAATTTGATGAATTAGGAAATACAGAATATGAAACAATTGCTTTTCCATCAAATATAAGTAATGATAATTTCTTTGATTTCTTAATTTCTACATTCGATATTCAAAATTATGACGATGACGAAGATGTCATTATTTTGTTCCCTTATTCTAATCCAAGTAATTTGATTGTATTAGATTTAGAAAAGACTCTTAATGAACAATTATCATTTGATTCTGTAAATGAAATCAGTTTCACAGTTTGCAAGAAATCTAGTGCTGAAAACTACAGACATTTAGCTCAAGTTGAATATAAAATTGCTGAACTCGGAAAGGTGATTGAAAACAAAACAATTTTTGTCAAAAATGGAATACCTATTTATCTTCTTATTAACATAATTGCTCTTGAAGAATCAAAGGAAATTATACCTGTAATAGTTCACAAGCACAGAATATCTTCTTTTGTTGATGAAAATACATCAATTTCAGATACTTCACAGCCAATTTTATTTGATCAAATCAAGATAAACAGAGGAGGTTTCTTGGTTAAAATATGTTTCTCTAAATGCGATGAAAAACTAAGATATTATGGAAATCCTTTCCTTATCAAAGTAGAAAAAGAATTGGTAGTCTCAGACTTAATGGCAATAATAGAAACAAACTTAGGAAAGAAGTATAGTCCTTATACTATTAAAGATAATAAATTTGTCGCAATTGACACAACATTGCAAATCTCACAAGCAATTAATGAAAAAGGCGCAATTATATTGAAAGATGCTGGAATATAATTGATTATATTAATGTTTGTTATGTATTGTATAAAAATCTATTGTTAATTAAAGATCTTATATTCATTTTCATGGTTCAAGTCTACCTAACAAATGCCCCAATTGAGATTTTCTTGGTTAATATTGAGAAAATCACAATTTACAAAATTGAAAATATAACTCAATATAATTCATTTATGTTAAATTCATGAATATCATCAATATGAATCATCATAATGATATCAATGATTTAAACAGATAAAAAACCAAAATCGTATTTTTCATAAATTTTATTCGAACTCTATTCTTGTAATTTTGATTATTATTTAGGCCCATTATTTAGAAAAGATTTGATGCATTTATAAGAAATTAAAAAAAATTATAAACAAAATAAAATATAACAAAATGTGATAAAAATTCTTAATCTGCGGATTGAGGACTTTTTTGTGGTTGTCCACTTTCCACAGAAGATCTATGACTGGACATTATTTCATCAGGAATGTCCCATTTGACTCTTAATGCAGATTTTGGTCTTGGTTCTGCATCTAAGTTGACGTTAAGTATTGGAAGACCATTTATGGCCGAATCTTCATTGTGTCCTGGTGTCATACGATTTCTAACCGTACATAATGTTGATGAAGCTCTTTTCATCTTTAAAATGCGTGCAGTAATAACACTGATGTCATTTGCAAGAGCCCCACAACGAACTTTAATAGATTCGACTTCTTTTTTAGTCTCAGCAATATTCTTGTTAATTTTCTGGACATCTAATTGAGAAACAGGGCGTGGAGCGGGGCGTGGCTTGAGCTCATCTAAAAATTTAATCATATCAACTAAATAACACATAATTACAAGTGGCGATTGTCGATATTCTTCAGGCTCAAAGTATTTATGGAATCCGTATGAAGCACATGTATTCAAAGAGAAATATGCATTAGTTTGTGGATTTGCGAACTTCAAAAGCGATTCATCTTTAATATATGAATATAAAAGTGCTCGAAAATGGTTTGAGCCGATGAAATCATGTGATATTGATTGAATTTGTCGTAATTTTGTGCATGTATAACAACAAGTGTTGATCCATACAAAGAATCGTTTCTGGGTCTTTTGAAGCGAAAATTTTCACTTTGCCGACCGTTTTTACTAGTAAATCAGTTGGTATTCGTCTATCTAAGTTTGCCCACATATAGCACTCTATCAAGTTGATGAATGAAATCTCGTCAAATTCGGTTTGAGTAAATAAAGACGTATCTCCGTATTTATAATACCCATTTTCATGTAGGATCTTTAATGGTGAATCTGTTTTGACTTCAAATATATACCATGTCAATTTAACGTAATTATTTAAATTTGAAACGAATTGACATATTCTATCATAGCTATCTTCGTTGAGATTGTTGCATATATCAGCGGCTTCTTCGTCTTCGCATCTATCCTTTAATATATAAAGAAACCAGAGAAAATGCGCTTTACATTTCATAAAAAAATTAAAATCTAAAAAATTTTTTGAATCGCGAGAAAAAATTTAACGTGCAACATTTGATCCCATTTCTTTTCTGAGAAACAGATTATTTGAATGATGAATGTTCAAACCACACAGCGTCACACAGTTTTTTGACATTCGAGATCATTTGTCATTTGAAAGTTTTTCTACTTTGTTTGTTTAAATGAAGCATTTACTTACTTATACCAATTGAATAAATTGTAAAATATCCAAAGCCAAATATTTAGATAATTATAAGATCATTATTTTTTATTAAAGTTTGTTTCAATAATCTTGCAATTGTTAAGATTTTGTATAAGCTTTGCATAGTTCGATCTGCAATATCAATCACATTTGGTTTTAGATCCAAGTCGCTACCACCAGCCCTGGTTGGAGATGGAATATTGTCACTAGTATTGTTCGGTCCGAGTGAATTCTCAATCAAATGATATTTGTTTTGATCAATAGAATCTAAATTATGGATGAAATTTATTTACTTATTTACATCATAATTTCTTCAGAACATATATTCCTTCAGCAAGGCTTTGAGAAATAGTTTCAAAGCATGTATTTGATGTTCAAAAACTTGTGAGATCGGATCCTGTTATTCAGCTTCTCGAAAAACTCTAAAGGAAATTCCCATTGTTATAAGAATCATTTTCTTTTGTTTTTGTGATCCAAAATATCAAGCAGGAATCAATTTTTTTGTAAGACAATCAAACAATCATAAAGGTTTATCATAATATTCATTAAGAAAGCATTGCATTTACTTAGAATAAAATAAAAATTCAAAATATTTCTAATCATCATCCAATGCTAGTTTTGCAAGCTTTTTATCTATCTCATCTAAATCTAAATCTGAAGTTAAATGATCTAAATCATTCATCATTTGATGATTTGCTTCCTTCGGATGATTTTCATCAGGTAATGATTCAGTTATATCTATTTGAACCTCTGATTCGGATTCTTCGAAATCTGAAAGATTAATTTCAGAAGGATCATTTGCATTCCTAACAATTGGATGCTTCTTAAGGAATTCGTCAAAGTCAGCATTTTCTGCAAGGCTAGATGATATTGATTCAATTGTTGGTGGATCTGGTGAGTTAATTGATGAAATTGGTTTGCTAAATTGGATTTTTGAGGAAGAAACTGATGTACTCTCCTTTTTAGGTGGTGAAATCTGGACTTCTGATAATTTTTCTACTTTATCTGCTTCTGGTGGTTGATATTTTGGAAGAATTTCATCATCACTATCAGAATCGCTTAAGACCATTGGCGATGCTGCTTTGCTAGCTAATATTGGACTAATATTTGATGAATCTAGCGTTTGTTTAGGATTTGTTCTAATTGGTGAAATATTAAAATATTCATCATCGCTATCATTAGTAGCAGGTGAAACTATAGGAGATTTGTTCATTCCTCTTGCTATTGTTGGAGATTTTGGATGTATTATATTAACTTTTCTTGTATTTATTGGAATATCAATTTTTTCATCGTCATCGAGTTTAATTTCATCTTCGAAATCATCACTTGATGAATTAAGAGCCATTTGAATCATTGGAGAAGCTTTCAATCTTCTATTCTTCAAAATTGGAGTTAATTTTTGAGCATTATTAGGGGTGTGAACTCTTTTCTTTGTACTATCAATAATTGGAGACATTTTCATGTCATCAGAAGAAAGTAGAATATTATCAATTTCATTTTCATGTGTGTTTCTAATTGATGGAGAAATTATATCATTTATTTGGAGGTCATTATTGATTCTTGGTGTTGAATTGCCAGTCTTTTGATTTGGCGTTGAATTCAGAAAATTATTGTGTCTTTTAAGAATTTCTTTTCTACTTATAGGAGTACCTTCAATATTTCCGTAAACCTCATCATCATCGCTTGTCATAATTTCAGAAAAATGCATTGAACCTTTTGTATCCACTTCTTGCTTTGTTTCTTCTTCTTCATTGTTTGGTAAACTATAATACGTTAGTATTGTTGTTGGTTTAAAAGGTGATTTGCTCATCGTTGAGCCTGTTTTCACAGGCGTAAACGTACTTCCTAATTGAATTGACGATTCTGATGAAGAAGAATTGCATATCATATCATCTAATATGGTTTTGTATCCTTGTATTGCATTTTTGATTTGTTGTATATCTTTTGCAAGGCTTGATTCCATTTATATAAATCAAATTTGTATAAAATCTGTATAATATTCTTTCCGTATACATCAGGTTTTGTTCTGAATTTTTGAATTGATATCGGAAATAATTTTAAATTCATAAAATTGCTCTGAAATCCGTTTTAAATTTCAATATGAATATAAGAGAAAGGGTATTAAAAATAAAGTAGAATATAATTCATAAAATTTGACATCGCTCGAAAATGCGAGCGGCGATTGAAAAATCGCAACCATGGATTTCTTCAACTGCAAAGTCAATGAGCAATGGCAAACAATACTCAATTCGTATTAATATATCAGACAAAATTTCTAGATCTTTTCTTATTATTGAAGATTTAGGATCAAAGACATCTTGTTTTGTTCCACTATCTGCTGAGATTTCAGCAGTAGTCTCTAATGATAGTTTAATACTTGAATTTTCAATATATGACGGAATTTCAACTCAATTTCAATTTACAGACATTTTACAATTAGAATTAATATACTCTCATATAGGCAAATGTTCTATTCTATGCAATGACATATCAGATAAATTTATGGTAGAGAATACAGCATTTCTAAGAACAATAGCAATGAAACAATCGACATTAAGTCTAAATGCATTAGATTCAACAGAATCATCTATTGCTACACCTATTTCTTTATCGAAAACCGCTCATGCCTACTGGGAAAGCATGATGATTTCACAAAATAAAAATTTCTTTTTAGAACCGAATAAAGTTAGGATCTCCATTCTAACATGGAACGTTGCAGGAAACACCCCTGATGCTGTTACAAAAGAAGAATTCGAGAAAACATTTACTCAACCCGCTGCTTCAGCAGATATAGTTGTAATAGCTATAGAAGAGATAGAAATGTCAGTTAAGTACTTAGTTACTGGATCGACAAACCATCGTGCCGTATGGACAGATATCATTAAATCTTCACCAGAAGCTGGAGATAATTCGTATTTCGAACTAGCCTGTATGGAAACTGTAGGAACTGTTTATATAGCAGTACTTGTACGCAAAGATTTAGCGATTCCCCATAAAGTTGGCCCAACAACAAACTTAAAATTAGGAGTTGCTGGATTAATAGCTAATAAAGCAGCAGTTCTCATTCCTATCACTGTAGGAGAGGCCAAAATCATGGTTGCTACAGCCCATTTGGAAGCACATGCTCAAAATCTCGATGCAAGAATTGATCAGTTGCATCAGATCTTCGAAACTATCGGAGAATCATATGATTACATTTTCATTGCAGGAGATCTTAATTTTAGAGTGGTTTTGCCCTATGAAACCGCTGTAAATTTCGCAAATAACTCAAGAGTTGACCAGTTATTGCAAAACGATCAGTTGAAACAAGCCCAGCATAAAGATCCAATTCTTTCAACGTTAAACGAAGCAGAAATTCGTTTTAACCCAACTTACAAATTTGACAATAATTCTGATGTTTACGACACCTCTCAAAAAAAGAGAGTTCCCTCTTATACTGACAGAATCCTTTACAAGAACAACCCACCTAAATGCGCACTTGGTGTTGACCAAACGATCAATTTTGAAACAGATGCTTGGAAATGCTTCAAAGAGAAAGGATCTTGTAAATTTTTGACAGATTGTAACTTTAATCTGAAAATTCCTGCAGCGAACTATCCTTGCCCTATAGAATGTGTCTGTTACAGGTCATTAAAATCGAAATTTTCAGACCATAGACCTGTTCTTGGAAATTTCAAATTAATTGTACCTGTAAAGAACCAAGATAAGTTTGATGAGCTTCAACAGATCATCCGTGATAAATATGAAGAGATTGTTGAGCTTTGTAAGCCTTGTTTGAATTTAGAACCAAGTATCGTAAGTTATAATGGTGAAAAAGAGAAAAAAGTTAAACTAATCAACACTTCTTATGTATGGGCAAACTGGAGTGTTAAAGAAGTTAATGGAAAATTCAATCTTTCACCAACAAGCGGAATATTAACTGCTGATCAATCTATTGACCTCACAATATCTTTTAATGATGATTTCTCTGTAACGGATTCATCATTTACTTTGTCTGTTCTGGGAGGAAATAATTTGATTATTAATTTCAATAGAGAAGCAATTAGTCTTGAGCCATCAACTCCCGAAACCCAAAGATATCAATCTATTAGCCTTGCTAGCCTTAAATCACTTAGATCTCCTGCTTCAATTTTAGGAGAAGAATATTCTTACGAAGAAGAGGAAGATAGTCATGAAAAGCTTTATATTGCACCTGTTATTATACCTCCTTCACTACAAGATCCCCTTCCAAATGATCAAAACTCGGATTTGTAAATATTTTCTGTTTTCTTTTTTAATATTAACTTACATTTTTCCATGTTTATAGCCCAATATTTAGCAATCAACGTATTAAATCCTCTTTGTACAAAAAAATATTTTGAGATATAAACAATTTATGTAAATTATTCAGTTTGTGAGTAAAGATTGAGAATAAAATGGAAATTGTGCTATGAATTTTATTACATGCATCATAAACGATGTATTAAATATGAAATTAAAAGAATTAGTTCAGTAATAGCAGCTTTATTCATGCTTTCACCAAAATTCCACTTTTATACTCATTGCCTAATATGAACAGCTTATCATATATTATATTTTGAAAAAGATATTATTCTTTGATTGAAATTAATGTCAACACAAGTCAATGATCATACAATATAGTATTATGATTCATGCAAATTAAGTATTATGATTCATGCAAATTAAGTATTATGATTCTGGATTTAAAACAACACAGAAAGAAAAATAATTTTAATCATGTTAAAAGCAAGAAAATTAAACTTATCCGCATATATTATTTGCATATATCAATTAAATAGAGAGTTTCCTTTTATGGAGCATCTCCTTGCATTTTGGATTTCTATCAAAGGAAGTTTTCTGTTGTCAAAAGCAGAATCTCTCCTTATTCTTTTGTTTTGCTTCATGTTTCCGGTTATAAATGGATGAGAAAGAGCAGATGATGCCGATGCTCTTGCATCTGGGTTTAATTGAAGCATCAATCTCATCAAATTAATGAAAAGAAGGACTTCATTGTCCTGTCTACGGGACTCTTCGCATATAAATGCTTCGAAATTACCTGGTAAGTAGTTTTTTGGGTCAATCATCCATTCATCTGTTGATGCGGCGATTGAATCACTGCCCATCTTGCGTATTACTGAATGGGGGAAGATTCCAAGCCGTTGCTGGATGATTCTAATCATATCAAGTTCATCTGCGCCCGGAAAAAGGGGTTTTCCGATAAATAGTTCGACAGCAACGCATGCCGTGGACCATATATCTACTCCGGGCCCGTAAGATGATCGCATTAGTATCTCTGGCGCTCGATAATATCTGGATTGCATGTATTGTGCGTTTTGGTTGTATCCCATTGAAGATGAGCTCCAATCTATCAAAGATATATTCAAAACATCTTGATTTTCGAACTCATCGCGCATGATTGAAAACGAAAGATTCGAAATTGCATTTTTATATGCTTCGAATGAGGTTAGGTTACCTGCTTTACGTAGAGAAAAGATTATATTTTCAGGCTTGATATCACCGTGAACAAGACCTTTGTTTTCCATCTCTGCTAATCCTTTAAGAATCTGAATTAAGATTGTTCTGACTGCTGAAAGAGGAAAACCTTTGTTTTTCCTCATACTTAAGCCATGGAACAATGACGGACCACCCAACTCCATTAAGAAGCCTAAATGTCCATCAATTTTGAAAGATGTTAAATATGATGGGAAAACAGAAAATCGTCCAGTATTAAAGTTTCGATGAGTTAATGGTAATATCAAAATTTCGTTTTCAGCTTGTGAAATTGCAACACTATTTGTCTTAAAAATTTTCAAGCAAAGCATTGTGCTGACGATTGTTGGTTGTTTCTCGCATTCAACGACTTGAACAGCAAAAACTGAACCACTTATTCCACGTCCGAGAGGAGCTAAAATTTTGACAGAGATTTCGTGATTTTCGTCCCAGATAACTTTATCTGTGACACGATAATCGTCTTCTCCAGACTTAGAATTCCACATTTCCCATGACGAATCAGAAATACCTTCTGTTTCAGACATAGGAAATGCTAGGAAAAAAATTTACGATAGAAAAAAAAATCATTTCAAAAGAGAAAAATCAAGTCAGTTGTTCTTCAATCGGTTTAGATGTCTTGAATCATGTGAGAGGCAAATTTATCAATTCAGATTTCGACATTATCGTTGAAAATAACAACAAAAAATGCAAAATGTCATTTGACTAGTGTTCTGACATTTGCAAAATTGTCATGAAATCATTTTTGTTATTTATCCAGTCCAAATTCAGAATAATATATTTTTGAAACTATATTTTGACAAAAAGAATCTTTTCAGAACATTTTTAATGAGTAGTAGATGAGTGCGGGTTGTGTGACTTTTTTTGTTACATCTATATATAGACGATGCATTAAAATATATTTATTTATAAATCATTAAAAAATTAACATTAATTTTAAAATAATTTATTTTTTTATCTTTTATAAAAGAAGCTATATATAGATGATGTCAGATATTCCGCGATTAATTAAACATTGTTTAAATCCTGAATGGGTTAAACTTCAATTTAAAAATGAAGATTGTGAATTATTAAATGAATATGAAAGCCAAAATAAGCTAATGAGGTATAAATATAATGATAAAGAATATTTAATTTCATGGAATCAATGGAGTCATAATCAAAGACCTCATAAACGAGAAGAAAAAATTGAAAATAATGAAATGGAAATCATTGATGACATTAAAGAGGATGGAATTCCTAAATTTTGTAGAAAAATTTAGAACTAAGTTAGGAGCATATAAACGTAGAGTATTAAATCCTGAATATCTTAAACATTTATTTAAAAAGGAAGACTGTGAATTATTAAACGTTAATGATTATGAAAATGCAAAATCAAAACTGAGATATAAATATATTGGAAGTGATGAAAGATGCAAAGATAAAGATAAAGTTTATACAGTTTCATATAATAACTGGCACACGTTAGGGATTAGAAAACATTTAGGAGATTATGGTAAAAGTTCTGAATTCTTTAAATCTAGTATATACGAGAGAGTAAAAGAAATTAGAAATAATTATCATTCATGAATGAAAAATAAACTTTAAAAATTCATGTCTTACATTTATGAATAATTTATTTTTATTTTGTATGAAACCAATATTAAAAATTCATGTCTTACATTTTTTGAAATAATTTATTTTTTTAATTCGTATGAAAATGAGTGATCAAGATTCGTAACCGTCAATCAATTAATGGATGTTCTTTCACCAATTCTTGAAAATGTTAAACAAGTAGATGTTTATTTCGATGATTATGTAGAAAGTATATATTATAAAGGTAAGTTTAATATTAAACCTATTGCTTTTGCATTTGATAATAAATTAATTGAAAATGCAAAAATTTGGGAATTAATTCCAGATATTGAATTTATAACAAATATTAATGATAAATGGTTTAAACGAATTCCAACCACAAAAGTTCTTTGTAAATTAATGATCAAAACTGAGGAAAAAGAATTTAACGGGTTTAAATATCATCCAAATAAAGTTTCAGAACTAGAAAATGAAAAACTTCAGAAAAATTAAACGATAGACTTTCAAATGATCGTATTGAAAAAATAAATAAACTAGCAGAAGTTGCATTTAATAATGAAATATTTGATGAATATAACCTTGAACTCAGTGATGGACTTTAAGGACCCGGGCTCAACGAGTCATGATTTATGAAATCAATAATTTGATTTATTCGCTCTTCAATAATTTCTATTCTTTTTGTTAAATCATCAATTTTCATTAATGAGGTGATTCTTGATTGAGGAATAGATTTTAAACTAACAACACCTTTTATTTTTGAAATTTTGAATCCATGACCTCCGGGTCTTGGACTCTGTCCTCAACTTTAAACATTTTATTCAATTTACATGTTGTCAATTCTTCAAATAATTTTTATTATTAGCATAATAGTCATTAAATTCATCAACAGATGAAAAAATTTTTATTTCAGTAATTGGTTTAACAACGTTTATTTTTTGTTGAACATTTTCACTTTCATTTATTTCTTCCTCTCTGTTTCATTTATTTTTAAAATCGGTTTCATTTATCATTAAATAAAAATTAGAATATAAGTGATGAAATATATTTTTTAATTAATATTAAATCAGAGATGGCGGCAGGATTCTTTAAAAAATTATGGGAAGGAATTAAGAAAGCTGCAAGTTGGGTTCATCAAAAGATTATTAAACCCGTTGCAAACTTTTTGGCACCAGTAGCGAAAACGGCAGGAACTATCATAGGAGGAGTATTAGGTGCTAAAGCAGGTAATCCGGCGATGGGAGCACAAGCAGGTAACGCAGTTGGTGGAATTGCTGAAGGAATACTTAATAAAATAGGGGGTAGATAGTGGAAAAATAAATAAATATTATTTTTATCTTAGTATCGGTTGTAGTCGACGATAAACCTTATCTCCTTTATTTAATACTTCCCTTACCGGAACATTAGGTGCTATTTGTTCAGCAACGTCACTAATTGCTTCTTTATTCTTAAATATCCAATTTGCTCCTTTCTTAATCCCTTCCCAAACTTTATGCGCTCCTCTTTTTACTTTATCCCACAGTTTCTTAAAGAATCCTGCAGCCATAGTTGATTATTTCATTAAAATTAAAAATTCATTTTCATCTTTTAATTTTGATTTTTTATTTAATAATAAATGACGACTAACTATTTAGTGCCAAACACTAAACCGATTAATGGAAATGTATTTCATTCATTCGAAAAGATAAATGAAATATTCGCAAAGAATGATGGAGAAGATATTATAGAGAACTTGAAAGTTCATGCTATGACTCTGATGCTCCATATTTTGATGATAAACAAACTCATTTAAGAATTACAAATCCGGCTCATGATGTGAACCAATTAGGTGACACATATATTAAACGCAAAGTTAAAGCAACTCTAGTTTCAAATAAAGCTTTCACATGTGATGCCGCTTTTAAATGCATGCGTTTATTCGTTGGTTATAAATCATCAAATCAAAGCTTTAAGCAATTAGAAGTAGAAACCGAAAGAGGTGATGCTGGTTATCTTCAGATGGATTGCGCCCGTGAATCTTTCGCATTTGCAACATATAAACCAAAATCAGAAAGGAAAGTTAAAAAGTTTGTTCATTCGTTATATAATAATGTTCAAAATATGATAACTCAGTATGTGGTAAATATATTGACCCTTCAGAAGTTTTCAAGAAAGCAAATGAAGAAGTTGATGTCACTTTTATATGATTATTCCGGTAAATGATTTGTTAGCATTTCAGGCGTTCGATGATTATCCTAAATCATTTGGTGAAATCATTCTTAAATATTATGTTTTCAGGGATACTTTAGTATTTTGTCAGGTTGACCCGTTAAGAGTTGCTGATTTACAAAATTACGTTTATGAAAAATAACTGATGAAAATTATGAAAAGATTATGAATCATGTTTATAAATATGATCGCAAATTCCAACAAATCGGACTTCCTGCCAAATTAATTACAAGCTTAGCCACTACATCTGCTGACGCAACAGTTGAAGACGTTATTATTTCATGCACAAAGATGGAAGTTTTAGAGGATAAATGCATTACACCAGGATACGGTTTAATTGAAGAATCAGTTAAAGCAATACCACGTTTATTTAGTAAGGAAGAAGATCCATTCATGATTCCAGCTCAACATATTGACGTTCGTTCACTAAATGGAGGTTGCATCACTCCTGAAGGTATTAGCTCAGATTTCTCATACGCTCTTCATAATGTTACAGATGTTGTGTTAACATTTCCGAAGAATGCAATGCAAAGAACAGTTTTAGAAAATCCAATGCTTCGAGGTCTTCAGGTCACTATAGATTCCAGAAACTTCCCCGATCAAGCGATGACCACAGTGGTGACATATTCTTTACACGTATGCTTCAAGCTTCTGATTTAGATGGAGTGAATGAATGCACAGAAGAATACGAGGACTCATTAACTAGACCACTGAATGATGATGATGGCACACCATTAGCTAGAACATGGAAAGACCAAACTTCATTCTTATGCACTATTCCAGTTCAACGTTGGAGCGGGTATATTCTTTGATGGATTAGAAACTTTCAACTCACAAGTTACAGTACAAGTGAAAGCTTATCCAATCATTCAGGGTGAAAATGACACTTACTGTTCAAAAGTGACAAATCCTCTCAGGTTTGGTTTACTAGGACTACATATTGGACATGGACACCGGATGAAGGTTTGAAATATCATCCAACAGGTACACCACCGCAGTATAGAAGTTCATATGATGAAATATTGATGAATAGAAATGTTTAAAATTATAAATTTATTTTTGATTAAATGGATTTAAATTCATCCACCCCTTATGAAGAATTAGCAGAGTATATAATACATACGTAGATGATATGATTAATGAAGCATTGAGTGATAATAGAAATGCTCTATCTAAGGAAAAATTAATGAAAATTCCATATTCTGAATTTACTTAAATTCAATCACTGCAGCAATTGTAAACAAAATAAAGGTAAAACATTAACGATATTAAAACAAATTATCATTATTGCTAACACTTCACCCTATTCACATGTGTTAATTTATATCAACCGTTCAGGTTCACCTTCAGATGATACATTTGAATCTTTAAAGCATTTAATCAAAATTCCAATTATTTATTTATCACAAGAAGAAGCAGAAGATTATTTAAAAAACTTTGTAATGTATAAAGAAATATAATACAATCAAGAAGCAAGGATTAGAGGATAAAATTATTGATAAACAACGGGATGAATTATTTGAAACACTTTCTATTTCAAATTTTGATAGAGAATTTTTGCATTCACTCATTTTTCTAGATGATGCGGTGAAATCAAAACTAATAACTAATGAGAAATCATATTTTAATCAATTATTAACTCAATGTCGACACATTCAGTGTTCATTCTTCATGGCTGTTCAATACTTTAAAGCATTAAGCACAAACATTAAATCAAACCTGTCCACCCTTTTCATTTTCAGTGGGTTTAGTCGTCAACAGTTGAACGTTATGCTTTATCAAGTGAATTTACCAATGAGCATTAATAACTTTACACACAATATCAGCAATTAGGTGAACATGGAAAAATAATAGTTGATTTAAATAAAGGTTCCATTAAATTCGAATAACTTTTTATAATAATTTTATTTTTTATTTATAATTAAACATGACAGAAATTGCAAATCTTCTACAGGTTCCATTAAAACAAGGAACAAACAAAAAGGGTGCATATAATAGAACTATGAAAGTCCAGACGGAATGAAAGAATTAGTCCACATTGTTGCCGGTCTTCAAAAGGATGTTAAACAAATGAGAAACGTTTTAACATTACCAGAAGCTCAAGCATATGCCAAACGTCACGGACCAAATTGGGAAGCACACGAAGCAGACATTACGGGTCCAAATGGAAAACCTGATGGAATAAATGAAGTTTTCGTTACTGATGGTCAAGGAAATATTAAAGTCATAAATGGGTATAAATTAACAATGACGGATTATCCTAAACGTAAAGCATATAATGAACATTATCCTATGCAATTTGAGAAGCGGGAAGGTTAAACCATTTAAACAGATTTCTCAATAGTGCTAAAATGCAGGAAATTCTTGAGTTTTGGTTGAAAGAATACGGTCGAGCCAAAAGTGGCTCAACCTCAAAACAAGCATTTTATGAGCTTACTAAGGGCGTTATGAATGAATTCAAAGGTATTTACATACATGCTGACCTCGTTCATTTTGTTGCTGAATGGTGCTCTGTAAAGTATGCATTTTATGTCAAAGATATTATGGACTCCATAGACAAGAAAGTTCATGAGAAGTTAGATGAAGAAGAACTCGAAGATACAGTGGAGAATGCTAAACCTTTGTTCGAAGAAGAAGTTGGAAAAATGTGTGAAAAACAATTAGAACATGAACGTGAGATATATTATGGTTATAGAGATTCTCCATACGAACTAGACCAATGGGAACAAGAAGATTTAAAGAGAGAATTTAGAGAATATGAACTCGCTAAGATAGCATTTGAAGCTGCAGAAAAGAAGTTAAAAGTTTGGGGTCGTTTTGTACAAAAATATTGTGAGTAAATGAACCATTTATTTTTAAAGAACTGAAGGTGCTACCATGTTACCATGTTGACAACATGACATTTTGACAACAACACAGGAGGAAGGTAGTTATGAATTATTTTTAAAGAACTGAAGGTGCTACCATGTTACCATGTGCTACCAGGTCATTTAACTTCTCTGAAAAAGTGTGACAACATGACATTTTGACAACAACACAGGATTAATGCAAAAATAAATTCAAATCATACTTTATAAAGCTAGACCTTCAGGTCTCGCCGCTTAGCGGCTCATTTACAGGTATTTCATCATCAGTAAATGATTCCTCATTATCGTTTGGTTCAACCTGTTTATATAATCCTTTCATTTCTTCTTTCAAAACATAATACCATGTTTGTTTACCGTCTATTCTTCTATGTTTCCTATCACATTTATCCTTAATACTCATTTGAAAGTTTTTGTCTTTCATGTCTGATGGTTTGCAGAATAAAGCATTTTCACACGTCATACCTGCACACAATTCATCATAATGTGTATTTATCCATACATCAAAAGGATTTGATGATAATTCAATTAAATCTTGTTTGGCTTCAGTCATCGGTATGATTCGTACATTAAATGATGAAAGGTCATATTGCATAAAATACGTCAGTAAATTATCATAAAATTCCTTTGTGCATGAATCCATTAAATTCTTGAAGTAATCAAATTGACCCTTGAATTTACCATTAACTCTTAAAACTACGTATCTTCTGTCTCCAACTTCAATTTTGACAGGGTAGACGTTGTTAGTTACGAAAATGAAGTTTGCAACGTTCTGAGCTGTTCTTCTGGGTTGATTCTTTTCATTAATTCTTATCTCATTATCCGTAATAATTGATTTCAAAGCGTTGAAGTTTGCGAGTTGTCTTCACCCACATTCTTGAGTTCATTAAGTACAAGAAACATTTATTTTCAACTACTGAATTGAAATTACCCGTTAGCTCACTTATTTCGGTAATGTTTTTACATGAATAACCAGCGAGAAGTTCAGAAATAATGTCTGTAAATCTGTTTTTACCTGTTCCCTGAAGTCCTTTCAAAATAATTGCTGTTTCATTCTTGATTCCGGGATGTTGAATCATTGATGCAATCCAGCCGAGAAGGTATTTATACACTTCATCGTTATTATCACAAATGGCTTCTTTAATGAAATTCATAAACATCTCAATTTTTGAGTATCTGGTTTTTCGAGAACGTTGTATTTATAACCTTGAAACGTTGAGAAAACATCTGGGGAATCAGATTTAAAGCAAACACCCTTAACGGTTAATGAAGACAATTGATTTAGTAGTACATCCCATGCTGTTATGGTTTTACCTTCTTCTTTAAATAATTTAATCATTTTGAGTGACTCTTTCATGTTTGACTGAAGAACAAATGATTATTTGATTCATTTTGTCGTGGATATTATAGTCCTTTTGAATGAAATATTTATTTCCACAATCTACAAAACGGATTACACGTGATAAATCCTCAATTACTTCAGAACTGTTTTTATACTGATGATTTTCAGCCTTGCGTCTAATATCTGTTATCAAAAACGAGTCATCAAGTTTGATATCAAATGTTATTTTTGGCTTACGTAATAAAGGTAAAACATATTCATCATAATATTCCTTTTGATATAGTTTTAGAATCTTCACTAAAACAAATGGAGAAGTCATTAAATGTGTCATATCTACTACGTGCTTTTTCAAAATTACTTTTTGCATTTTCTGTTAAACTGCAGAAGTTATAAACGTTATCGTATGCTTCATTAATTAAATGATCCGGTAACGAATTAATAGCTTGAAACAGTGTGAATAATGTTATTTCTTTTTCTAAATTCATGTTTCCACCGTCATTATGTACTTCAAAATCACAGATGCCATCAACTATGCTCTGAGCTAGTTTATCGTCAATGTTTACATCTTTGTTTTCATTCATGATAGTCTTTATTTCTTCATTCTTCTGTTCAACTCTTACCTTAATATTCAAATCATTTAATATATCATTCACTGTTCTAGTTAATGTTGAATCATAACTTCCACGAATGAATGAGTATGTATTGATTGGTTCTGTTGCATTCTTGCGAACTCTTGAATCAGCACATAACCACTAAAGAACGCTTTGAATCATCCATAGAAGTCATGATATCAATTATCATAATCATTGCAGGAATAACATTTAATCATTCTGTTCGAAACTGCATAGAAGAAATTAGTGTTGCAATAAATGTGAAGACTCCTGAAGCGGTTTTAACGATAACATCTTTATCCGAAAGTTTTGATAAATGTCTTTCTAACTGTTTCTTTAAGAGTTCATCATTGTACGATTTATTGATATCAACATCTATAATCGTTAAATTTGATATTTTATTTACTAATAAGCCATACCAGTTTTCCTTCCTCTTTCCTCCATCATGTTTGAGGTAGTTATGTAAATCAATCCTGTTTTCACCAATTCTTTCGTTGAGGGTTTTAGTTTCTGCCACAACTAATTCCTCAGCTAATGAATAATAACTTTTTCATCAGAAACGATAATAGTTGCTGTTGTTGTTTGTTGCTGTCATTTATATAGGAATAAAAAATAAAAATAATTTTAAAACTAACTTTATTTTTGGGCTGCATCATATTTCCTGAACTGTTGTCAAAATGTATGTTGTCACACTTTTTCAGAGAAGTTAAATGACCTGGTAGCACATGGTAACATTGGTACACCTTCAGTTCTTCAAAAATAATTCATAACTACCTTCCTCCTGTGTTGTTGTCAAATATGTCATGTTGTCAACACACTTTTTCAGAGAAGTTAAATGACCTGGTAGCACATGGTAGCATGGTAGCACCTTCAGTTCTTCAAAAATAATTCATAACTACCTTTCCTCCTGAACTGTTGTCAAAATGTCATGTTGTCACACTTTTCAGAGAAGTTAAATGACCTGGTAGCACATGGTAACGATGGTAGCACCTTCAGTTCTTCAAAAATAATTCATAACTACCTTCCTCCTGTGTTGTTGTCAAAATGTCATGTTGCAACTTTTCAGAGAAGTTAAATGACCTGGTAGCACATGGTAGCATGGTAGCACCTTCAGTTCTTCAAAAATAATTCATAACTACCTTCCTCCTGAACTGTTGTCAAAATGTCATGTTGTCACACTTTTTCAGAGAAGTTAAATGACCTGGTAGCACATGGTAGCATGGTAGCACCTTCAGTTCTTCAAAAATAATTAATTATTGAATAACCTAAAAACATGAGACTTTGTCTCCGGACTCTTTGAGTCACTTCACGATAAAATAAGTGATAACAAATTTTTATTTTTATCATAAATGAATACCCCACAAGCTCAAGATTTACCACGAATCATAACAAGGGAGGAAATGATAAAAAATGATGCAAGAACATGTTAAAAATAACAAACCACTAAAATTGAGAAAATGTGGTTATGCGGTAATGATGGAAAGAGAGATGTTGTCGAAGAGGAATAAAAATTAAATTTGGATAGAGTTTAAAAATTCATCTTTATTAAATTCATCTCTTCCAATCAATTTATTTATTCTATTAAATTCTTTTATTTTTGCTTCACTCAGTTTAAGGATTGAACGATAAGTTTCTAATTTTTCGATTATTTCTTTCCTCTCTTTATCGTTTTCAACCCCACCACATTGTGGCTTCTTTTTGTAATAACATATTTTTTGATTTAATTCTGTTTAGTTTCTTTTTATATTCATCGTCTGGACTCTTGACTGCTTCGTTGTTACTCATTTCTTACGAAATAAAAAAATTAAATATTATTTAAATATAATGGAGTAATAAAATAAATCGGAATTTCTATTAATTTATTGTCAACTTCAACTAATGCATTGCCGTTAATATATCTAACAAATTCAGCTATTGTGTCAAATCTTCGTCTTCTTTTTGTCATTGATTTATCAGTTTTTCCATAATCGAGATGAATCAAAACTTTATCCCCTTGTTTAAAATTCATGAGCCCCGAATTAATTTGTTCACGTTTAACATCATTCAACCTTTCCATTTGCTTTCTAATATATTCCCATTCTTTTGAAATATCATTTTTCATTTCCACCGGTTTCATGTTTATTGTTCTATGCCATGTATTATTGTAATAATATACTAACTGCTGTATGATGGAGTCATGATTTCCATCCCAGTATATCTGACCATTAACCCCTAACGCATCTCTAAGAGTTCTCATTACCGCATCAACTATTTTATTATGAAACGTATATGGAGAGGATGAAAAGTAAAAATTAATTTGTGGGAAATAATGAGCCATAGCTGCCTGAAATCCTTTATCACCATCACCCCTTATATTATCTACTCTTTCATGATCTAGTAAGTATTGAATAGCTCTTCTTGTTTCCTGTTCTGTTTTCCCTTTCACCGAATGCAATATAAATATCTGGTGTTAATGTTAATGGCAAATAAATAAGTAACGTTTCCTCTTGAATATTCTAAATGATCGATTTCGTATGAATATGGATATGGTGCAAATGAAGGGCGACTAAATTTTTCCTTTAACGGTTGAATTTTTGGGTCAGTTGGTTTATTTAATATTTTGAAATCCTTTTTAAAATCTTTTTGCTTCTTTAATGTTTGAAATGGATATAATAAAGTGAATGATGAAGGATTAACTGAAGGAGGAGGAGGTACTGTCGTTGGAGGGTTTGGTGTTGCAGGTGGTTTAATTTTATCTGCTTTGATTTTGGAATTCATTCCTTCCTTCATTAATTCTGGATGTATTCTATTCATTTGTTTTAAATATGCTGTATATAAAGGTTTGATATACTTTCCCGCTTCGAGTTTATGTTGAAGGATGAATTCCAAAAGTTGATCTTCATTTAAAAGTCGGGCTGAATATGGTTTAACTAATGAATCATAAATTAAAGCTTGTGCTTCATTTATGGTCTGAAGGACCTGGGCGTTTTGCACCTTTTGTTTTTGTTCCTTTGGTTTTTGCGGCTCAGGATTATATAATTTATATAATTTATATAATTCATCAATATCTTCTTCTGTTAATACTTTATTTTTGAAATCTTTCAATTGTTTAAGTTGTGATTTACTTTTTCCCTTTGAATATTCATTATTTTTAATTTTGTCTTTAATTTTAGAATTATTTTATCATGATATTTCAAAACTTCATTTTTATAATACGAATAATAATAATCCATATCATCACCCGTTATATTGTTATCATGTTTTTGGAGATATGATTTTAATTCATAATAATTAAGAAAATTTTGATTAAGTACTAAATCATCAATTAAATTTTTTAAATCTACGCTATTCATTTATATAAAAATAAAATAAGTGTTTTAAGGGTGCCCGCCTCTTTGAATCATAGTATCAAAACCATTATTTACGGTTCCTTTTGTCTCTTCTGTGGCATTTTATTAAATAAATGGCATACAACATCCATTTTCACAACATACAGCCTTAGTGTGTGCTCCTGTTAATGCAGTCTTACGATTGTTAAGCGAGTCATTGACCCGTTTTTAAGTTGTAAATTAATATTCTGACCATCAAATATCACTTTATCATTTATTATATCCAAATAATTTTTAGGTGTTAATTGTTTATTTTGTCGTAAACTAACTCCTTTCATTTTTTGTGCAATCTTTTTAAAATCACTTCCATCAATTGAACCGTTGAATGAAGTATAACACTTAGGACATAAAGCAACCATGTTATCACCTTGTTCTCAATTGCTAAACCCAATAACTTCTTCTCATGTGCTTTTTCTTCAGCTTTATTCTTTAATTTAGGTTTAAATTTCTCATTAAAAACAGAAGAAATCAAAAGGTGCGAATTTGTAAATGTTTTTATCATAAAATTTTTTATCGGTTACAATTGCTTGAAATGCTTGAGTGTTAGGAAGATTTGGGTCGCCAGCGATTGCCCAATAAGATGAATCAGTATCACCTTCAATGAAATGAAAACGATTAACATCCATGCATTTATACATAAAATCATAAATGAAAACCAAATACCAGTATTTTGCGTTATCTAAAGTGAAGAATGCCTCTTGTAAACATGTATCACATCTATAAAATCTATCTTTAAGCATCACTTGATACGTATCCTCTCCTATTTCTCTTATGTTTTTAAACTTATTTGACATACATGCAACGCGTGCCTTCTGTGCATTCATTATTTTAGTCTTTGCGTAATTTTGTGTATTCATTGCATCGTAACCATATGATCCATTAAGTGAAATCTTGCAAAATAAACTTTTTCCTTTATTTCCTTCTAATTCAGCCTTTTGTCTTTCGTTCATAAATTCATTCGCAAATTCATTAAAAACAAGTATTTTTCGTAAATGTTAAAATTGATTGAATGTCATCAATGATAAAATGAAATCTGTCTATTAGATACCAAAGATAATAAGAAGAAAATGGTTGATATTGGTTGTGTGTTGATGCTAACTGAGTTAATTTCCTCTGTTTCTGGTCAACTGGTAGATTGTTTGATTTCATGTAATTATACATAAAACCACCAATTGTTTTTTCATCTGTGATAATATCAAAGTTTCTTATTATTGGTAAAAAGTTTATGTAATCATTAATGTATTTTTCATCAATGTGACCCTTTACTTCAGCCACGAATAAAGTATTTTTCTTCTTAATTATTCCCAGTGCTTTTGCTTTCTTTGTTGCTGTATCACAAATGATAACACCATTCAATCTTCCCGGCATATACATTTTATGGTCAGTATATTGAATGAAATCATGAGGATTAGATGAAAATGATGAAGGATATAATGAATTAAAGTCAACACCAACGAAATGAGTCATAATGTTGGAAGTGTCCTCATTTGATACAGTTTTAGTTTCTGGATTATATGAAAGTTTATTAATGTGCGTGATTCCTTTAAGATTTACTCTATGTTGAACATTTGATAAACCACCAGTAATTCCATTACGGAGGATGTGATAAGCTTCAACTGAATCTAGAGTCATTGGTAAATTATTTTTTAATGTATAATTTCTTAAATTGATTCTTAAACGTTGAACATCTTCATCTTTATTTGATTTTACGACATTGCAATAACAACACATTAACTGACAATTTTCTTTGGTATGTGGTTTTTCATTATCGATTCTATCTAATGTTGGTTTATTAGCATATGTAAACGCTTTACCACACATTTTGCATTTAGATGAAAGGATTAAATCGTGATAGTATTGATAGTCATCCATTGAAACATTGTTTTTAGTATCCCTTTCTGCTTTTTCATCTTGTTTCTTATATGAATCAATTTTATATTTCCAATACTTTTTTGTTAATTCAAAACTTGATTCCACATTTTCTTCTTCTGGATATGTTTCGTTAGGATTGAAGTTCTTATATGCTAACGCGTAACGAATCATTGATGCATTCGATGATAAAGAAAGATTATGAAGCATGTCAATTTTATAAACAAATGTTTCTTCAATAATTTTATCAATTGGGTCAATCATAATTTCAACGTCTTTATTGCAATAATGAATAAAATATTCTAATCTATTCTCAAAATTTTTAGCATCATTGAGATATATTTGATAATCTGAATCGGATATTGTTTCTTGAGTTAATGCTGAATAAAATGAATCTTTCGTGAATGGTTCCACTTTATATAATTCATCTTCGTAATTCTCCCATGTGATGAATTGATAAGGGAAAAAGGATTTAACACGTGATTTATTGTTTCCGAAATCTTGAGTGAATTGGTCTAATGTTCCACCCGCTATATAATTTCTGATGTCAATAAATCTTAATTCATATGGACAGTTTGTTTTCTTTACAATGATTTGCTTAAATTGAGAAGAAGAACCCAGCATTGATTTTATTTTCCATTTTGCAGTGTTTAAATCACGAAGAATTAAATTTAAATCAAACTTTCCCGAATTAAAACCTATGATATTCACTTTATTGAATTCCTCATCTAGAAGTTCTTTAAATGCTTCCTTCTGTTTTTCATTTAATGTATGGGACAAAGTCCCCGCCGTTTGGTCCGTTTGCGGCTTCATTAATTCTTCATATTGTTCAATATTTGATTTAGCAACTAATGAACAGGTTGAAAATAAAAATTCAATCCAATCAGAGATGAACGAATCACTTGATGTTAAGCAAAAATTCCTCGTAAATGTTTTATCACGGTCTACGACCTCGCCGCTTCGGTCTGAAAGACCTTCAGGACTCAAAGAGTCCGTTTGCGGCTTTATTTTGACAGTTGATGATACCATAAATGGTTTTAAGTAAGCGTTCAAAGTTGCACATTCAGAAAGTTGAAGTTCTTCTTTAGTCTCTAATGTTTCGAAGTCAAAAGTAATATAATATCTTGTTGGTTTATAATATTCCTGCAAATTGTGAGCTAATAGCCATTGATATATCTTCTGTTTCGTGATATGTGGTGCATATGGTTGTTGTGTGTTTTGCAATTGAACGTCTTGAATTAATCTTCCATTATTTTCTTTACATTTCTCACAATGTTTTAAAAATCTTCTTTGGTTTTTCCTTTCTGGGTCATCACGGATAGAATATACTTCTTCTTTGCAAAAGGGGCAAACTTTATATCCTGTGAGTGCTTCAACGTCTGTAATTCTGTCAGCGTGAAGTTTTCCACATGGACTCTGTGTTAATAAAATATTTACTGTTTCAAATTCTGGATCTATCATTATTGATTCCACTAATGGAAAGTCTACCTTATTTATGTCTACGTCTTCTGGTTGAGGATCACAATAATAGAAATCAATATTAACATTTAACATTCTCGCTAATCTCTCACTTTCTGATGAAATGTCAAATCCTTCATATGCATCTATGGCTTCATTTAAATAACTTCTACGAGTTTTAGGATTAACACCATCAGGAATGTTATAGAAGCGTTTAAATAACCTTCTACCTTCTGCTCTAATTTGATTATCATTCATTTTAGCTGTTCCGTTTTTGTTCATTTATGTAAGAATAAAAAATTAAAAAATAAATAAAAATAAAGTTTATTTTTTTTAAAGTCCATAAAATGAATTAAGAACACATAAATTTTTATCATCTGCGACGTGACGAATACATTTTAATTTACTCAAGAATGCGTACCCTGATACATTAAATCTAATTCCTGTCTTATTTAATTTCACAACTTTGAAAAGGAATGTATGAATAGCTATAAAATGATGAGATGATGTTTTATGGGTTGCTTCCATTTTTTCTGAAATAAATGAATAAATATAATGTTTAAAGTTTTCATATCTTTTATATTCTTAATAACGAATGGTATAGACCTTTCAACTTCGTCTTCCTTCGGTGCTGTTCTTTCATATGAAACATTATTAGTATCTTCAATAATGAAACCACAATCGCATAAAATTTTATATGTACCAATTGTTTCTTTTGATATTTTATCTAACAAACAAATCAAAAACTTTATCAACACCTGCACATTTATTTAAATAATAATTTGTGTAAATATCATGGTCTTCTTTCTTAATCGTATTTGTTGCATATGTTACATTTTTCAGTGCTTTTTTGAATTTTTCAGAATCAGAGGAGGTGAAAGTAATAATACATGGATAATCTCCATCGTCAATAAATTGTAACTTATGTTTATGAATAAATTTGTGCCTTCTTCTGAAAGTGTTTCATCTATTTCACCATCTAATAAATTTTTAGTAGATTCCAAAAAGTAATTTTTATATCTTTCTTCATGAGATTTTTGAACTTCTGATTCTGAAGCTGGGATATTCATTAAACCCTCTACTTCATTCTCATTATATTTTTCAACTTCTCTTAATTCCTTAATTTTTTCATCTATTTCATCTCTTATTTTTCCAGTCTTTCAATTTCATCATATTCATCATCTTTAATCCGTTCTTCATAATATTCAGGGAAAACATCAGGTTCTTTAGGTTTTTCTTCTTCAGATGTGGGATATAAGAAATTTATAACATCATCTTTATTCATTTTTCCATCATAATCTAAATCATTTAATAACTCCGCGAATTTTTGACAATTTCTTAAATAATATTTATTAACTTCATAACTCGCCTCCTCTAATATATCCTTTATTTCCTCGTTTGTGAATCCCAATTTTTTAACGTCGTTAGTCTTGACACTCATTTTCATACGAATTAAAAAAATAAATTATTCAAAAATGTAAGACATGAATTTTTAATATTGGTTTCATACAAAATAAAAATAAATTATTCATAATGTAAGACATGAATTTTTAAAGTTTATTTTTTCAATTCATGAATGATAATTATATCTAATTTCTTTTACTCTCTCGTATATACTAGATTTAAAGAATTCAGAACTTTTACCATAATCTCCTAAATGTTTTTCTAATCCCTAACGTGTGCCAGTTATTATATGAAACTGTATAAACTTTATCTTTATCTTTGCATCTTTCATCACTTCCAATATATTTATATCTCAGTTTTGATTTTGCATTTTCATAATCATTAACGTTTAATAATTCACAGTCTTCCTTTTTAAATAAATGTTTAAGATATTCAGGATTTAATACTCTACGTTTAATGCTCCTAACTTAGTTCTAAAGGTTTTTCTACAAAATTTAGGAATTCCATCCTCTTTAATGTCATCAATGATTTCCATTTCATTATTTTCAATTTCTTCTTCTCGTTTATGAGGTCTTTGATTATGACTCCATTGATTCCATGAAATTAAATATTCTTTATCATTATATTTATACCTCATTAGCTTATTTTGGCTTTCATATTCATTTAATAATTCACAATCTTCATTTTTAAATTGAAGTTTAACCCATTCAGGATTTAAACAATGTTTAATTAATCGCGGAATATCTGACATCATCTATATATAGCTTCTTTTATAAAAGATAAAAAAATAAATTATTTTAAAATTAATGTTAATTTTTTAATGATTTATAAATAAATATATTTTAATGCATCGTCTATATATAGATGTAACAAAAAAAGTCACACAACCCGCACTCATCTACTACTTTAATGATCAATTTTATTAAGCATCTAAAATATGAATTATTTGTCGAATTGTTTTTAATTATAGATCCGTATTTTTCCCAAGTGAGCGGGGTATCTCCAATCCCAGCCCTATCGTCCTCCCAGTGTCAGTTTTCAATATAAAATCCAAATTTTTTTTGAAAATAAAAATTTCGAGAAATTTTTCTGATTTTTTTTCTTTGATTTCAATAATTCAAAATAAATTTGGGAGTAAAAAGACACTATTTAATGAAATTCATATGAGTGAATGTGGATAAATACTCTCAAAACATACAATTTATCTATTTTTTCTTTATATTATCAACTAATTAGTGATAATTTTTTTTGAATCAGATTTTTTTTCATTAAAAACATAATATATAACACAACAATGATGCACACATACGTATCTACACATCAAAATATAAAGCTTGTTTTGGTCTGGGCATCCCAACCCAAAATTCTTTAAAAATTGAATAAAATTGAATACTTGGGGCTGGGATGCCCATCCCAAAACCGAATTGAATTTTTTGAATTAAAGAATATATTTATGTATTTATAATATACATGTGATGTCTATAAAAAATACTAAATTCTAAAAAAAATTCAATTTATTCAAAACGTATACTAAGTGATCACTTCATTAGTAGGATCAGCAATCCTACTAAATGGTGAGAACGCCACTAACTAAAAAAGGAGTCCTTGGAGCTCTTGATCTCTTGTCAGTAGAGTTCATAATGAGGCATGGCATCTACTGATTAGAGATCAGAGCAATCCTACCTTACCTTCAGGAGCTACAAAGCTCCTAATCGTTACGAGAGGGAGTCTTGGAGCTCCTGAAGCTCATCAGCAGAGGCTATTTACCATTTGGGCCTCTTCTGATGAAAGATGCGAAACACGTCTACGAACCAGGAGCTTCAAAGCTTCTAATCCTTACTAAAGGGAGCTTTGGAGCTCCTGAGTCTCCATCAACAGAGTCCCAGATGGTAAATGTCCTTTGCTGATGAAAGATGCGAAACACATCTACGAACCAGGAGCTCCAAAGCTCCTAATCCTTACGAAAGGGAGCTTTGGAGCTCCTGAAACTCCTTTTACTATAAAATATGACAGTTTTCTTCTGAGGTTCTCATCAAATCTAAGACTTCAGAAGAAAGCTGTCCTATCAATGTATACTTACACTCTCATGGACTACAAGTGTACAATTTTAAGGCAGAGATTATCCGAGGCCTCTCATCAAATGAGGGACCTCGGATAATCTCTACCTTAAGTAGTCAAATAACTTTTCTCACTATTTAGGAACAAAAGAACAAGAGTTGGAGTACTTTAAGGCAAGATTCTTCCGAAATCTCTCATCGAATGAGAGACTTCGGAAGGACCTTGCCAAATCCTTGAACGCCAATATCCTTGGAACTGAGCTAGAACCAGGGAGAAGTAGCATACTATAGAGCACGATGGTAATCTCGGAAATACTTATATCGCCCCAAGCACAATATTTAAGAAGTCTAACTCATATATACAAGAAGTCAGGCTGAATAGATATTGTGCATATGGTTTGCAGAACTCTCATGATATTTAAAATTCATGTTATCCCAAAAAAGGTGACACTTTGGGTGTATCGTCCATCCCAGGGATGCAAAAATCACATCACCTTGGATCTATATTTTTAATTGAATTAATTCAAATTTAACTAAATTAAACAATTTTCCTAGTCATTTTTTAAAAAATATTTTCAAATTTGTTTTGGAAAATCTAAATTCGATTATTATTTTATTACATACACAAGGTCCTTAACAATAATATGTATAAAATTGAGCAAAATTACGAGATTTAATTCTGTCAAATTTAATTCAAATTGTCAAAAAATCGATTATTCATAAATATACTTTGAAAGTTTAATTGATATTTTGAAAAGAAGCTCCGGGTAGTACCACAGCAGATTTAAATGAAAAAGAGTGATTAAAAACTTTTAAAAAAAACTTAGCAGCAGCCGCCTTGCTTCTCAGCTGGCTTATTTTCAATATTGACAACTGATTGTGGAAGAACAAAATCTTGGGCTGGGGCCTTTTCGAGAGCCTTTCTGACAATAGCTTCGAAAGCTGTCTGAACGCCTTCTGCTGTCTTAGCAGAAACTTCCTCGAAAATCATATCACCATTCATCTGAGCAAATTCACGAGCGGCAGATGGCTGAACAGCCTTATCTGGGAGATCTGATTTATTGCCGAGAAGAAGGAATGGGAAGTCTGAAGCATTGGAGAGACCGAGCTGGAGAGAGAACTCATTACGCCACTTCTTAATATTTTCGAATGAGGCTGGTTTTGTAACATCGTAAACGAGAATGCAGCAATCGGTACCACGGTAGAATGTTGGGCCAAGGGACTGGAAACGCTCCTGTCCGGCTGTATCCCAAATTTGGAGGGTAACGTAATGACCGTCAACGTCTAATTGTTTAGATGAGAAATCTGAGCCGATTGTTGCCTTGTAAGAACTAGTAAATTCGCGATTAACGAATTGGTTAAGAAGAGATGTTTTGCCAACACTTGCATCTCCAAGAAGAAGGAGTTTAAGCATCTGACGTCCGCGGGAAGCCATGACCAAAAATAATTTATTTGAATTTCGGCGGTTTGTCGAACCGACGGTTTTCATATCATAAGTTAACTTTACATATCGTCCTTCTACGCATAAAAATCGGAAAAATCGGAATAATTAGGATCAATTAATCTAAATAATTCGTTTATTCTGAATTGGGAGAAATTCCTCAAATTACATCTCACATTCTCGTTTCGGATATGTTTGTATTATGCGATATGCTTAAATCCATATATGTGATTATATCGTTGAGAAGAATAGATCAGAATTTTTTTTGAAGTGTTAATATTAGATGGATGACTACAAAGATCAAGGTATAGGAGAGCAAATAACATGTCGGAACGAAAAAGTAAGTCAATCAGAGCAAACTACCTCTAATAATAATCAGGATTTAGAACATTTTGATATCAGCAAATTTATATCATATGATGATGACCAGAAAATACAGTTCTTAAGTTCTTTATTAGATAGATTAGAATCAAATTACCCCATTGTCAATGTTGATAAAGAGATTTTCATTATGATTTCAGATTTAGTATATATAGATCATACGAACATCATAATCTTATCTTTAAAAATACTCAACTACCTGTTTCGATTGCAACCAAACGAAGTAAGCTTAATTTTTGACTCATATTTTTTGAATGCCATTCTAACAATTTTACAGGACTGTCCATATGATTTTGCTGTCAATGCTGCTCTTCAATGCTTGGATACACAACATGAAACTAAGTTATATTATCTTGATTACCTCGAAACTGACGTCCAAAATGTATTTTCACTTCTGCTTCAATGTCTCAACTATTTCACAGGGAAATTTGAAAATAGTGAGTTAAAATATGATATGGTTGTTCATTCGTTTTCAATATTGAGTGAATTATTGAAATCATCAATTTGCCAATTTGAGATTTTTGAGGAGATATTTGCAATATGTCATAGATACATTATGTGTCCTCAATTCATTTCTGAGATTTTGCATTTTTTATCCAATTTTTGCGATATTTACCCTGAAGAATCAAAAATTGTAATAGAAGATAAAGAATTCATCTCTTCTTTGCTTGATATTGATGTTCATGATGAGAAAACAATGATTTATGAGTGTAAATTCACAACTTCAATTGTGAAACTTGATCCAAAGCTTTCAATACAAATCATTCTTTCTAAATTTTTCTCATCATGCCAATTTATCAAAGAATGGTCGGATGATTTAAATATTTTGATATTTCAAGTGTTGAAAACAGCAATTTCTGCATTTTCTAATATCAGATTTGCAAACAAAGATGATTTAGAATCAATTAATCAAAAGATAATTGATGTTTGTTCAAATACTCTAAATGATACAATTTCTGACGTTCAAACGGCAAAATATACAATAAGAGTATCTGCAACAGAATACATGTGCGAGTTGTTAAGATACAATCACCAAGCGGTAATGATCGCAGTTCAACATTGTAATGAATTATTTGATCTTATGCTAGATGTAATTAGTAATGAAAATACAGATCTTGCAGTTTCAGTGTTGAGAGCAATAAGGAAAATTTTGGCAAGCTGTGATTATGAAAGGGATTTATCAAAAATAAAATCGATTTTATCATCAGAAATTGGAGAAAAAATGGATGAATTGATTGATGCATTTCAAGAACAAGATCAAGTCATTGAGCAAGTCAATCTTCTCAAAGAAGATATCGATCAATATTTGGAATTCCTAGAAATAGATGGAATTGAGCTTGAATCATAATGGATTAGATATAACTTGTTTATATTCTAGGTATTAAGCTGAATTTGATGTATTTTTTAAGAAATTGAAATATATTGAGAAATTTTATAGATGTAAACATATCAAACAATAAATGTTAGAAATCAGTATTGAAAGATTCGAGGTTTTTCATCGCTTCGTATGCTGTTACGTCGACTTTGGTTGGTGTAATGCTGACGTAACCATTCTTTAAAGCCCATCGGTCTGTATCTTCGGCATCTGGCTCTAAGTTAAGAAAATCAAAGTGAAGCCAGTAATATTTTGAACCTCTAGGGTGAATTTTTTCAACGTATTCTTTATCCCATATAGATTTGGATTGCCTGCACACCTTTACCCCTTTAAATTCCTTTAAGTCAGGAATATTAACGTTTAAGCAAACGCCTTCAGGTAATCCTTCTTTAAGTACCTTTTCGGACAATTTTCTAACTATTGGGATTGTAGCTGAGAAATCTGCATCCCATGAAAGATTGCAGAGCGAAAATCCAATTGATGGGACGCCTTTCATACAACCTTCAATTGGAATTCCCATTGTTCCTGAGTAATGAACATTAACTGATGAATTATCACCATGGTTGATTCCTCCGAGTATTAAATCAGGCTTTCTAGGGACATATGAATTTAATGCTAATTTAATGCAATCAACAGGTGTTCCACTGCATTTATAAACTGTCAAATCATCTTCTTTACGTACAAGTTGTGCGGTTAATATAGAAGAAGTTGTTATTGAACCTGCATATCCTGATCTTGGTCCATCAGGAGCCATTACAATCAATTCACCCAACGGCTGTACTGCCTCAATAAGAGCAGTAATGCCTTTGGCAGAATATCCATCATCATTTGAGATTAGTATAAGAGGCTTAGAATTCGCATTCATCTTTTATTGGCGTGAAGAGTATAATTTTGGAATCTCCAAAAGTAAATGCTTAATTATTCGTTTTCTGCAACAAGCTTTTTATATATACTACAAATACATGGTTAATGAATTGATTTTCAACTTATGAATCAAAATTTTGAACATTTCATCCTCATTGCACGCGTGGTTGTTCTCAACAACTTCTTGTGACTTGTGAATTGGTATTTCAACTTCATCAGTGGCACTCAAATGTGTTATTTAAAAAATAAAACAATTCATCAAACATGTTTAATATGTTAAATCATTCATAAACTATTTGTTCTTCCATTTAAATATTTAACGAGCTCTTTTTTAATATAGATTTCATTTTAAAAATATTCCATAAAAAATCCAATTAAATTCATTAAAAATAAAAACGGAAAACATACATATTTAGCTTAGATAATTGAAGGTGAAACATGACCTTCATCAGAAATCAATTCTTCATGATGATTCATAATACTGTCAACAGCGGCAAGATAAAAGTTTTCTGCCTCTTTGACAATATTAGAAACCTGCAATCCATGCCATTTCTCGCAGAATTTTGCAATCGAAACTGCATTTACAGGAGGGGAAAGAGAAGTCAAGCCCAAAAACAACGTAATCATGTCATCGAAAGAAAGAACTCCATTTTCGGATCCGAAATAGGTAGCCAATGTTTTCATGACAGTATTTACGTGAACCATAAGATCAATGGGATTTGTCATGTATTCCATTTGCTTAAGTTGAGTACACTGCTTAGACTTAAAGAGACTTATAACAGGAAGTCCTGGGGTGTAGTATGATTTGATATCATCTGATAATTTTAAGCCTTTTGCGGATTGTTTCGAGAATTGGTTGCATCTTTCGAGGAATTTAATATTCTCTTCTTTGTTTTCATTCAAATCTGAATGGATTACGTAAGATTCATCAAATAAAAATCTGATGATCGAAGTATAAACCATAACTTGGTGAACCGGGTTTGTGACACCTAGTCCTTTGTAAATTTCTTTGGAAAATTCGCCAATTGAAATGATTGCATTTTTCGAAGATCCGAAAGAAATGAAATTTGCAAGGGGAGTAACTATAGTTTTTGTGCGATAAAGCCGTATAAACATTGTTATCAAGTGGTCCAATATTGATGGAGGACTGTATGATGTTTCTTCAACAAAATCTTTTGCGCAGTTAATTAAGTCGTGTTTAATTCTGCCAGCGAGTACTTCGGCGTCTGTTTTGAGATCTAATAATGAAATCTGCTTGGAAATCAGATTTTTGTGCATTATTAATTGTTTATATTCTTCTTTTGCTGAATTTGCTTTGTTCGTTTCTTCAATATAGCGATTTGAATCGAATGATATGCATTTATTCTTTTCGATAACTTTGATTAAGAAGTTTTCGATGTCAATCGAGTTCTGTAGTTTTTCTATTTCATAATCATTCTTAACTTTGGATATTTTTTTATAATAAGAGCAGAGGTATGAGAGAACGGGATAATTTTTTGAAAAGATAGGATTGGCTTCTCGGTATTTCTTTTTTTGGAACTTCAATTTTAATTTCTTTTGGTTGTTTTTATGAATTTTGATGGAATTTTTCAGTCTATCGATAGATTCTTTTTGTTTTTCAGGATTTGGCTCTGGTAAGATCGTCATATATCGTTTTAAAGTTGGGCAATTCTTCATTTCAAAATAACTGTCAAATAAAATATGATCAAACGTCATTGATTTTTCTAATCAAAAAATATCAAATATGAGTGTTGCCTGAGAGATTCATATAATTCCAATTTGAATCCGATTTTATCGTAATCATTCAATTTATTCATAAATACAGCCATCAAATTTCAAATTTGTGAACTGTCATTTATAAGATGGAAAGCACGTTTCTAAACTTTATGGAGATTTGCTATTTTACATTATTTTCCCTTTTTATTAAATATCGTTCAAATTAAATATTCATCTTACATTAACAAAGCAAAACTTGGCAAATGGAATATCACAATATTCACGAATACTCACATTTAATAATAAAATGTAATTTCTGAAGAATAAGATTCCGAATACAAAATTATTCTTTTTGTTTTATAATAATAAAACACATAACACATTAGATTACTCGATATTCATGCCTAAAATCAGATACTTCAACAAGCTTTAAGTTTAAGCTTGAAACATTTCATTTGAATATAAATATGTAGTATTTTCTTTCAAACACGAAAAACTATATATTTGACTGAATTATTCATTAGATTTGAAACAGATGTCCGAACCTGATTTGAAATGACTCATAAAACTCATTTAAATTCACAATTTTGTACTTTTTATCAAAATTTGCTCAATAAAGTCTTTGAAAATATCATTCACTCCATAAGAAGAACAAAATACCGCATCCTAAAAAACATCAAATAATCCTTCCACTGAAGATTATTATGATCTTCAAAATGACAAGTAGATAATACATCATAAAATAATGGTTTCAAACAAGGAAAACTAATCAAATAGTAGGAAAGAATAAAAGAACATTATGTATAATAGTTGGATGTGTTTGATTTGATTTAATTGATATGACAGCACTCGTTGTGATATAAGAAATAAGAAGAAATGCAAACAATAAGAGTTAAGGAATCCATCTCTTGTTAAGATCATTTAAATTTAATCTTGCTAGAATAAGATCAAATCTTCATGTTCAAAGACAATCAAAATGTGTAAAAAATATCGAAAGCTTTGATTGTGCAATTTATTTTTATAATTAGAATTCTGATTGCAAATTTAAAGCACTGTTGATCAAATTTTATAAGGCGACTGATTACGAAAGAGTGGAGTCTAATCTTAGAGGATGCGATTTTTAAATCCATATATTCCTTTATAAATTTATTGTTGGAAATTATGGGAGAACGAAATATATGATTTTTGGTCGGTTATCAAGATATCGAACGTTCTGTTTGATTTTTTTGATAAAAAATGAATCATCATTGTCTTTATCTTCTTTTTTAGCATTATTAACGAATTCAACTATAAAATGCTTGCAGTCTGCATATGAAATAATATTTGTAAATTCAACCAAGTTATATGTTGTTTGATAGTTATCTGTGTATGAATTATTAACAACAACTGAATTTCCTCGATTGTAAATGACATATTTAACTTCATTTCTTGCAATGCAGCATCCAAACATATAAAGATTTGTATTTTTATATGCAACTTTAGACGTAAAATTTTGAGTCTAAACGTCTTTTAAACCATCAAGTATAAATTATAGAAAAAGATACTTTATATATAGTTAAAATAAAAATGATTAGAAAATAGCGTTTTTGATCAAAATTTCAAATTTTTATTTCCGAATATCTCTATTTGTGTCTAATTAGAGACATTTCTATAATTTTAGTGCGCAGCATATGCAATTCCTCTTTGGTTATTGCATTAATTTCTCAAAAAGAAAAAAGTCTTCAATAATTTTTTCAACAATACAGTACTAAAGCTAAGAACTTCTAAACACATGAAAAGTTATATCATTCTCGTTAATATGTAGATTATCAATGAAAAGAATATTGTGAAATTTGAATATTTTTTAAAATAGAATGTAGAAATACTTATCAATGCTTAAAATAGAGATATGTGAGAGCTAGATCCGTATTTATTTACGTTTTCGTGCATATTTTGAATATCAAATTAAATTAATTTTGAAGATTTTAGCATCTAAAAGTATTTAATGCCCCTATACAAGCAAGGTAATTCTTACATGTCTTAGTAAGTCCAAACTTAATGTTTTATGATATGGGCCTGACCTCTCCATATGGTGACGATAGAAATTGAATAGGGTACCTAAATAAAAAAAAGGAGGAGAGAGGGTCAAAGTTGCTATTTGTCACTTTTCCACAAGAATATAATGGGGAAAAAGTTATCATATAGTTGATCTCATTCACTGAGGTGAGAGATGCATGTAGTGTAATGTTATAAACAGTGGGATTGCTGCTCTAAGTCCTAGGTTCGAGACACATTGGCTTCATTTTTCTCTTTTTTATTGACGTAAACTATTCAATTTTTGTGTTCTCCATTCAAATTTCAGAATTTTTTTGCAGATTTCACGCTACATTCGAAGTTACCTTTTGTAACAACCACCACTGCCTACGAAAGACGAAAGTGTGTCACGATTTCACCCGGAAATCCGACGGTTGTTTAAGAGTAAGCACTTTTGGCACCTACTCAAAAAAGGAGTTTAAAAATTGAAAAAAGTCAAGGAAAATGATAGAATAAATATGCACATTTTATAGGCAGTTCGAATGATCATCCAAACAAAATATTTTCAAATAATTATTGGATATCAAATAATTAGAAGAATTTTCATTTTTTAAAATAATATTATATTCTTTATTTTTATGCAGTAATTAATATGGTTTCAATGATAATTATCATTATTTCTTGACTTTTGAGTCTGATAATCTCATTGTCAGATTACTATTCAAATTAAATTTATCGGCGTGAATCGTTATACAGAATTTTAATAGCAAGCTTGTCTATCTATAAATCGGTATAACATATATAGCAATTTTATAATATAAAATTATAGAACTATTTGAATTATAAATTCTAGCCCTTAAATGATTACTTTTCATGTAAAATTGAAATTACCCTCTATTTCCAGGAATTACCGTTTAAGGTTATTTTTGCATCAAAAAAATTCAATTTTAGCATGATTGAAGTATTATTTTTAAAAAATAACAATAAAATATTAATTTATACAACAGTGTTATATATCCCTTACATTTTTGTGGCAAATGGAGAGGGTAACGGCGTCGAAATTGCATAATTTCAAATCTCCTTATCTCAACGAATACAAGAGGGATGGGACTGAAATTAGGGTATTTTAATAGGTATGAGGTATCAAACATTTTCACTGATGAAAAATTGAAAAAGCTGATTTCAGCTTTCTAATCATACCTTATATATGAGGTATCATATCAAAATACTGATATGTTATTACTTATGGGGCCACCTGAATGTTCTCACAATTTGTTTGTATAGATATAAAAATAATTATATTAAATTTAAATTAAGTCTTTTATTCCTAAAATGAATACTTTTTGACATTTGAGAACTTTAATATTATGAAGTGAATAATCTCAATTGTAGAAATGATAAGGATAAGAAATTGATTACTAAAACAATAGTATTTCAAAGTCTTATGATGTTTAATGTATTTACATAGATATGGATAAACGAAAAATATATTTTAATCAGAATAAATTGAAAAATCTATTTCAATCTTTTGCAAGGAAAAGGCAAATGCACATGCATTTACTAAAAGAATGGAGTATTAATGATATAATCAACAAATCCTGCATTTATTTTGATAAATATTCATTTTTTAAAATTTTGACGAGTTCGAGGTCTTGTTTCTGTTAGAATTCGTGAAAAATGAATATTTTCAAAATTTGATAAATGATATAGTATCATCATCCAAATAGAATGCATCTATTATACTTTTTATTGATTTATTTCTATTTTATTGGGATAATCAGATTTTCCTTTGAGTGTGAATGATATACTTTTGTCACAGCACCAAATCATATAAAATGTGCTGAATTTGTTTCCGCTATTTATTTTCAATCTAATCTATTCTAATAGTAGTTTTCGTGCGTTCGAAGTTTCAACAAAAAAGTCTATGAATACTCAAAATAATTGATTTTTATATCATTAAATACTATTTTTAGTGGAGAACAAAGCATATTTTAACGTCAGCCAGGAATTACCGTTTTACCAAAATTTTTGTTTTTGAGCAAAAAATTTATCATAAAAACACTCTTTATATCATAAAAATGCTATATTATAAAAATCAAAAATTTCAACTTGCAATCAAATCATATTAAATCTCATATCTCATATTTCCATACAAAGTACAAAATCATAAAATTCAACATCTTTTCCATCATATCCTCTTTTAAAAAGCTTTGAAAATGTCTATATATGTCGAGATATAGAAGCTTTTTTAGAAGGTGGAAAAAAAGTGACGGTAATTCCTGGAAATAGAGGGTATTAAAACAACTGCATGTTCTTATAAACTTGTAATCATATTTTTCGCGTCTGTTTCTCAAAATTCGAGGGAATTGAAAGATTTACACAAATATAATCATTAATTACAAATAGAGTATTTCATTTTTGAATGAGTAGTAAAAATTAATCTAATGAGAATGAAAGGAACAAAGATTGAGGTTTGAATTGTGAGTTTTAAGTATCGATCAAAGCCGCAAAAATTCTTAATTGTAACTCTTGACTTTATCTCAAAATTACTGTCAGTGTCATCAATAAAAACTTCTGAATTTGAATTTCAGAAGAAAACTTCTGTATGGTATCGTATTTCCAGGTGATACAAATATATTGAATTTGCCTGTTGTTTCGCTGAACGCATACTTTAATTGAACTTCCTGTTCAATGGCAGCAAAATTTTAAGCAAATAATGATGAATTCAAACTAGAGAGTAAAAATTAATCAGTTGAAATAATAGAAAATTAACGAAAAATTTGAATGCTTGATTTTTAATTTTACAATTAAAAATTCACCAGCAAAATAAAGTGCTGTTAGACAGATTAAATAAGGCAACTGGCAAGGGAGTGAGATGGTCAAGCATAAAGTACAAAACAAAGCGAATTTTCAACATGTTTGGATATTCTTTTGAATTTTAGGAATTTCGAAATATAATTTAAATCAATGCGATCTTGGAAATTATTTTAGAACGAAATATATGATTTTTGGTCGGTTATCAAGATATCGAACGTTCTGTTTGACTTTTTTGATAAAAAATGAATCATCATCGTCATTATCTTCTTTGTTCGCATTATTGATGATATTTACTGTATAATATTTGCATTCTGAACTTAAAATAGTGTTTGTAAATTCAACTGGGTTTAATGTTTGATAGCTATCTAGGTATGAATTATTAACATTTATATTGTTTTTCATAAAAATGGTTATTTATTAATAAGTCCGTTGATAAATTTTTCTTTTGTAACATCATCAACTAAAACATTGCACAAAATATAATACCAAATCATATATTTTGTTTTACATCTGCTATATCATGTAAGTCATAATCATAAAATTCACGCATTCCCCATGAATACAAATGGTCAGATTACGAACAATATTAGTTGATGAAATACAAATTGTTCCTGAATTAGAAAGTTCGACTTCTTCAAAATCGCGTGTAATATTGTAGAAAACTGACCACCCGTCTGGTGAACAGATACGTTCAACAATAAGAATAGTGTCAATATCGTTTACGATATTAATATGTGAAATAATAAAAACATTTTTGCATTCGAATTTAAAATTAGGAACAAAAAATGTGGAATTAAGTGAGATGCCTTTGAAGATTGTATAATTCTTATGAACAATGCGCTCTTCAGTGATTTTGCCTTCAAGAAAATATAAATTGATTTGGCATTCTGATGAATGATAATATTCATCAATACTGATGAATTCTGATGAATTACAAAAACGAATATATGGAATAGAGATAGATTTCAATGTAATAAAATCAAATTTAGATATAAATAATTGACCTTGGTTGCAAATATGTGTGATTTCATATATTTCTGGACCTTGAAGATAACAAATACAATGAAAGACTTCTAAAAAGTGGATCTTTGTTCGAACTGTTGATGAAATGATATTATTTATTCCTGAATTGAATTTAACTCGTCTGATATCAACTATACAAGATATTGAACTGTTGAAATGAATTTCTGATGAGTTTTCGATGAAGATCGTATTAAAATGATACTCATATTCTTTCTTCATGAATAAATTAAGTTTTGAGTTTCGATGACAGTATATATTTGGGATTAAACAATTAGAGTATAAATAAAAACTACAAATATCATCTTTGATGACACCAAAATATATTGATCTTGATATTCTTAATTGTGACTCCTGATTTTATCTCAAAATTACTGTCGATATCATCAATGAAAATTTCAATATATTTGTAGTAGCTGGAAACAAATTACCATACAGAATAATAAGGAAACTGGAAATGGAGTAGGATGGTCAAGAATCAAGTATCGAATAAAGCGAATTTTCAAAATGTTTTGATCTATTTTGAATTCTATGAAATTAAAAATAGAATTTATATCAATGCTGTGTTGGAAATTATTTTAGAACGAAATATATGATTTTTGGTCGGTTATCAAGATATCGAACGTTCTGTTTGACTTTTTTGATAAAAAATGAATCATCATCGTCATTATCTTCTTTGTTTGCATTATTGATGAATTCAAATGTATAATATTTGCATTCTGAACTTGAAATAGTGTTTGTAAATTCAACTGGGTTTAATGTTTGATAGCTATCTGTGTATGAATTATTAACAACAACTGAACGTCCATTATTATAGATGACATATTTAACTTCATTTCTTGCAATGCAACATCCAAACATATAAAGATCTGTATTTTTATATGCAACTATTAAATTTCCTTCATTGGAATCTTTGTTTTCAATATGATTGCATGATAATACTGAGATTTGTTTATTAGGTAAAGCATAGTGATAATTTAGTGCAAAGATGCTACTTACTGATTGATTATTCAATCAAATTTGGATGAAGGAATCTGAGGCTGCATAACTCATAGCAAATCCAGCAATATCTTTTGGAACTCTGTTTGATGTGATATTGCATAAATTAATAATTTGCTTGCCATTACACATGTACATGAGAAGTCGACAGAGATCTCAATTTTCTTCTCAAACGGCGGTTTTTTAAAAACGCACAATTTGTCATCGACCTTATAACATCAATATAGTAATTTTATGAAATTCATATATATAAATATTTGAACTGGAAAGCGAGTTTTGAAATAGAATTTGTATCAATATGATTTTGAAAATCATTTTAGAACGAAATATATGATTTTTGGTCGGTTATCAAGATATCGAACGTTCTGTTTGACTTTTTTGATAAAAAATGAATCATCATCGTCATTATCTTCTTTGTTCGCATTATTGATGATATTTACTGTATAATATTTGCATTCTGAGTTCGAAATTGTGTTTGTAAATTCAACTGATTGTCCTAATGTTTGATTGTTATCTGTGTATGAATTATTAACAACAACTGAACCTCCTCCATTGTAAATGACATATTTAACTTCATTCCTCACAATGCAGCATCCAAACATATAAAGTTTTGGCCATGCACAGATTAAATTTCCTTCACCACTGGAATCTCCGTTTTCAATATAATTGCATGATAATACTGAGATTTGTTCATTAGATAATGAAAAGTGATAATTTAGTGCAAAACCGTTACTTTCTGACTGATTATTTGATCTAATTGTAGTGAATTGAATGAAGGAATCTGATGTTACCCATTCCATGCCATAACCTGCAATATCTTCTGCAACTCTGTTTGATGTGATATTGCATAAGTTAAATATTTGTTTACCATAAATCATTTGCATGAGAAGTCGACATCCTTGATCTAATGAACCACAATCAAAAATTGTAGATTCGTTAATTTCATTTTTATAATTTTCAAAATTTGAAACTATTACATAAAAAGAAGGACAATCATATGTATTTTTCGATTTAATAAATGAATTTTGTTTCTGAACAAACTGTCCTTTATCGTTGTAATATAGAGATCCTCCAGTTTGGGAGCCGGAACTACAATTTTCAAATAGTGATCTTTCGACTAAGCTTTTAGTTGAATCGGTAGATGTAATAAATCGAACAGCACCATAGCTGCTTAGGTCTTTGAATTTGGATAAAAATACAAAGTAACTCTTGTCGTCACTGGTATTAATAAAGTCGTGATGGTTTGGATATTGTATATCGTAATTAGAATCGATGAATATTTCTTCCCAGCTACCATCATGATGGAATCTTAACTTTTAAAACTTCAAAATTAAATGTGAATCTTTCCATAAAAATGTCACTTTTTTTAAAAAAATAATCTTTTTTTTCTTGATCCTATTCTATATTGTTAAGTATTCAAATTTCCTTCATCAATTGGACAAACATATGGCAATTGTTTGATAAAAATGACTAAAATGGTATTTTGAATCTATAATTAATTAACTATACAATTTTTGAATGGTATCCAATAAAAATGCTTAATGTGATAGAAAAAGTGCAAGCATCATGATAATATATTATTGATCAGTTTATCAATAAGAGATTATTATATCTTTCAACTGCTTATATCAGAATATTGATATAACATTAATTGAAAATCTTTCTATTTAATATTTCATCGCATATTTAAAACAATTAATATATTAATATACGATAGAAGTCATAAAATCATATTTAAAACAAAAAGAAAATAAATGTTTTGTATTCTATTGAAATGACAATATATAGAATTTCTTATATATAAGACGTTATTTCTTTTTCTAATGAGATATGTCAGAAAGTGTCAAAAAGTATCAAAAACGATAAATAACATTTACATTATTGTTGTTTTGGATTTGATTGATTTCGATTGAATGATCAGGATCTAAAATTAAAATGGAAGAATCAGAAACAGAACTACAACTGAAATTAAAAATTGAAATTGTTTCATCAATGCGAATGCGAAGTTTTCGATCAACAATAAAATTATAAATGCAAATGTCTGAATTTGTTTCACTACCAATAATAAAAATATTGTCAAAGTTGGGTTGTATACTGAATGGAACAAAGTATGAATCGGTTTGAATAGTGAGTTTCTGGTATCGGTCAAAACCACAAATATCAACAAGATTCGAAGATTTAAATTCTTTTATGTTGATAATGATGAATGTTTCAATTGATCGCAATTTCAGTTTGAATTTTCGTTGTTGAATTAATTTGATCATTTTAAAAAATTGAAAATCTGAGACTGATGGAATGATTGTCAATTGACCTGAGTTAAAAACAGAATCATTATTATATTCAATGTCATGATATTCATCAAGAAAGATATTACCTTGAAAAACTCGAATGTGATTCAATGATGAAAAAATGTCGCTGTTCACTGTAGAACATAGACCTTCATTACCATTGATGTTAACATTGGAATTAGAAAGAGAAATGTGATCAAAATAAATCGGATAGATTTTGTCATATGGAACAATGTTTGCATTGATGTTATGGAAATAAAGAAATGTACAATTGTTTTTCATAAAAATGGTCAAATTACGAACAATATTAGTTGATGAAATACAAATTGTTCCTGAATTAGAAAGTTCGACTTCTTCAAAATCGCGTGTAATATTGTAGAAAACTGACCACCCGTCTGGTGAACAGATACGTTCAACAATAAGAATAGTGTCAATATCGTTTACGATATTAATATGTGAAATAATAAAAACATTTTTGCATTCGAATTTAAAATTAGGAACAAAAAATGTGGAATTAAGTGAGATGCCTTTGAAGATTGTATAATTCTTATGAACAATGCGCTCTTCAGTGATTTTGCCTTCAAGAAAATACAAGTTGATTTGACATTCTGATGAATGATAATATTCATCAATACTGATGAATTCTGATGAATTACAAAAACGAATATATGGAATAGAGATAGATTTCAATGTAATAAAATCAAATTTAGATATAAATAATTGACCTTGGTTGCAAATATGTGTGATTTCATATATTTCTGGACCTTGAAGATAACAAATACAATGAAAGACTTCTAAAAAGTGGATCTTTGTTCGAACTGTTGATGAAATGATATTATTTATTCCTGAATTGAATTTAACTCGTCTGATATCAACTATACAAGATATTGAACTGTTGAAATGAATTTCTGATGAGTTTTCGATGAAGATCGTATTAAAATGATACTCATATTCTTTCTTCATGAATAAACTAAGTTTTGAGTTTCGATGACAGTATATATTTGGGATTAAACAATTAGAGTATAAATAAAAATTACAAATATCATCTTTGATGACACCAAAATATAATCTTGAAAAGTTAGAATGAAAATTGATCAATGATCGAATGTGTATGTTTGTGTTGCTGCCACCAAATAAATTCATAGTGATAAATGATGTGGGATCAATATAAAGTTTAATGTTAGAATGTTGGATGCTACAAATAACATTAGATCGAAAATAATAAGGAACATCGTCGAGATGATGATCAATTATATAAATTGATGATCTGTATTTGACTTCTGTGGAATGTTTGTCGAACTTGATTTTTGTTTGATTCAATGGATTATAAAATGAAATTGTAAAGTTGTTAATTTGTAATGGTTTGATGTTACATGTGTTGTTGATAAATGGAGAGCCGTATAATGTTAAATTTCGACAAAAAATTGTTGAAATGTTTTGCGGTGATTCATAATCTGTCATTAAATGATTAACATTTATGTTGATATGTATATTATATCGATTCAAAATGATAGTGTTTTGTATCATAAGATAATCAAAATTAAATGTTTGATAAGAGATGTTTTGATTGAATATTAACTTGATATTCTTAATTGTAACTCTTGATTTTATCTCAAAATTACTGTCGATGTCTTCAATGAAAATTTCTGAATTTGAATTTCCAAAGAAAACGTATCTGATACCTTTAAGTGAGGACATGTTTATTCTGTATGGTAACTTATTTCCAGGCGCTACAAATATATTGAATTTGCCTGTTGTATCGCTGAATGCAATTTTTAATTGAACTTCGTGTTCAATTGCAGCAAAATTAGTAGGACAGGATTCATTACTATCGTATTTTAAGCAAATATTTGTAACTTTGCTCTCTACAAGTATGGAAAAAAGAAAAATGTTAATGCTCAAGGATCAACTTCTTTATTTCTGGACAAAATAAAACTGAAAATAAATATAGTTAGTTATGTATATTTTATTTGTACAATAATAAACCAATAATGCCTTTTGATTTGCCACTTTTCCACTTTTTGAAGAAAAACTTATCGTCTTGGTCGAGCCAATATTTATTAATGGGTGCTTTCACATACCTCCGTGAGCTCTACACCAAGAAGCAATCCGAAGTTATGCGCTTCATTCTCCGCCTTCGCTGCTGGGAATACCGCCAACTCCCAGCGCTTGTCCGCCTTACACATCCATCCCGCCCAGATAAGGCCCGCCGCATGGGATACAAGGCCAAGCAGGGTATGGTTGTCTACCGTATCCGTGTACGCAAGGGCTCCCGCAGGCGTGTTGCTTCTAAGAACCGCCAGTATGGTAAGCCACGTACACACCATATCTACAAATTAACTCCATCCCTTAACCTTCAGGCTATCGCTGAACAGAAGGCTGGTAAGCAACTTCCATCACTCCGCCTCCTTAACTCCTACTGGGTTAACCAAGATGGCGCATTCAAGTACTTCGAGTGCATCTTTGTCGATCCAGTCCACCCAGCTATCCAGCACGATGCTAAGCTTAACTGGATCTGTGACTCCGTCCACACACGCCGTGAAGCTCGTGGCCTCACAGCTGCTGGCCGCAAGCACCGTGGTCTCAAAGGTGTCGGCCATGGCTTCCGCCATCTCCGCCCATCACGCTATGCTGACTGGAAGGTTCGCAACGTCTTCAAACTCCGCCGCTGGCGTTAAAAGCTAAATAATGGGCCATAGAAAGACCCATAAGCTTTATTTCATACTTTTCGAACTAAAATTCGAAATATAATTTGGATGATAGCTTAATAATTAACTAATTTTTTTAATTTTTTGACTGATTTTGGAATGTGATATCATATTATTTGGAATTATTTGATTCTCATTTCATAAAATAGTTGTTTATAAGTAAAATTGCAAAGTTTATGGATATTTGTCCAGTGAATTTGATTTTTTATAGAAGATATCGAAAAATATCAGATCATATTTACCTGACCACATAAAAATTCTCAGCAATTTAAACGATTTATCCTATGTCATGCCTTAGACCAAAGAATTACCCACAATTTCAAAAGATATTTTGGTAAAAAAAGAAAAAAATGGTTTAAATTTGTTGATGTTTGGGAGTAACATTTAGTAATCTTGATATATAATATGATTAGTATGATATCAATGTATTATATCAATGTATATAATATTAATATATTTATTCTTCAAGACCGATATTTTCCTTACCGAATTTGCTGTAAAGAACAGTACGAAGTTCTTTCATTTCCTTATCGCGAACATCGATTTCATTCTGAACGTAATCAATCCTTTGTTGAAGTTCGGCAAGATCAGCGTCAAGCTGTTCTGTTGCATCGTCGCAAGAGAGTGTAATGAAGGCTGTTCCAATCTTGTAAGGAACATCATCTGGCATCTCTAATTCAAGATCTTCTTTGGCTGTTTCGTATTTTGTCTTTTTGTCGTTCAAAGCTTCAAGCTCGATCTTATAAGCAGCTACTTGGGAGTTTAAATTTCCGAATTTATTGATTCTCTGTTGATCTTCTAATGAGACTTCTAATTGAGCCATTTTTCGAAAGAATTGATAAACTGAAGTCCCAACCGTCACTTTTTCTTCTTGCTACTTTAGAAAATCGCTGTTTTTATTTGTTAATAATGATATATAGCTTATTTAAATTATTTTTCATAGTGAAGCGTGATGCCATTTGTCATAATACAATTTCAATTCAATACGAATTGAGTCTTTGAGAGTTAAATATGTGTTCGTTTGCATACTGTTCTGTATGAAATGTTGATACAAAAGTTCTCATCATTATATTAATGAATAGATATTTCAAAAAAGATATCTTATTGGTAGGAGAAGCTAAAACATAGAATATATCAAAGCTTATATACACAACATTATTTATAAGTAACAGAACAACAATAAAAAAAGATAAAATTTAATGACCTTCTTTCTTCCATTCATCAATTACGATTTGAAGGTCTGTAAACCTATTTTGAATATACTGCAACTTCAGATCTTCCATTGAAACGCCTTCTTTCGGCTTAACAGTTTCATTATGGCCGATAGCTTTTTCTACAGCGCGTTGATAGATAGCATTGATTGATGTCTTAATCATTGCTAACTCTACATTCTTTTCTTCAACTCTTTGAACTTGTTTAATTGCTTTTGCCTTTTCATATTCATTATTTTTCTTAACTTGTTCAATATTCATAATTCCATCATTGTATTTCATTGTGGCATCAATAAGAAGATTCTTTTCATGAAGTAATTGTTTCTCAGCTTCTCTTTCTTTTATACCCATCTGTGCAAGCAATTGTTGATAAGTTTCTAAGTATTCTGCACGAGTAACTGAAAGAACTGAATATCTGTTAAGAATGGCTTCGATATTATCAAATGTAAAAATACTTTTTGTAACTACATTTTGCAAATAATCTGCACAAGGTTGTAATTTTTGAAGTTCGGCAACAAGTTTTTCGTTTTGAAGTTTAAGTTCTTTTTCTTTAATTGTTAATTGCTCTAACTCAGATTCCATCTTTGCAATTTGTTGGTTCTCTGATTTTTCACGCTCCTTGCATTTCTTAAGTTCGGCTGTATGAACTACTGTAAACATATCAAGTTGTCTTTTTTGATCAGCAAGCTTTTCCTTCTTGACTTCGATCTCTTTCTTTTTAACTTGAAGATTTGTTTTCCAAGTTTCGAATTTTAACCTTGCTTCTTCAAGTTCTTTATCAATCTGTTCCATTTCAGCATTCTTATCGACTAATTCTGGACTAAGGCCGGGTAATCCGATTCTTGTATCGCCTTTTTGCCCAAACTTCTCAAGGTACTTGATTTCAAATGTTGTTGGGACTCTATTTTGCCTGGTTAAGAAAATATTATCTGCAGAGATATCCTCTTCAGTCATGATTTTGATTTTTGAGAAACACGTTACAAAAGAAAATTTTAGACAATTCTGTCGACACTTCACGCCGATAGAATTAAAACAGTATTGATGACAACACCCACACCTTTTATATTATGAATCTACAGCAAATTATTACCCTATATTTATATTTTTTATGACTTAATTTTGATAGTTTTCGTTCAGAATTTTTAATCATATTTTAATAATAATCTTTGATAAACATGTTGCGGATAATTGAATTTTAAAGGGAAAAAATAATCAAATATGATGTGAATTTAAAATTTTGAAAATAATTTTCTATGAAGTTTTCCTCATTTTTAGGATTTGGAAAAAAATTTGGAGAATTTAGAAAAATTAAAATGTGTAAAAATATATCAATTTTAATATACTAACTATTTCACTATGGATCATATAATTTTAAAAGTTTATTGGATTTATTGAATCATGTTTTAGTATTTTTGAGCAACTCAGATATGTAATCCATCCTATTTACTTTCACATATTCCATTAATGACTATATAAATCCATTAAAATTACGGAAAAAAGTAATAACATGTTAATTTTTTTTATTTAAGACAACAAACATAATTTAAATATGTAAAATATAATTATAATAACAATTCGAACTATATAACTTCTATGTTGGGTCGACATGAACTCGTAGTTTTGCAATAAGTGTGGAAATAAGTTAGCTTATTTCAAGAGCAACGTTAAAACGCTTGTTGCTCATATAGGTTAAACGCATGAACCGTAAATATGAACTCGTCTGTGAAAAAGCAATCATATGTTTTGTCGGAGAATTTTTCGGGCAACTATTGAATCTAATAGATGAATAAGATAATGATATGCCAATATACACGGATTGAACTTGGAATTTACTGCAAATATCGTTTAACGTAAAATAAAATTTGATTTTGAAATTTTGAAGCTAACATTCGTGTAATGATTTGAAAATTGATGTCGATCGAAATAGAATACGATGGAATAGATCTTTTCAGATCTATACGGTGTTAATAAGCTCGCGATTTTTATACTTTTTATTGAACCATAGCATGAAAGGTCTTAAGCATAGAAGAGGTAACCAGAATGCAACACATATGAATATGACACAGATTATACATGCTATAACTGTTAAAAATGCTGCAATTTCCATCTTAAAAAATTGAATTCAATGATGTAAAGCTTACAAAAATTGATTGTAAAACAAATTGTCATTTCGATTTTCATTTCCGCATTTTTATATGTTTTGGTATGACAACAATCTTATTTCATCGTTAACGAAGCATTTTTAGACAATTTTCAAATTTCAAATCGTAAAACTACCAATTTAGTTTATATTAGGTATTAAAAACAATAGTACAACAAATAGTTAGTAATAATCCTACGTTATTTCCAGAAACACCGTTGTGTTGCTAAATTTATCAAATTGCTATCGGCACTCCTGAAAAAGCTTCACATAAACTTACTCAAAGTGCACTTATAATGCCCCATATATTTTTTTGTTTGTAAAGAAAAATGGCCAATAATAGGATAAAAGTTAAACTATATTCAATATCATTGAGTGAGATAGCAAAACCCAAAACACATGCTTCATATGCCATAAAATAACATTGTAAATCATTTGATCTCGCAAAAAAATGCACTATCTCTAATCAAAGCATCACATTTAGTTATTTTGGATAAAAAATAATTTAAACTAGCAAAGAACAAGTCAGGTTCAGCTTTTTTCAATATTTGTCCTTAGATATGTTTTCATTATCCTTTAATAACATAAATTGAAGCACAGAATTGTTATTATTGATAATTAATTCCCATATAAAACTATTTAATTGACATTGAAACTTTGTTTCTCTGGAAAAATAAGGACAGTCCAAATTAATTCAGTTAACTAAACTCATTAGAGTTTTTAAGTAGTTTATTGGAATTGGTATGAGCTATAGGACAATGCGAACAAATAAAGGTGGCGATTTTATTCATTGAATAAATTGAAAATTTTCTTTCTATAATCAAGAGTTTACATAATGAGCGAATAGCATATGCGGTAAATATGATTGGATAAATCAATATCCCATTACTTCAATTGCACAAACCGATCAGATGCGATGAAAATCCGATTCTTTTTGGGCTGGAGAAATAAACTTTTTTTATGAAATTGTGTAAAGTCCAATTTCGGAATTGATATGTTAAATGTACTTTTTATCAAATGGTTTATCTTTATAATGAGATAAAAACTGTGAACTCCACAAATTTTACAAAAATGACGATAGCGCTAATTTTTATATGGAATCATCCAGCACATTCAAGTTTATCATCATCGGATCTTCAGGCGTCGGAAAAACAGCTCTTCTTCGCCGCCTTGTAGAAAATAAATTCGTCCATGACCAACAATCAACAATCGGTGTCGAATTCGATTCAACATCTATCGAGGTCGATGACCAAGTCGTTAAGCTTCAAATTTGGGATACCGCCGGCCAGGAAAGATTCCGTTCTATTGCAAAGGCTTATTTCAGAAATGCTGTCGGTGTTGTTTTAGTTTTCGATGTTACAGAGAGAAGAACATTCGATGATGTCAATATGTGGCTCAACGATGTTCACTCACTTTGCGACCCATCAGCTCGCGTTATCCTTGTTGGCAATAAGACAGATCTCGCCGATTCTAGAGTAATACCAGTTTCGGAGGCAGAAGCTTACGCTAACCATCGCAAACTTGCTTATATAGAGACATCAGCTCGCGCTGGCGATAATGTTAAAGCGGTTTTCACTAAACTCGCTACCGAGGTCTACCGTAGCTCTGCCAAGGATCCTTCTGTTAATCCTAAGAGTATCACTGCAACCGGCTCAACAACAGAAAAATCCGGCTGCTGCTAAATTATTTAATTTCTATCATAAACTTAAAGAATTTATTTTTAAAGAACAACTCGAAAATTTATCATATTAGTAGTATGTTATTGCCTGATTTTAGTAGTTTGGAGATAGAGTTAATATTTAAAAATAAATAAATAAATAAAAAATTTCATAATTTTTTTTGGTAAAGCAAAAAAATACATTAATTTAATCGAAATATGGGATCATTCCCCATGAGAAGCCAGGAATTCTTCTCCAGCATCCAATTGTGCAAATTGTCATATAAAGTCCTGGAATCCATGTTAATAAGCAAACACCGATAAGAGAGAGTACATTCTTGAATGGAAGTGGGTTAATGATTTCGAGGTAAGATAAAATTGGTAACATAATTGCAACAAGTCCAAATAAATCTAAAGCAATAATTTCCCACATGCTTTTTCTGTGGGTTTCTGGTATTGGATCACCAGCATCCCACCATTTCTTCGCTCTGTGAATTGCAGAAAGTGGGAATGAATAGCGGAAGTTCCTAGCTTTTCCTTTTTCCATATTACAAAAAGTGACGAAAAATTAAAAAAGCGCCGTTGTGTAAGAAAAAATATCCGAGTTTTCGGAATGTTGGTCCGTTACTCAACACTATCTTGTAATCTCTATGCATACATTTATTGTTATTGCTTTCGAATTTTTATCTGAAGGGTGAATATAATTCATCGCATATTAAAAAACAGAAATGAAGCTGAATTACAAATAGATATTATTTTTCTGCATTATCTTATATTAGTTATTCATTATTAACTATTATAAAAGGTGATATATTTTTCATGAATAATATTTGCTAGAAAATTACCATGACAACAGAAAACTTAACTTTTCATCAGGAGTGTATGCGAATAATAACTAGTTCTTTGGCAAATAAAGCAGGATATCATCTTGGTCGATATTAAAATCATTTAGTTACAATATTCTATTAAAAATTTCTCATATTTAGATAGTGTCGAGTCTATTCATCATACAAAAACTCTCTAAATTTTGTCCCAAGAATTGAATTCATTTTTATCGTCCATGGCCTTTTCGAATGGGTAAATCCAAGGCCTGCGGTCGTCTCGCCGCTCGCAAGCTCCGTCTTGCTCACAAGTCCAACCTTTGGGCTTCTAATGCTTACCGCCGCTCTCTCGGCACATCTATCTACAAGACACCACTTGAGGGTACATCAATGGCTTCCGGCATTGTCGTCGGCAAGGTTGCTGTCGAAGCTAAGCAGCCAAACTCAGCTATTCGTAAGGCTGTCCGTGTTCAGCTTAAGAAGAACTCCAAGGTCGTTACAGCTTTCGTTCCACGCGATGGCTCTCTTCGTCTCATCGATGATAACGATCGTGTTCTTATCGCTGGTATGGGCCGTTCTGGTCGTTCCGTCGGTGATCTTCCAGGATGCCGTTTCAAAGTCATCAAGGTTGCTGGCTTCTCTCTCCTTGCCCTCTGGCTCGGAAAGAAGGAAAAGCCGCGCAGCTAAAGCATTAAAAGCTTAACTCTGCTCTTAATTTTACAATTATTTTCTCAAAATCAAATTTGAAATCTCAATTTTTTCTAAATTCAAATTACAAACGCATATCTTATGTGTCAGCCACTTTGAATTCTAAATATTATATCTAAAAAAAACATAATATCAAATATTCTTTGATATCAGTTATATGAGCGATCATTTGTATATGATTTTTAATATATTGATGGTAAAATGTACGATAAATGATTAATTGTACTGATATTAAGTTTTATTTTTTAAAATTTATTACATTAGCAATCAGGTAAAAACTAAGATAGATTTAAATTGTTTATCGCCTTCCTTGGTTCTTATTCCATTTGATAGGCTTTGCAGCTTTAGCTTTTTCTTCTTCAGGATCTACTGGGTATGTATATCTTAAAAGCCATCCAGCTTCGCCATCAGCGTAATAGTCCTTTTCAGATTTTTCGAATTTATAGCCCATTCTGTTCATATACAATATATGTCCAGCTCTATTTGTTTCTCTAACATTTAATGTAACGGATTTTGCATTAAAGCACTTCTGTAATTGAACGTGTGTATCTCCGAGGAGTGTAGATGCTAAACCAAGTTTACGATATCCATTATAAACAGAAACGGATGTAACTTGTCCGACAATTCCCTTCTTTTCATCATCGGTCTTGCAAAGGACGTAGCCAACGAGCTGGCCCTTGCAGTTTATAGCAACATGAGATGCTTGTGGTGTAAGAAGATAGTGATAAAGCCAGAACCAAAGCTGGTAGTTTTCAGGAAGGCAGTGGTTGTTAGTTTGCTGCATCTGAATCATATCTTCCACCTTTACACGTCTGATGCTGATCGGCATTTATTTTTTAGATATTTCCGAACAAACATTTTCAAAATGGATGATTCCAATATTTCATTAGAAGAGATACTGACAGATAGCATTAGCATCTGTACACAGCCAAATAGCCTAAGATAAAAACGTATTTTTTTCGATATTTTAGACGTATCCAAATATTACCTGATAATATCATTTACATTCATAGCATTCATATATTTACATGTTTAAACACATATTCTAAACGGTATGTGTATCATCGCAAACTTGAATCTTCTTAATTTTTTGATTCGAATTAATCACAATATAATCACTCAAGAAGGACTATGCAAATGGATTATATGAACATAGAAAACATCTATACATGAATAAATAGCCATTTTTAGATAATAGGTAATTCATTTGGAATTAATCTTAATTGAACTTGCATCAAGCATGGAATAGGCATTAAAATTACTGTACTATTTATGTGTGTATAAAACATTTGCAAGTAAACTATCTAAGGCTGGATGCTTTGATATTGTAATAAATTTAACAATATTAACCTTAGCTTAATCAAGGGGTGATCAAATAATGATGCAGAAGTATATATTATGTTATCATGTATCCTTCAATTAACCTTTTGGAATTCATCCAAAGGTAACTAAACTCCTTTCGCCGATCCGATTTGCCCCATATTTAAAATATAGCTTGCATATGTAGAAGAAAAGCTAATTTTGAAGTACGCCCGAAATCCTTAAAATATGAAGGAAGATCTTAAAATTCTTTTATATTTAAGATATATGCTAGACAACACATCCATATTCATTCTCATTAAATGATAATCTTAATTATCCAAATTTGTCATTCAATTTTTTGAAATAACAGAAATAAAAAATACGATTGATGAATTATAAATGCGACATCAACGTATTTGACCTAATCGACAATTACCGCATCATCAAGCCCATAGGTGATGGCGGATTTGCATATGTCTTTTTTGTTAGAGATGAATCAACAAATAGAGCGTATGCAATGAAGATATCAAAGGATCCTATGCACAATCAAGTCATAGATTTAGAAAGAGATGTGATGGAAGAAATAACGGGTAATTCGTGTTTTCCTGTTTTAGTTAAATCAGGATATTATAGAAAAAATATGTACATTATCATGGAGCTCTTAGGTATGAATTTAGCATCAATAAGAAAATTACTTGATGGAAAGAAGTTTTCTTTATACACATCTTTAGTCGTCGCTTCACAAACCATAAATATTCTTGAAATTTTTCATAACAAAGGATTTGTGCACCGAGATGTCAAACCATCAAACTTCCTAGTGAAACAGAAAAATGTTTCCGAGCTATGTTTAATAGATTTCGGTCTCAGCAAAAGATATATCGATCCTAACACTGGCAAACCGCACCCAAAATCAGATAAAGTACGATTTGTTGGTACTTCTAGATATGCATCAATAAATGCATTGAAGGATAACGATGTTAGCGTTTGCGATGATCTTATTTCCTGGTTTTACATGATTGTTGAACAATATGTAGGCCAGTTGCCATGGTCATCAATTACAGACAAAGAGTTAATACTAGCAATGAAAATAAGAACTCCAGTTGAGGAATTATGTAGTGATCTACCACAGGAAATGATTAATATCTACAAATACCTCGAAACATTACAGTATGATGATGTAGTCGATTATACATTTATCCATTCCCAAATTTTAGAAGCAATTAAAAATCTTAATGAATCTAACTCAAAACTTCTCGATTGGGAACAAAATCCTGCAATTACAGCTTCTATAATCGGAGCACCACTTAAAAGGCTACTAAGTGATACTTTGGAGGGAAAATCTCCTGAAGAAGTTGATGTGGAAAATTCTCCATCAAAACCGCCACCAAAACCTCCTGTTAGAGGAATTGAACGAGAGTTACTTAACGCAGATGACGTAAATGATACAATTAACGATATTAATAACCAAACTCCGATTTTAATGACAGATCAGGCAGAAACTGGCTGTTGCTGTTGTTCCTGCTATGCATGGAGAATACTTTTCCACAGAAAACGATGAATTTTTTGTTTGTTTGTATTTTTTTATATTTATATAAAGATCTTTATCATTTGTTTGAATTTGATTTTATACCAGTATGAAGTATTTTCCATTTCAGATCAATTTATATAAGAAATTATTTTTGATTATTTTATTACTGTAATACATAATATCATATGAATACAAAAATGTTTCCATGTGTTAGAAATCGCTCCTGTTCATTTAGTATGAAGAACTTAGGATGGTCATAATTTATCGATTTCATTAAATACCAAAGTCAAAGAAAACTTTCGGTTGTGGTTCTGGGATCATTTCTTAAGACACTTCAACCACTGATTCATAATCTATTCTAAGACGAATGAATCTGATGACGAATGATAGGAATCGGCCTTGGCTAAATTCGCTCTCGGGCGCTTGATGAGAACAAGGGTTCAACGATTTCATTCAGAAGGTTTTTTTGGGGACAAGATCCTTTTTTGGATTAAGGTCATGCGCCATTGTTTTATTGAATCAAAAACTTTTTGCAACAATTACCTTAGCTAATGATTGATTGGCAAACCCAAATTTTAGCTAAAAGTGACAGGAAAAAAAAACGTTTAGTATTAAAAAAAAAGACCGATGAGAGCTTCGTTCGAAATATAGAGGGAACTGAGAATGCGCAACCATTCTCAGGGAATATTGGATGCTATTCCCGTTTCCTCTGTATGGAAAATTGAGGTTTTCAAAGGGAGTTAAAATAATATCAAATTTATACTAATTTACTTCAAAATACAAAAGTATTTGACAGCTAAAATTAGTTACTTTAGCAAGCCTATCAATACCCTTTTACGATTATTGTTACTTTTTCGAAATAAAAGTAAAAACAAATTTATACTAATTTACTTCAAAATACAAAAGTATTTGACAGCTAAAATTGGTTACTTTAGCAAGCCTATCAATACCCTTTTACGATTATTGCTACTTTTTCGAAATAAAATAAATTTATTATCAAAAACCTTTTTTTTCTTAGTAAAAATAAACGAAATTTTTTACCTTATGAACTTTTGATGGAAATATGCAAATTTAAAATAATAAAGAAAGCTGCGAGCGAAGCGATCGGCTTAGTTCGAAGATTTTGATTCAAATCTTTGCTGATCTGTAATTCGCGGAAGCCGCGAGCGAATCGAGCGGCTTAGGTCTAAGATTTTGATTCAAATCTTTGCTTATATTCCTTAAATTCTTTATGAAACTCGCAACAGTTCCATAAAAAATTTTAAATTCTAAACTGTCGAAATTACCGATCGGTAATCACACCCTTCACGGGTGTGTCACTTTTTACAAGTATGTCACTTTTAGCTAAAATTACCCCTACTCATGATTGATTTGCGATATGTGATGAAATAATCTTTTTAATAGCCAACTTATAATGAGACATTCATTACGAATTATGATATATCACAATGAGATTGGTAGACAGAAAAATACAAAAGAAAGACTAATATACTTTTTCATATCAAATTTAGTTTTATATTAAATATCTATGTATAATACATTAGAATCATGCCAGACAACATTGTGGCCTATATGACATTATACTAAAATCAAGGTCATCATGGATTTTCAACTGGAAAATTGTTAAAATGAAAGGAAATGATAAAAATACTCGAAGTAATACCATATACAAAAAAGTTAATTTTGGATTAAAAAATAATAGTCAGAATTATAGAAAACTTTGAAAATGTTACAGAACGAAATATTTGATATATTAAATAAATACAAGGGAGATATAGGCTACTAAATTCTATTGTTATGAGTCAAATTATTTTTTATTGAAGGCAAAATTGAAAATATTGTTAGCTCCTCAGAAAATTTAATAAAAATTTCAAACACATTCTGTACCATGACAATTATTTTTATATCCGGTTATATTTAGTACTAAAAATGCTCAATACAGAATAAATCACAAGTTTTCCAATATGAGATTTCCGATACGAAATGTTATTGTGAAAGTAATCAAATGAGGTCGATAGATCATAGAAAACAATCTGATTATTAAACCATAAACATAGACAGTTAACTTTTAGAGATGCAAAAATTGATAATCTTTTCAAAATTTTCGAAAATTAAAAACTTTAGTGAAAAGTTTTGAGAATTAATTCAAATTTTGAATACACTGTGCAATTTGTAAGAGTTGTTTATTATTCGGATATTATAAATATATAATATTAAGGGTGCACACGAGAGGATCATGTAAACTTCAGAATTTAGAGCCTTATTTTTAGGCATTATCTTGGCTACCTATTTAGGCTCGAAAAGCAAAAAATATCAAAAAATACAACTTGACTCCATTATGACCCTTTCATGGAGGTAGTTTTTATCCGCTAGTATTTTCCCTTTGAATCTCTTTACAATTCGAAATCAAATTCAAAACTCAGTAGAAGAAAGGAAGAATCGACTTACTACGGTTGTAATACGAATAAATACATATATTTAATTATTTTTATTTACATAATAATTGTTTGAAGCTCATATTCCATCAAATTTTTAAATAAAAACATTAAAATGTTGAAAATGTTCATATATTTTAATAGGGTTTTGGCACTTTATTGAGGAATTACTACATACATAGTCGAACTGAACTTGATATTTTGAAATTTAAATTATTTATCAAAATTAAAATTTAACTTGAAATTTATAATTATTTAGTCATATTTTGCATAATTCTAAGTAGATTTTGTAAAAAATCAAGAAAGAAAAATTTTAACGTGCTTTATTTTTTCTTTTTTATAATAATACATATTATTATATAATTAACATATTCATAATGTTTCACCCTTTCAAAATATAATCCTCCTCCTCTCAAATAAACGTACATACGGGTGGCCTCTTTTTTCAAAAAATTAAAATTTGAAATTTTGGGCTCAAATATTAGAGATTTTTTCAACCTTCAACGATATATGTTGTCTATATCAGACCTCCTTTCTTTTTGATACTTAACATTGTTCCTAAATCTTAGCCGTTAAGGCTGTTCTGAAAATATTTTTTTTTCGAAAAAATTCGAAAAAAATTCTTAAAATTCAAAAATCCCTTAATTCCTGAGGATTTTGGAAAAAAGTTTTTACATGAACATGTGTACATTATATGAAGTATATTGATAAGGTAAAAATCAAATTTTATTGCATATTCATCGAGACAAGGCTGTCATGCACCAGTGTGTTATAACCGATCGATTTTATTTGAAATTTCATAAATTAATAATTATAATAAATTTGATATTCAGAGACGGCGCTACGCGCCTTTTAGCATTCTGGGCACTTACGTGCCCAGAATGCAAGATTGAGAATTTTGAAACTTCGTTTCAAATTTCTGCCTTGCTGTTAGGCAAAAAGAAAGTCAGTACAAAAAAAATTTTGAAATTGAGAATAAAAATAATATTGTGAGTTTTTGTGATATATGGATTTTTTAGAAGATTTTAGAGATTGAAGTCTCAATTTATAAAATTTTTTTAAATTGAGAGGAATTTTAATAATATTATTTTATTTGATATTTGGATTTTTTAGAAGATTTTAGAGACGTCATTCTCAATTTAAAAAAATTTACAAAAAATGATCGTAAAATAATCGTTTTTGTTCAAATCCTTTTCATTTCGGGAAATTGAAGTTAAATATCAAAGTGATGGTCTATGCATATGTTAAATCAAATCATTAAAAAGTGTTTTGATGACTTTTTCTAACCGCAAATTGTCACTTTTTGATGTTTTAAAATTATTATATATCCTATATGCATATAAGATACAAATTAATATTAAAACCCCAAAATCGATTTTTGAGAGAATCAAATTTATCACATCTCATCGTTGTTCCGAATTAATATTTTATTTGTAATGTACATATTATCACAATTACATTCATCATATTAAAATTCAAAAATAATTTTTGAGTTTCAGATCTCCCTAATTTCCCATATAAATATATGTTTATTTTATTAAAAATAGAATGTCCAATTATTGATAAAAATCGATCCGCTTTTCTACCGGTCAAGCTGTATATATATAGAACCCATCCATGTAAACCTCGATGTCACTTTTGCGGCCTCGCTCCGCTCGGCCGCAAAAGTGACATCGAGGTTTACATGATGGAAAATAAACTAACAAATCCCTCAAAATTGAGAGGGTAATCCTCCTCCTCTCAAATAAACGTACATACGGGTGCACCTTTAATACTCAGTGAGGTTGAAATAATCGAAGAACATTTTTAATATAATTATCAAATTGAAAGAGACATTTCACTTCTTATAGTAAAAGATCGTGACAATATAGTAATCAATCATATAATTCTGTGTTACAATAATTAATGAATTGAAATAAACATATGAAAATTCAGAATTATTGATTTAATGTTATACATACATTTATTAATATTTTTCCATTACCTCAATTTGAAATTGAATTGACACTTTTTGTATAGCAGTTTATTTTCTTTTATGGATTATTCATACTCATTTGATATTCAATCCATCGCATTAAAATTCTATTTCTGATCTTTCAATTTTCTTTTGTTAATAAAAATTTATTAACACAAAATGGATCCAAAAAAAATGCAACAAAATCTAGAGCAACAAGACAACCATTTACAGAGGATGAAGATAGACGTCTTGCACAAATAGTAAAAACAGTTGATACTACAAAATGGTCACAGGTTGCTTTATTATTGGGTGGTGGAAGAAATGCAAGGCAATGCCGTGATAGATGGGTGAACTACCTAGCTCCCAACATCAAGAAAAATGAATGGTCTGAGGAAGAAGATTTCGTTATTATCTTCAATTATCAAAATTTCGGAACAAAATGGGCAAAAATTGCTACTTTGCTTCAAGGACGATCAGAGAACCACATTAAAAACAGATGGCATTCTTTTCTGAAGCGCAAATTCGAATATGATTCCCATTTAACCAAAAATCAAATTCGAGCTTTAGTACATGATATACATACAAAGCAACAGCTTGATCGATCTAAGTCTGCCAACATTGAAATTCCATCTCCCCAGTTACCACCTCCAGTTAACCAACCAATTTTTGAAGAAATTCAATTTCAACCACCCCCACCTCCACCACCTCCTCCACAACAACCAGCACCAGTTCAAGTAGTACAACCACAAGCAAGACCTCCACGAGTTCCTCCTAAGTCAATGTCTCCTGCTACCGCCCTTGTTCAGTTGTTTAAGAGGAAAGCTCAGGAATCCCTCAACTTGTTCTATGAACATGCCAATTTCAATTTATACGATTTCTTGGAATAACTTTTAATGCGGATTTTATAACTTTGTTTGTATCTATGAGTTAAACAATTTAAAGATTTTTAATACTTTCTCACGCCTTTTCATCAAAAAATTCGTAAGTTTTAAAAAATCGCAGAAAAATATTAGATTTTTAAGTACAAAATTGGATAGGAAAGATATAAAAAACAAAGTTAGACGTTGTGGCGTGTATAATATGGATTTTCTTTAAACATTAAATCATGTTTCTTGAACAGGTAAACAGAAATAATGGCAATAACTGAGGCTACAAAGTCAAAAATAAAGAAGTAAATCCAGCTCCATGCTCGCATTTTTGGTGGTGCTTTTGTTCCTGGAGGAAAATCATAAAAGTAATCTTGTAATATATTGATATTGAAAAAGTGAGTGATGTTCCAAAGCATTCTTGCAACATATATTGTTGCGTATGTATAAAGTCCAACTTTGCATAAATTTACACAATGAACGTCATCAGGCTGAACCATTGGATATGTTACAGCTTTGAGTAGTGCTCTCGCAGGTAATATGAAGAATATTAAAAGAATGATATCAGTACAAGCAGCCCAAAGACTGACAGGTCGATCTGGATCAGCTGAAGTTCCACTTGAGACATTTAGAATGATAAGACCGATTACAACGAATGTAATTAAAAATGTTAGAAAGAGATATCTGAAAAATATGATTGCATTTAATCCTGGATTGCGATAAGAGAAAAGTAAATTGAAAAGAATTAACTCGACGAGGCACATAGGTATAAACAATAAGATTCTGTTGAGAGATGTATTGTAAATTAAAAAAGTTCTGTGGTTCCAATTAAATTTAAACATTTGGATTGTACCACGATAAATTTGATAAATGATCATCGTAATCCAAAAATAAAATGTTTGATCCATTGACTTTAAAAAGTTTTTTGAAGATTTAAAATGCAAAAATAAGAAAAAACATGAAACTATGCCAGCTAGCCAGAACAAAACTGCAAGAACAGCAAATTCAGGAACATGACAACCTATTCCTGGCAATGCGACGTTACAAATGAATATTTCATGTTCAGGATCAGTTTCATTCGACATTTTTATTTTCACTCTTTTTTTATTGTCAGAGTTACTGACAGACAATTCTAATAAAATTCATAGGAAATCCTCATTATAATTTCATTCACATGATTATTGCAAACCTTTTGCATAAGTGTCGAATCAAAATGGCCTTGTGGATATTTTGTGGATAATATTGGTTAATATAAATTTGTTTTACTATGCTGAATTGATTAGAATAATCCAGTTCTAGCTAATGGTGCATTGATTTCAGGAAATTTCATGATGTGTATTAAAAATTTAACGAAAAAATTGTAACGGAAAGATTTAAGATATGCATAGGAATACTCTAGTAATGTATGTCATTTTTACAGAATATTTTGTTTTTCATACAGTAATTCTCAAAAATTTGAGATTCAATTGAATTCGAAACTTCAATATTTTTTTAATTCTCTATGAGATGAATATCAATAATTTTAAATGATGCGTTCAATTCAAAAATTGAAAGAGAAATTGATTTGATTGAAAAATTAAAAAATTAAACGTAAATATCATTATGAAATCAAGTGTTGAAGCCGAAGTCGATGCACAGATTAACTGGATGCAATCATTACTCAATTTATCTGCACCAATGAGTAGTCAGCCACGCTCAACAGACAAATATCATTCACAAATCGATGATTTGCTGTCTTCAATCGAAGCAACTCAGGCAGCACCTCAATTTACATCACCAACTAAGGTCCATTTCGAATTATCTTGCGAAAATGACCAAGAAGTTGACTCTTCTCCTCTTTCTGAGGAGTCATCTCCCAAAGAAGCATCTCAATATAGAATATCTGATCCATTAAGTAGTGATGATGAGGATGATGACGATTCTGAGGAGTTTTATGTTGATGATGCTGAGGAAATACGAGGCAAAGAAGTTCCATCATGGGCAAGAGCACAAAACTTACTTCAAGAGCTGGAAAAGCAAAAGAAAGTTGATCCTGATATGATATTTGTCGGATTCCAAAAGTCTTGTGACTTGAACACAATGTTTGAAAAGAAGAAGAAAACATTTAAAGTTCGTGGTGATAGTGGCTACTGGGCAACAGATAGTGTTACTCCTGATGAAGAAGTTAAGTACAAGAAAGCACTTGGATATGCATGAGTTGCATTTCCAAGAAAAATATCTAACTATTTCTCACAATAAATTTTCATAATATCCAATTACTCAGATCTTATATTTTTTGAGGATTGTTATTATAGTGTTTGATACAAGTATTAAATCCATTATATTATGATCTAATCTTTTCAAAATCTCTAAGATTTTTTTTGCAGCCCCGAATTGGCCGAACAAATTTTAATAAAATTTTTATTGCAAATAATGCATTCTTTTAAAATATGATCGAATTTCCACAATTTTTAAAATAAATTTTTATTTTTCCTGATAATTATGAATACAGACGAAATTTTTAATGCAATTATTGAATCTACTAAGGGTGATCAAGCCGCATTAGACTTCCTTAATGGCATACTTATGGATCCAACAAGCAAAATACAGCTTTATAATGTTGGTTTTCAAATTATTTCTCAAACCGAAGATTTTTCAATAATCAACAACGTCTTAACATATACAGCTCACATTATTACACCAAATATATCTAATCCACTTGAATATCTGAGCGAAATCTTTAATTCCATGGATGATAAATTTCAAAAGATAGATTTATTAATAAGTTGTTTCAATTTCAAGAACACAGAGCTCAGCAATATCGTATCTAAGCACCTTTTGAACATTTTCTATTTATTAAATCAAAATGATCGAAATGACCTTTACGAAAAGCTACAAACAGTCTTCAGATCCACCCAAGAATACGAGATAAAATCGTCAATTCTAAAAGTATTTTTGGAAATTTTTTCAATTAAAAATACAAAAATTCTTGAATCATTCATTATTAGAATGAGAGAAGTAGCATCAGAAGCAAAAGAGTTTATATCCGGTGATTTTCCAGAAGAATTCAAAATATCTGGCTTAGAATTCCTTACAATAGCATCTAAAAATCAAAGGAGAAGTGATAGTGATAAGATACTTGAAATTATGCTCCAATTGTTCTCAAATTGCAATAATCCTGCTGTTTATTCTGCTTTGGTGAAGTTGCTCATTCAATTTTGTAAAAATAGCAAAAATAGCTTGTCTAGTGACTACACGTACTTAATAAAAATGTACGAAGTAATGAAAGACAAGTTTGAGATAGAAGAATACCAAAAACCTTTTCTTCACGCATGGAAAAAAATTTTCGAAATTTTTATTAATGTAAATACAGTAATTGAGAATGAATTTACACGTATTGCAGAACTAGTATATCCAACAATGTTCAATGTCATGGATATGGCCAGCGAAATTGATCTCGAAGACGAAAAAAATTCATTACAATTTTATTGTCAATCTTTTTTGATTATTTTGGCAGAAATGATACAAGAACCATTCTTTGAGAAGCTTGATGAGTATATTTCCAGCAAATTTGCTGCTATTTCCGATGAAGATGCAGCAGAAAAAATTATTTCAGGACTTTACACTTTTCCAGCAATGGCCGCTGTTAATATTGATGAATCTAGGGAATACATTAATAATTACCTCGAAACCATTCTTCAATTGACAGTTCAAGAAAATGACTTAGTTCGAGTACTTGCGGTCAAAAATATAAAGAAATTCATTAAGAGAAATGTTATTTTAGAAGAAAATATTACAGATGTCCTTGCATTTTCTTTAGAACAACTTTCTACTTCAAATCCTGAAATATTGAAAGGCCAATTAGCAATTTGCCGATCAATATTCAAACAATGCACTGAGTTCCAGACAGAAAATCTGGTTGGAAACAATATTGAAGCCATTTTTGGAGCTTTGGTCGGAACAATTAAGAATCCTGCTTTTACAAATGAATTAATGCTTACGGAGATATTCGGTACCCTTGCATTAGTGATTAAATCCCTTCCAATCACCATTACACCGGACTCTCTCTCTCAATTATTTAATGAAATCGTAGATTCATTTAATAATGGAGATTCTGCGGCTAAAAACATTATTGTAATGGTCATAAAAGAGTTTATTCCAAAGAGTTTCATGATAAATGGCTTTGGAGATGCTCTTGCCCAATTATTACTTCAAAACATGACACAAGATGCTTCTGAATGTGATAATATTATTGGATGTTTAGATTATCTGTTCATGAACATGACGCACGATACTTTGAACTACTTTGAAGCTTCATATCAAATTCTCATTCCATATATCACAGAACAGTCGAATATTAGAGCAATATTATGTCTCGGATCGTTATTTAGATTCAGTGGACGTACAGATGAAAGGATTTCTGACCAAACTTTGATAGAATGTGTTGAAATTATTATTTCTAAGCTTCGAATTTACCAAAATGAAGATGAAACAGTTGCATTATTCTCAACCCTATCAGATGTATTGAAGAGATATCCACAAATGAATGAAAATGACGAACATCTTGCAAATATTAAAGAAGTCATTAATAATTATATACAAACAATCCCACTAATGATTAATGAGAATAAGCAACAGTTTATTGTTGAATTGTTCCTCAGTTTGATGCAGGTTTTGAGAGAAATGATCGAAATATTAAATCAAAACCAGGAAGAAGTTGAATATTATGTAGAAATGATCAAGCAGACACTCGTAGAACTCAATTTATTGGATATTCATAGCACAAAGAAAACGAAATATGAAGATGTGATGAAAACAATATTATTTGCTATTGAAATAATGATCAAAGCAGGAGAAGTAAGTCCTACAGCAAAGAAAGCAGCTACATTCCACGTGGTCGGAAATTATCTCAGAATTGCAATATATTCAAATAATTTGTCGTACGACGTTGCTCAACGTGCAAGGAGTTTGAGAGCTTTGCGTGATAATTTGTAAATTAAATAAAGATTATAGAACTATATTTTTTAAAAAATTCTTTGTTTTTCTTAAATTATTTAGCAAAATGGATGAATTTGCTTAGATACTCTACAGTTTCTTATACTCATTGACTATTGTATCCATACCAAATGCACATAACTAACATTAAAGATTCAAGAGGTCAAGACTTATTTAAATACCCAAAGCTCATGGTAAAATGACAAATTTACTTGTTAAAACATCAATTCGATGAATTTGGAATATAATTTCAACAAAATTATGGATAAAAATACAAATAAAGCATTAACAATTGATCTTTACACGAAAGCATATTGCATTTTTCATGAATTGGACTATAATAACACAATGAAAAACTTACCCTCTTTGAAAAGGGTAAATAATTTTCCGAGGAATGGAAACGACAGCTTTAACTTCAGCTATGAAAGACTTTCTTTCAACAGCTAACACATGTTTTTATGAATTAGAGCTTGCTACAAAAGATCTTCTTAAAAATCCAATCAAATTACCAGATAATACAGTTTATCAAGTCCAAAAGGAAGAGAAAGTTGAAATGACTCAAGAACAGATCGAAGAAGAAATTATTCGTATTGCTAAGAAATCTCGCAAGATCCCATCAAAGAGCTTCACAGATCGTGTTAAAAAACAATGCTGCCTCCCAGAAAAATTAGCTAACGAAACAATAGAAAAATTATTAAAGGAAGGTAAAATACAAGAGAAAGAACCAAAGCCATCGGAAAAAGCTGAGTGAAAATAATATATAACGAAATTTTTATAAAGTAAAATATTTGATAAACGATAATATCATATTACGTAATAAATTAAGTTTTTATATTGCATGTAACTGATTATGCATCATTTTTTTGAAAGTTTACTTGTTTTTTAAAATATCTTCATTTTTCAATAAAATCTGATGTGAATATTCAGATTTTTGTTTGCAATGCAATACTATTTGCCTGCAATTGATCGCTCGAGATCAAAATTCTAATACATATCATATTCACATAATATGTGAGCACTTCTCCTTATTAAAATTCACTATTTTATAAAATGCGATAACATCACTTGCATCAACTCTGTTTGAAAAAGAAATAACGATTTAATATTTCAGTTATATGCTGAATATGAACAAAATATATCACATATGAGATATTATGCTAATATGCCAATAAAATATTGAGGCATTGTTGGGATAAATGAGTATAATAATAAAATAACGAAAATATATTGTGATAAAATGAGTATTTTTAGGTATAAAGCAATTCATTAGCTCATACTCATATCAAAGGAGCTATGATTGAAATATTCAAATGAGTTTGCATTCCTAAAGGATTTTTTTGCAACATAAAAAATGGAGGAGGAGAAGAATGAAATAGAAACCGACGCTTCTCTGCGCTTTGTTTTTCCAAAATGGCTTGGTCATAGCAGTAAACCAGTCTCATCAATTGATATTCACCCATCAGGAGAGTTTTTCGCCACTGGCGGATGGGATAATTTTTGCAAAATTTGGGCGCTAAAAGCAATTTCCGAAACTAAACATGAAACAAAAACAAAATTACTTGCCGTACTTCGTGACCATACTAAACCAATCAACTGCGTAAGATTTAGCCCCGATGGAAAATATCTTGCAACAGGTGGTGATGATGGCATGGTTTTCCTATGGCAGAAGGTTAGATGCTTCGGTCAACCATCTACATTCGGTATTCCTGATAGCGCACTTCAACCAAACCACCCAGTTCAAAGATGGCAGTCTAAATCATTTACAGGCCATACAGGAGATATCACAGGAGTCTCATGGTATCCAGATTCTACCAAAATCGCTTCATGTTCAATTGATGGAATAATTTACGTTTGGGATATTAAATCAGCTTCAAAACTATTCCAGTATAATACAACAACAAAAATGGGTGTAAGCTCAATATCAATCGATCCGCTTGGTAAATTCATTGCCGCACAGCTTTTAGATGGTACATTAGATATTTACGATCATTCTACAGGTTTCCATAGCTTTTTCGGCGAACAATTCAGACAACCAGATCAAGCTATGGTTTCCCGTATTTGCTGGACCCCAGATGGCTCATTTGTTGGTGTTACATCCGCAAATTCCGGTGGTTTCGTATCACCTTTCTTCAGGAGAGAGACATTTGCATTTGGATTCATGTTGGAAGGTCACGTAGCTGCTACATGCTGCATTTCGTGCCCTCCTTACCTATTTAGAAATAAAAACGGATCTTATTCCTCTTTGATGGCCTGCGGTGATAAAGGAGGTGTCATTTCAATCTGGATGATTGGTGATGATACAAAACCACTCGTTGTTCTTGATGGAGTTTCAACTTCTACGATCAATGATATGGCATGGACAAATGATGGTCATTGGCTTCTTGTCGCTCTCGATTTGAACCCAGTAAATAGACAAGGAGGCATTGTTGCCTTCGATTTATCAAATGTCCATAATTTGGAAAGAGTAGATAACGAATCCATGGAAGAAATCAAATCGCACTTGCTTGGCGAGAACTCGTTCAGAGTCAGAATGAACCAGAGCACCAAGGCAACCCAGCTTTTGCACTCTCTCGAGACAGAAGAAAAAGATGTAAATTTGGAAGTCCTCCAATTGACTCCGGAAGAAGTTTTAGCACGTCAAGTTGTCATTGTAAAGGATGGTATCAAACATATCACCCCTGTTTTGCTTACAGCCGTCGAACGCCAGATGATTTCATTCAAAATGGAAGTTGAGTCAACAGCTATACCAGCTACGTCATCAGAATATAACATTCCAGTTAAGCCATGGCAGAAACCAGCTTCAATTCAAGGAATTGTTAACAAAACTTTGGATATCGGAGATTTCCATTTAATTACTTACAGCGGATATCTCATGAAGCTTGATGCATCGACAGGACGTCGTCTGTCTACACCTTTCTACATAGGAGATTTCTGCAGACACCTTTCCCATAAAGATGGAGTAATTTTAGCGGTCGGAAATCTCTGTTACCTTATTAAATTATCGGATATGACTGAAATATTGAGATGCTCTGCTCCCACCAACTTTACTGGCTTCAGTCTCCTTGAAAATAACGTAATTACAGCTCATGCAAAAGGAAGACACTGGATATACGATAAGGACTTCGGGGAATGGAGAGGAGGAGCTGTTAGCACAGATGCTTCCGATTTATCCATTGAAGAAATCGAATCTCTTGTCTCCGAACAAAATTCTGTTCAATGGTTCGATTTAGGAGCTACAGCTGTTTTCCAGGCTTTTATGGGACAGAACGATAAAGCAGCAAACATCGTTCAAGAGCTTTCCCAACACCAAGACCAAGATTTGTCAAAGAACTTCGTTTCATCCCTCAAACAGGTTTTGGAAAACAGATGGAATATTTCTGTTGATTAACTATTTAATAAAGATATTATTAACTTATGTTTTTTTAGGAAAAAATAATAATATTTTTTTATTTTCTCAAGTAAGAACCAGAATTTCACTTCTAGTGTTTCTTAACAACATATTTATTAAATAGAATAATTGCAATTGCGATATAACAATAATATTTATTTTTTATACCAAAACTTAAGTACTTAGATTTGATGAAAACTTGCTAAACAGCTTTGAAGTTACATATGATGACAAAACTAAAAAAAAAGTTATATATTTGTGTAGAAATACTAAAAAACATAGATTTAAAATATAAACAAAAACATTTATTACAAAATTCTCTAATGAGAATTGATTCCTAACAAGTTTAAAGAAAGAAATATAATATTATCGTAATTATTAACAATAAAATTGTTTGTGAATATATGAAATGTCGCATATGTTTTCTGAAATAAACATATAATTGTGATTAGTCGATGAGTTTACAAATTTCGCGATAGAAGTTTCGAATCGATAAGTAAATCCCGGATTTAACAAAACTAATTATAAGCTTGTCTGAAATTAGTAAGGATTGCAGACAGAAGTGCTTCTGCAGCGCCTGGAACTTGAGAATCGATTTTTACTAAAAGCTGTGAGATTTGTGCGAGATTTCCAATGCAAGATTTATTTGTATCTTCAGCCATAAGCTTTGAGATTGCTTCAGCAAATATGTTATTGGCAGTTTGTTTGGGAGATTCCGACATTGTAAAAATTTCAATGATTTTTCAAAAAAACTTTTTGAGAAGAAAGAGATTTTGAACTCAAATATCTAGAAATCCTCAAATATAAAGTTACGATAACCTATACACAATAGCAAATATATCAAAACAGTGAAAAAAAGAGACAATAAAAATGTTTTAAATGAATTGCGCGAGTCTATGCCGATTAGATTGTTTATGAATTTGCCTAACAGATGGCAGCTATTTCTTAATATCTGATGGCATTCTCTTAAATTAATATAGGGAAATAGTTTATTACCTGTATCTTGTTAAAAATGTCAATTAATTTTACTTAATTTCTCGAATTCACATCATTCTTAATACTTTTGAAGAAAACATTGAATTTTTTATAAAAATTGAAAAAAATAATGTTGGGTAACTAAAATTCTATCAATATTTATTCATGAAACAAGCAATACGCACTAAAGCGTTTAAACAACAAGTATTTGAAACTCTAAATTAAGAAAATATAGTGTATTATATCAAACATGAGAGAAATAAATAAAAAAAATCGAGCAAACATAATAGTTCTGCAAGTTTCTAGGAGAATTAAATGAAGAATAGCATAATAAGCATTAAAATTCAAAAATTATTAGCAACAATTGCGTTTTTCTGAAGGTTTGTTATCTGTTATCATCATTTGCTTTTCTTGGACTACATCAAGCATCAAAGAGGCAGCACCTTGGAATAATTCTTCGACACCTTCACCTGTTTTAGCAGAACAGTAGTAAAAATGATATTTTTCTTTTTCTATCCTTGTTTGCGCTTCATTTATGAAATCATTTGATGCAGAATCCGGAAGTAAATCGATTTTATTTGCAGCAACTATAACAATTCCATCTGGAACAGTATCTAAAAAATCATTAACATAGCTCATTGCGTCATTTATTGTTTCTGCTATTGATGCATCAAAAACAGAAATACATAATTTTGCATTTCGGAAAAACAATGGACTAATGCAACGAAATCTTTCCTGTCCAGCTGTATCCCATATGTCTAAGATTACAGGCTGATCTTTAACAAGTATCTGTTTCTGAACGCAATTCGCATGAACTGTTGCTGCTGGATTCATAATAAATTGCTGTTTATAGAATCTATTGATAATAGATGTCTTTCCAACCGAAGCACCACCAACAAAAACAATTTTGTAAGGCTGTAAATTATCTTCTTCCATTTTGTGAATTTTCAGATTTACACATTCAATTGAATATATAATTCGGAATTAAAAATAATATATGGAATGAATTGTTGGCATAATAAAATATCTATTTCAAATTCTGATTTCATAAAAGTGAAAAGATGCACGACCGAAGGATCAAAGTCGAAGGCTGCAGCTTTTCAACAACGCAATTGACCATCAAAAATGCTTTTGAAGACATTGGTGATGTTAAAGATGTCGACAGAGTCAAAGATGCTGATAACAATTGCGTTTTTTACGTAACCTTTGAAAATGATGGAGATGCAGAAATAGCCGTCGAAAAGATGAATGGCCAAGATATCAATGGTGATATCGTTTCTATCACATTTGAAGGAGGGAACAGAAAATATCGTCAAACTGACAACCAGGACAAAGAAGAAGACGATGATGCAGACATATACTATCCTGAGAGTAAGGCGCCCAAGAGGTTTAACAGTCGTCCGGATAAACACGATTTTCAGAAATTTCAGAAAAACTTCAATTACAGAACTCCATATGGAATCAATAAAAACGAGAGGAGAGAATCAAACTACTCAAATGATAAGTATTTAGATAAAAAATCATACTCTCGACATGAAGAAAAACGCGATTATTCACCAGAACCAAGGAAACTGAGCCAAAACGTTCAGGACATGTATGATAGTCTTGTTAGGCTATTAATGCAATACAAATTACAGTTTTCAAACTAATTTATCCATAAATTTTAAAATTGTTGATTATTTATAAACCAATATTATGTTTCAATGGTATTCTTTGCTTACATAGGAGCAAGATCATTGCTTTTCATTGTTTCAATTTGTTTTTTATTATTCAATTACATGAGATTTGGGAAATGAATAAATTAAACTGAGTGTAATTCCTATCAAAAACTTATATTGTATCTAACACAAATAATGGTTGTAAAATAAATGTTATAAATAAAAATCAGATTGATTGTTTAAATTAAACTTTATTTCGCACTATTTCAAATAAAAATCAGAAATTTAAAGAGATGCCTCTTCAAAATCGTTAGGGTTATCGAAGAGGTCATGATCATCTGCGATTTGCTGGGATTCGAACAATGGATTGTCACGTGTGGCCATTTCATCTGATGTTACTGTTTGTGTAATTTGTGTTTCCTGTTGTTCAATGTCCATGTTATCAGTGCTTTCCGAATCTTGTGCCTGAGCATTTGCACGTTTCTTCCTTAAAAGTACAAATGCAAGGACAGCAAGGAGAGCAATTAATGATTGTGTGCTTGCCTGGGATAAGTGTTTCTTCCAGCTTGACACTGAATTCATAATTCATTTCTTCTGCTGTTGAAGTAAGTGTAACCTGTGGGACTTCGACGCCTGAATCAACCTGTGAGCGGATACTAAGCTCGTTTCCATAGTCTGGATCTCTGACTTTTCCGAAAATGGTAACTGATGAACCTGGAAGGTAGTTGTTGCCTGTAGCCTTAGCGCTGATGATGCGTGGTGGATTCCTGATGGTGAACTTGAGTGTGGATAAACTACGTGTGTTGTGGTCATGGTGGTCTGAGACAACAACATTGAGACTGTGGTTGCCATACCTGTAGTTCTCTGGAATAACAATTGTGTCGCTGAACTTTGTCAGTTTGCCGGTGACAGTGACAACTGTTTCGTGATCAATCTTGTTAGAGTTGATGAAGTATGTGAGGACAACATCTGAATATGCGTGGACTGTACCTGTAACTGTAAGACTCTCACCGTCGTTGTAAACTTGCTTCGTTAGTTCATCAAGTTCAACTGTTGGATTGTATGTGAGATTGAAAACAAGTTCGAATTTATCAGAAACATCCTTTGATGGAGCGGTGAGTGAATTCTTGACTGTTTCGACGTTATTCACTGAGCTGAGCCACACTCTAAGTGTCTTTTCGCCTGTTGGTTCATCCTTGTCAACATAAAATCCTGCCTTAAGGACTTGACCACGAATGCCTTGGCTACTAAACTCCTTGATAGATCCAATAATTTCAGAATTATCGATCTGATAGAAGAGATATAATGGCTTCAGGCCATCGACATCTGTGAAATGACCTTCTAGACCAACAACTTCATCCTGAGTAATGAAGTTCTTAGTAATTGACAAATCTGTAATATTTGGACGATTCTTAATTGTAAATGGAATCGATCCTGGAACTGTTGTTGTCAAACCGTGATTATCAAAGATGGTGAATGAGAGTTCATGATATCCTTGTGAGAGACCAGATGAGATCTTAAATTCTCTCAATCCTGAATATTTTCCATTAATTTCGATCTTTTCAGTTTTCTGTAGGTTTCTCTTATCCACATAGTATGAGAGTGTGACATTCTCATCTTCCTCAATATCGACTTGAATCTGCATGATTTCCTTGAAGCTGAAGACATTAGGACCTTCATATTTGAATTTCATTGATGGTGGAATAGTAATCTTGACATCAACTTTTGTTGGATCAGACTTAGATATTTCTTTGCTTGGATTGGAATCATATTCATCTGTTGCCCAAATCAAGAGTGGCAAGTTACCTGTTTTCGTTGATGATGTTTTGAAAGTGAAAGGAATTTCTTGATTTTCATCGCCACTAGATTCATAGACATCAACTATTAATTCAGTATCACGACCATCTCCAAGGCGACCAAAGAAAAAGATTGGTTTACCTGCATCCAAATCTGTAAGATAGAATGTGCCTGTGATAACTTCACCGACTTTATAGAAAGCCTTGTTAACTTTTGGATTAGAAACAATAGGTTTGTTCTTAATGAAGAAGTTAATATCTTGATGTAATGACTCTTGGTTGTATCTTGAAAATGCTTTGCAATAAATTGTATTGTATCCATATAACATTGTTGGTTGTATTTGGACTGAAGCTTCAAACTCTTTGCCACTTGATGTAACGCTATAATAATTAAATTGATCTCCAATTTGTTTCGTGCATTGGGAGTCAGAATAGAACTTAATTATTGCTTCTTGGTCTCCATAAACAATACCTTTTATGAGAATTGATGATCCCTTCTGATAGAATTCTTTAAGTTCATTCATGAAAATATGAATGGCTGGCTCGAATGTTATTGGTAAAGTCTTTGAATAATCCTTTGACTTGTAATTGTCTTCTTTCTCATTTGCTGATGGGCTTTGATCTGTTGTCATGAAGAATTTAAATTCAATCGAACTGCTATCTGTATTAGGAATAAATAATGTGATTGTCTTGCGTTGGCCTGATGTTCCTGTTGAACTTTCAATTTTGTTATTTTCCGGATAAATAAGTTCATTATCATGTTTTACGAAGACGTATAATCTCTTGTCAACATCGAAATCATCGAATTCGACTGTAGCTTCAATTTTTCCGTCAGAAACACCTGCTTCTTGTGAGAATATAACATCAGTGATCTTTGGCTTGTTGATAACAACGATTGGGAATGGTGTGTAATCTGTTGTTTCCTGATGTGAATCTGTTACTTTAACAATAATCTTTGGATCAATTGTAGCATAATTGATTTTCTTGGGAAGTTGGAATGAAAGTGAATTGATATCATGATTTCCATAACTTTGGTAATCACTAAATGCTGCAGGAATTCCATTGATGTATGCCTTGATTGTGCCTGTTGTCTCATCGACAATATCATATTTGATATGAATTGTATCATCTTTACCAAAAATTTTTGAAGATGGGAATGTGAGTGTTACATTTGGTGGATATGTCAAGAAAATATTAATTGGAATTGTTCCTGATTTAGTATATGGTTCTGGATTTTCTCCTTGTGGAGTGTCAGTGTTCTGTAACCAACCTGTAATTGTTACAGATGTTTCACTCTTAATAAATGGAAGCTGAATTTCTGTTGAGAACGATGTTGGGTATTGACTTGTCCAGAACATAACACTTTGTGGTTCAGCGTTATTTATCTTGTAAAATGCAAAGATTTTTGTATTTTGCCTGTTATCAAATCCATATGTCAAACTTAATTTACCTCCTGGTTTGGCAGTTTGAACGGATGAAGAGAAGGATGATATTATTGGTGGATTTCTAACTGTCAAAACGATTTTGATTTTTTGTGATATTATATTTTGACTATTATCTTTGAGATAATAATATGCTGCAATTGAATCGACTGATTCATCTGCAGGAATTGAATCAGTATATTCCGCATTACCGTCGAATTTTTCAACGTAAATTTCTGCATTATTATTATAATTATCCTGTCTTCTATAATTTGTGTATGACTTCTCAGTGGTTATCTTTAAGTTGATCTTGAAACTCTCACCGCCTGATTTAACTTGATCATAAGTGACTTCGAGTGTTGGGATGTTATTAAGAGTGAATGGTGCACTAGCTTCGTTGGATTTCTGATTGCCTTGTAATGTTATAAGATCAGCATTGTTTGTGTCTGCAAGAATGAAATAGATGTTGACTTGTCCAGATGGATTTCCTGGTAATCCTTGAACTGGAACATTGACTTCATTCGATCCGCCGTTAGATTGAGTTTCGCCAGTGACCTGATATGAATGATCACCAACTTTCTGGTAGATATATAATTTCTTTTCATTATCATAATCGGTGTATTTGATTGTGGCTGAAACTTTATCGTCATCATCGCCCGATGTCTTGCTCAATTTAACTTCACCGATCTTTGGTTTGTTCTTGTATTCGATAAGGCACCTGTAGCGAGATTTGTCAAGTGCTTCAACATTATAGTCATCAACTAGATAATAGTTAAGATAGTACATACCTCTTGGTAAATCTTGTGGGATTTTGACTGTTGCAGATGACTCTCCACCAACAAAGTTCTCGTATCTGTAGTCTTGATTAGTCAAATATGTTTCATTCAAGTAGAACTTGATATTGCCCTTGGAATCATCGGTAACTGAGAATTTGATTGTGATTGGATCTTCATATCCAAATGAACCAGAAACACAGTTTGAACTGATAGCAGGTGGATCGGTGACAGTGATCTTCTTGACAACAACTTCTGATTTGACTTTTCCTTGTTCGTCATTCTTAGATTCAACTGATTCGACCCAAATAGAAATTGGAAAATCAGCCTTGGACTCGGCCTGAACAATATAATTGCATGAGAAGCCAACATCAGCATTATTTGATGAGCCGGACTTGCATTCATATGGAGAACCGCCTTCTTCTTGAACGAAGACTTTAAGTGGTTTGTTATCAACATCACGGAAGGTGCCTGAGATTAGAATTGTTCTGTCGCTCTCTTTTGGCGTATTAGAGATGGCTAACGTCTTCTTAAGATTATCGACTGAGATTGTTGGAACATTTCTGATGTAAAATGTGTATGATTTATAATTTGATGATTCCAAGTCGTAGTTGTCGACAACTTTTGCAGTGAGTGTGTGTGCTTTGTTGTTAGAATAAGTGCATGTTGAAGGAATTACAATAGATGTTGATACTGTCGCATATGACTCGCCGTCTGGTGTTTGATATGTTGTTAATGTGTCCTGTAGATTTGTAACATCTACACCATCAATCTTGTATTTAATTGTTCCTGAGAGATCATCCTTGATCTTGAGTGTGAATGGAATTCTATCGGAAGAAGTGTAATAACTGCTTCTAGTAACTGTCAATGATGTGACTTCTGGGCGATATGTACTAATAATTTCCGCTGAAACTTCCTTTGAATTTGAATGAGCTGTCTTTGGATATGTGTATTCTGACAAACTCGAGATGAAGAATACAAAATTTTGTTTACCTGGCCTCGGATATCTTAAATTCCTTCTAATGAAGCGGTTATTTTGTTCACTTGCTGTTGTGAATTCGAACTTTTGAATATTTGTTCCGATCTTAGCATAAAGATAAAGTGACTTACCAATATCATAATCATTATATGTTACAGTAAACTGGACATCTGAATTTGGATCATGGATATTATTATTTTGAAAATCAATTAGTATCACTTCTGGTTCATTAAGGATTCTAAAATCTAATGTAGTTTCTTTGGATTGGGATTCATATTTATCCTGAGCAATGACTGAAAGATGGTGATCAAAACCATTTGACCAGGAAAGTCCTGTTAATGGGATTTTTATTTCAAATCCACTCCATGAAATTTCTTTATATTCTTCCTGATCAATTTTATAAAGACATTTCAAATTCCTTCTGTCTTCATCAGATGCATCTATTACTTTATAAGTTATTTTTTCTGAATTATTGAATTCTTTTCCATCGAATTGTGGCTGAAGTGTGAAAACAGGAGCTTTTGTGATGCGTAACTCTACATAAGATGTGTTAATAACTGTATCATGCTCATTTAACAATTGGAATGTGCAATTCAAAAGTCTTTCGGTATCATCATATACATATGCTTGGATGACAAAATCTTGTGCAATGCCTGTTGGTGTGTAGAGTTCTGATCTGAAAACTGAACCACCAGGTAAAATGAGAGCAAAACGGAGCTTTTCATTGTTATCTGTTTCAATGAATTTGCCGAGCAATTTGATTAACGCATTTGATTGATATGCTTTCTTCTCAAAATGAACGTCGAAAATTTCTGTTTGATAGTTCATTGTAATTGTACGATTAAAATCATTAAGTTGCCAATTTGAAGATCTCCCAAGCCTATTTATAGCTCTAATAGCTATTACGTACTCACCAGATCTTAATGTTCCCAATTGCAAATCTATTGAAACTAATGGAGATTGATCAGGAGTACCTTTCTCTACTATTTCATATTCCTTATGTGTTTCTGTGACAAAGAATCCATTCTTATATATTTCACAGGATACAATTCCTTTGTATTCAGAAGTAACTATAACTTTAATTGGGATTGTATCATTTTGTGAGTATGGAGTACCCTTAGTTGTTATTTGAACTTCAAGTATGGGTTCATTAGAACGTGTAACGGTAAAAGCTATTTCATTTGAATAAAATTCTTTCCCTTCTTTCAAGTATTGAAGTTTCAACAAGTATTTTGTTTCTGGTTCATTTGGTGGTTCAAGATTGTATGTATATCTATCAAATGCATTATTACCTTCAAACGTGTCAAGCCACTCCCAATCATGGCCACTTAATTTGTAAAATGCATTGTAAGTTACACCTTGCTCAACGATTCGCATCCATGTTGGAACTGCGATTGGTCCTGTTGTACCACCTGCGAAAACTGTTCCATCAGTGAAAATTTCTAATGGATTTTGCATAATGAAAAATACTCTGACTGCACAAACGACAGTTTTTCCTGGTAGAACTGCTTGGTTTTCCCACGAATATGATGTTACTGGGTCATCGTCGTTATAGGATGATGGGCCAAGTGTTTTTGGACTTTCAGTAAATTTTTTGAAAAATCTTTCTTCATCAAATAACATTGGAAGTTGCCCATACCAATAGTTTGTGGGTGGAATGTAGTCAGTTTCTTTGTTGCTATGATCAATGCCCATCTTTTGCCATGATTCAACTCCTTGTTCTTCACATCTAATAGTGTATATTTTCTGGCCTGCAAGGGGTTCAAAAACGTTTCTTTGCCCTGTTTCAGTATTAAATGTGAAATCTGTGTAAGTTCCAAGAGAAAATGTTTTGGGATCTTGTCCTGTATTCGTGATCTTGTATAATATATACGCGTCATCATCTGTAACTTCTCTTGTTCCCATTTCCAAAACTAAATCGTCGCATAAAGTTTGTTGTAATTTTGTTGGATAACATGTTTTTTCACCTACAATGAACTTGACAAAAGTTCCCTGATTTTGGAAAGTAACCAATGTATCTCTACCATCTAAATCATGCTTTATATTAAAATAACTATAAACTACATTTTGTTGTATATCATAAGATTCGTCAGGTAATACTAAACTAACTTTAGACAAAATATGCTGTTGAAGGAAGAACAAAAGCATAGTTTGCAAATAAAAATAATGGCACAAATATTTGAAAGCAAATTCAATTAATATTTCAAAATCACTCTGAAATTTCTGAAGAAATAATGGATGATATAATTTTAAACTAAACTTCGAATTTGGATCCAAATAGAAATATGTATGAATTTGGATCTTAAATGATAACTGAAAAAATTTTGGTGATTTTGAATTCTAAAAATTGTAAATCATCTCAAATTTGAAATGAGGTTCTCAAAAAATCAACTGTTTATATTTCGGCTATATTGTCTATATATCAACTATATCAAAAAACATAGCATGGATGTTTTTTCTTCACAAAAAAATATTTGTTAAATTATGCCACATTGTTTTATCCATTTATTTGTGAGATTGTTGTTAATTTATGTATATTGTATGACATAGAGTAGGGTTAATTGATTTAAAAGCAATTTCATTTTTCAAAAAAATATAACTTTACTCAAAAATGTTTAATTCGAAAATTTAACTTCAAATTTTGATACTTCTTTATTTCCTTATTCTGAAAAGCAAGGTGTTCATTTTTATTTTTCGCTTCCTATGGGCGTGAAGTGCGGCGGCTCTCTCAGAAAAGATTCTATTTTTCATCATCTCTTTTGACATATATTAAGATGGTAAAAGTGTGTAGGTTTCAATAAAAACGATGCGAGTTTTCTTTAGTCTTTATGAAATATATCGGCGCTTCAGGCCGACAAAAACATTCTTGAATGCATTATTCAAATATATAAATCCTGTGATTCTTTAAAGGAGAGCTTACACCAATTTGGCATCCATTCAATCTGTTGACACCCCAGAACTAGTTAATCAAGTAAAGATCTCGGAAAATGAACCAAATTTTTGACTTTCGAACTATATTCCATATTATATCAAATCTGAAAAAAAAAATATAGGATTCATATGCTAAATAAAATAAATAAGCTAAGCATGTCTTTAATGGTGCACCTACAATCATCTGAGTTTATTTCAAAATTCTGACAACTTACTGGAAATACAATATAAAATAGAATTTGAAATGGTGTCAAATTGAAGTGAGTGTGTCTTTAAATGTGCACTAACCACTTTATGACATCACGACATGGCTTGTATTAATAGGAAAATAGTATAACAACCATATTATATCGTTTAACCTAACAAAAAAAATATTAACACTTCACCCTCGAAATTTGATCATAAAGATAAGGATCCCGGTGAAAAAAATCAAAAGAATATCAGAAATAAAGATCTTTATTATTACTATCTCTAATATCACTTTTATTCCAGAACAAAATTGAATCATATTCTTTCAATTACCTCAAATTTTGAAGAATAATGATTTCAAGTTTTAATTAAAATATTAAAAACTGTTAAAAACAGTTTCAAACTTAATTATTCATAACCTATTGCACTCAGTATCTCTTCCGCAGTTTCAGCTAGTTCTTCAGTATCTTCTTCCACGAATTCGACAAATTTATCTATCCAGCCATGTTCAGAATAGTGATCTACAATAGATCCGAATAATTCATGACCTTGTATATTTATAAAGAACTTCAATATCATTGTCAGCATCGTTTTTGCCATCTCTCCATCGAAATCATGTATAAAATCAATGACAGACTCCATAAATATGTCAGTGGCAGCGACAATTTGACAGTTTACATCGGCAAGAAAAATCAAATTTTTGAAAATTCCCATTGCGATCAATTTTGAACGAACTTGGCCGGTGTAAAGTACCGAAAGTATGTTCATTAGCCCATCTATCAGTAGATCATTGATAAGAGATTGAACATCTTCATATTTTTCACAAATTGTGTTCATAATAATTAATCCGCAAATTGATGCAACAAATTCATCGGATTTGTTGGTAATTGTATTGAACAACAAGTTGTAGTTGATTATTGATACAAATTCTGATGTTATTTCTATCTTTTCAACGAAAAATGAAGCTAATGAAGCAGAATCTTTTTCTAGAACGAATTTTTCGCCTTCTCGAGCGTATTCTGATATGACTCGCCAGTATTGGTTACAAATATCATGTAGATAACTGGTATCTTCGAAATCAAGGCTTTTCAAACAATATAATAAAGAATAACAGCCTGATTCGAGTAATTCCGTATTATTTTGGGATATAATGGAAAGAGATACTTGTATAATTTGGTTTATCAGTTCTTCTGGCAATGAATATTCACTTTGGAAGATATTTCCTAAAAATTGCAAACAGTTTTCACGGCATTTGAAAATACTATGGTTCAATGCCCACTGGATAGAAATCTGTATAAAATTTTGCGTCAAAGAGTTGCATTCTTCTTCAGTTAGTTTTGGATCAGATGATAAGTCGAGAAAAATGCTTGATGTAATGAATTGGAGATTGGCATCTGGATATGATGCGTACTGTTGTAATTTATCTGGTATTTCTAATAAATACCAGATTTCTCCGAATAAATCTAAATTTCCAAGTAAATATAGAAAAATATCTAAACAATTTTGCAAAATTTCTGGATTTTGATCCATATTTAAGCAATTAGTCGTAAAAGTAACAAGATTCGCAAAAGAATCTTTGCAATCTATGAGTTCAAATGGGTTATTCTCCAAATTTCGAACTAAATTTTGCACGCCAGAACAATCTAATGTGTTTGACGCTGCATTAATAAGAAAATTTACGCGTTCGACTATTTTTAAAATTTGTTCCTGCTTTTCCTTTATTGTAATACTATATTGTGTGGAGCTACGTAGAGTGGAAGATGTAATTGAATCAAAACTTCGATCATCATCTTTTAACTCCTTGATAAGCATTTCCTAAAAAAAAATGAATATGATCTTAATTGTTTTGTGAATATCTTATTAGAAATATAGCCAACAAAACCTTTACGAAAATGTAAAGCCATATTTACATTAATTTTTTAAAATTTATCAAAATTATCTATGCTGGATTCATGATTGCACTGTTCAAGTCGATGCTACTTCTAAGAGGGATATAAAAATTGGGCAATAACTATAAGGTAAAATAGTTGAATTTCATGATTCATTGAAGAAATATTCAAGGAGGTCCAAAGCGATCCAAATGAGCATCTAATAGACTATTAAAATGCACGTTTTTAGTCTCAAATTTAGAGAAAAAGTTCTTTATTCAATGAAAATTTCCAAATTCTTAAAAGTTTATATAAACATTGATTAGCCTAATAATTAGAGTTATTGAAAAATAGATTGTATATAGCAAAATTAGCTAAAGTTTAGTTGATGGTAAATTCGTCGAAGAATTTAGAAGCCACCACGAAGACGAAGAACGAGGTGGAGTGTTGAGTCCTTTTGGATGGAGTAGTCTTGGAGTGTGTTGCCATCTTCAAGCTGCTTGCCTGCGAAGATCAAACGCTGTTGATCTGGTGGAATACCTTCCTTGTCTTGGATCTTGGCCTTGACGTCCTCGATACGGTCTGTTGGCTCGACTTCGAGTGTGATGTGCTTGCCTGTAAGGGTCTTGACGAAAATCTGCATACCACCACGAAGACGAAGAACGAGGTGGAGTGTTGAGTCCTTTTGGATGGAGTAGTCTTGGAGTGTGTTGCCATCTTCAAGCTGCTTGCCTGCGAAGATCAAACGCTGTTGATCTGGTGGAATACCTTCCTTGTCTTGGATCTTGGCCTTGACGTCCTCGATACGGTCTGTTGGCTCGACTTCGAGTGTGATGTGCTTGCCTGTAAGTGTCTTAACGAAGATTTGCATTAAGAAAAATGAAGTAACTATCTACCCACAATTTATTTGAGAGGAGATGTAATCAAAATTGGCGCCAACTTATTAAAAATTTTGTTCAATAATATTTGGAATATAAAATCAAAATATGATTCCAAATATGATCTTCAAAATATTTTCAAATTAATAAACGAAAATTAAGGTTCTCTGGATTTTTTTTTCCTCAGTTTTTTAGTCAAATTTTTATTTTGCCAACACTCAAGTTTCTATTTCTCATTGATCAAAATAATTTGACTTAAGTAGTATAGTTTGCGGGTTACACACACGATGGCTTTTTAATGCGAAAACTTTTAGCAAAAACTCAAAAAAGAGGCTATATCAAAGATTAGCATATACATAAACAATTTATATACACTTTTCCGATGATTTGTGGAATTTGATTATTGGAATAGCATTTTGGCGTTTGATTGTAATATAAAATTAAAAATCTCTTTAATTTCTTGGGTTATTCTTATAATTTGTAATTCCTATTTTCGTTGATCTAAACTCTTTATTTTCTTGTGCTATGTATGTTAAGTTGAGCTTAATCAAAACAAAAACTCTTTACATACGGTTCTATTTCTTCTAGTGAAATAATTAATCGAATTCCACCAAATTTTATAACATGAGAAGTCACTGTTGAGAAAGTCCGATATTTCAAAATTGTTTTTTTCTGGATATGAGGAAGGATTTTACAAATAAAACCAAAAATTCAAAATCGGAAAATAAATTTCATTTCCATCAACTGATATAATCAATATTCCTAATCTAACAGTTTACAGATAATTCATGTCATATTGGCCAGTTTATTTTCCTGATTTCAATTGAATTTTTGGTTTTATAAAAACCTTTATAATTATCATACACATTATTCATGAAATTATTTTAATAATAATTTTAGTCTTGAAATCTTAAGGTTGCAATACCACTTTCTGACATGCTATGAAAAAATCAATATATCTTTATTTTAATAGCGGAAAAGTATAGTGATTTATATCTACTTTCTCTTGACCAACAATATTAACTATTGACCTTAGATTATTGGGATAGAAAGCTTGTGTGTCAAAAAAAATTGAGAGAATGTCAAAAAGTGGTATGTGCACCCTTAATTATAAAAATATGTGGAAAAAAATGAATTAAATTTAAGATCAAACTTTATCGCAATATTTCAAATAAAAATTCGAAATTTAAAGAGAAGCCTCTTCAAACTCGTTATCGAAGAGGTCTTGATCGCGAGCGATTTGTTGGGATTCGAACAATGGGTTATCACGTGTTGCGAACTCTTCTGATGTAATTGTCTGTGAGATCTGTGTTTCCTGTTGTTCAATGTCGTCGTTATTTTCGGTGCTTTCTGAGTCTTGTGCCTGAGCATTTGCACTCTTCTTCCTTAAGAGTATGAATGCAAGGACAGCAAGGAGAGCAATTAATACTAATAAAGCAATGACAATACCAACAATTAATCCTGTTCTCTTGGAGTTTCCGCTTGCACTAGAGCCACCTTGGTTAGCATTGTTGTTGTTGTCGTTATTTTCTGGTGCATTTGTTGGGAGTGGAGTACTTGTTGGGAGTGGAATGACATTAATTGCGACTGGGAATGGTGAAGACTTCTCATTATCATTATCAACAACAATAACATTGATTGTGTGCTTGCCTGGGATAAGTGTTTCTTCCAGCTTGACACTGAATTCATAATTCATTTCTTCTGCTGTTGAAGTAAGTGTAACCTGTGGGACTTCGACGCCTGAATCAACCTGTGAGCGGATACTAAGCTCGTTTCCATAGTCTGGATCTCTGACTTTTCCGAAAATGGTAACTGATGAACCTGGAAGGTAGTTGTCGCCTGTAGCCTTAGCGCTGATGATGCGTGGTGGATTCCTGATGGTGAACTTGAGTGTGGATAAACTACGTGTGTTGTGGTCATGGTGGTCTGAGACAACAACATTGAGACTGTGGTTGCCATACCTGTAGTTCTCTGGAATAACAATTGTGTCGCTGAACTTTGTCAGTTTGCCGGTGACAGTGACAACTGTTTCGTGATCAATCTTGTTAGAGTTGATGAAGTATGTGAGGACAACATCTGAATATGCGTGGACTGTACCTGTAACTGTAAGACTTCACCGTCGTTGTAAACTTGCTTCGTTAGTTCATCAAGTTCAACTGTTGGATTGTATGTGAGATTGAAAACAAGTTCGAATTTATCAGAAACATCCTTTGATGGAGCGGTGAGTGAATTCTTGACTGTTTCGACGTTATTCACTGAGCTGAGCCACACTCTAAGTGTCTTTTCGCCTGTTGGTTCATCCTTGTCAACATAAAATCCTGCCTTAAGGACTTGACCACGAATGCCTTGGCTACTAAACTCCTTGATAGATCCAATAATTTCAGAATTATCGATCTGATAGAAGAGATATAATGGCTTCAGGCCATCGACATCTGTGAAATGACCTTCTAGACCAACAACTTCATCCTGAGTAATGAAGTTCTTAGTAATTGACAAATCTGTAATATTTGGACGATTCTTAATTGTAAATGGAATCGATCCTGGAACTGTTGTTGTCAAACCGTGATTATCAAAGATGGTGAATGAGAGTTCATGATATCCTTGTGAGAGACCAGATGAGATCTTAAATTCTCTCAATCCTGAATATTTTCCATTAATTTCGATCTTTTCAGTTTTCTGTAGGTTTCTCTTATCCACATAGTATGAGAGTGTGACATTCTCATCTTCCTCAATATCGACTTGAATCTGCATGATTTCCTTGAAGCTGAAGACATTAGGACCTTCATATTTGAATTTCATTGATGGTGGAATAGTAATCTTGACATCAACTTTTGTTGGATCAGACTTAGATATTTCTTTGCTTGGATTGGAATCATATTCATCTGTTGCCCAAATCAAGAGTGGCAAGTTACCTGTTTTCGTTGATGATGTTTTGAAAGTGAAAGGAATTTCTTGATTTTCATCGCCACTAGATTCATAGACATCAACTATTAATTCAGTATCACGACCATCTTCCAAGGCGACCAAAGAAAAAGATTGGTTTACCTGCATCCAAATCTGTAAGATAGAATGTGCCTGTGATATCTTCACCGACTTTATAGAAAGCCTTGTTAACTTTTGGATTAGAAACAATAGGTTTGTTCTTAATGAAGAAGTTAATATCTATCGGATATGATGACTCTTGGTTGTATCTTGAAAATGCTTTGCAATAAATTGTATTGTATCCATATAACATTGTTGGTTGTATTTGGACTGAAGCTTCAAACTCTTTGCCACTTGATGTAACGCTATAATAATTAAATTGATCTCCAATTTGTTTCGTGCATTGGGAGTCAGAATAGAACTTAATTATTGCTTCTTGGTCTGCATAAACAATACCTTTTATGAGAATTGATGATCCCTTCTGATAGAATTCTTTAAGTTCATTCATGAAAATATGAATGGCTGGCTCGAATGTTATTGGTAAAGTCTTTGAATAATCCTTTGACTTGTAATTGTCTTCTTTCTCATTTGCTGATGGGCTTTGATCTGTTGTCATGAAGAATTTAAATTCAATCGAACTGCTATCTGTATCAGGAATAAATAATGTGATTGTCTTGCGTTGGCCTGATGTTCCTGTTGAACTTTCAATTTTGTTATTTTCCGGATAAAGAAGTTCATCATCATGTTTTACGAAGACGTATAATCTCTTGTCAACATCGAAATCATCGAATTCGACTGTAGCTTCAATTTTTCCGTCAGAAACACCTGATTCTTGTGAGAATGTAACACCAGTGATCTTTGGCTTGTTGACAACAACGATTGGGAATGGTGTGTAATCTGTTGTTTCCTGATGTGAATCTGTTACTTTAACAATAATCTTTGGATCAATTGTAGCATAAGTGATTTCTTCTGGAAGCTTGAAGGAAAGTGAATTGACATCATGATTTCCATTACTTGTGTAATCTTTGAATGCTGCTGAAATTCCATTGATGTATGCCTTAATTGTGCCTGTTGTCTCATCAACGATGTCATAACTAATTTTAATCTTGTCATCATTACCAAAAACGTTAGAAGATGGGAATATGAGTGTTACATTTGGTGGATATGTCAAGAAAATATTAATTGGAATTGTTCCTGATTTAGTATATGGTTCTGGATTTTCTCCTTGTGGAGTGTCAGTGTTCTGTAACCAACCTGTAATTGTTACAGATGTTTCACTCTTAATAAATGGAAGCTGAATTTCTGTTGAGAACGATGTTGGGTATTGACTTGTCCAGAACATAACACTTTGTGGTTCAGCGTTATTTATCTTGTAAAATGCAAAGATTTTTGTATTTTGCCTGTTATCAAATCCATATGTCAAACTTAATTTACCTCCTGGTTTGGCAGTTTGAACGGATGAAGAGAAGGATGATATTATTGGTGGATTTCTAACTGTCAAAACGATTTGGATTCTTTGTGATATTGTATTTCCACTATTATCTTTGAGATAATAGTATACTGTCATTGAATCAACTGATTCATCTGCTCGAACTGAATCAGTATATTCTGCATTGCCGGTGTATTCTGCAACGTAAGTTTCGACATTATTCTGTCTTCTATAAATTGTGTATGACTTCTCAGTTGTTACCTTTAAGTTGATCTTGAAGGTCTCTCCGCCTGATTTAACTTGATCATAAGTGACTTCGAGTGTTGGGATGTTATTAAGAGTGAATGGTGCACTAGCTTCGTTGGATTTCTGATTGCCTTGTAATGTTATAAGATCAGCATTGTTTGTGTCTGCAAGAATGAAATAGATGTTGACTTGTCCAGATGGATTTCCTGGTAATCCTTGAACTGGAACATTGACTTCATTCGATCCACCGTTAGATTGAGTTTCGCCAGTGACCTGATATGAATGATCACCAACTTTCTGGTAGATATATAATTTCTTTTCATTATCATAATCGGTGTATTTGATTGTGGCTGAAACTTCATCGTCATCATCGCCTGATGTCTTGCTCAATTTAACTTCACCGATCTTTGGTTTGTTCTTGTATTCGATAAGGCACCTGTAGCGAGATTTGTCAAGTGCTTCAACACCATAGTCATCAACTGGATAATAGTTAAGATAGTACATACCTCTTGGTAAGTCTTGTGGGATTTTGACTGTTGCAGATGACTCTCCACCAACAAAGTTCTCGTATCTGTAGTCTTGATTGCTCAAATATGTTTTATTCAAGTAGAACTTGATATTGCCCTTGGAATCATCGGTAACTGAGAATTTGATTGTGATTGGATCTTCATATCCAAATGAACCAGAAACACAGTTTGAACTGATAGCAGGTGGATCGGTGACAGTGATCTTCTTGACAACAACTTCTGATTTGACTTTTCCTTGTTCGTCATTCTTAGATTCAACTGATTCGACCCAAATAGAAATTGGGAAATCAGCCTTGGATTCGGCCTGAACAATATAGTTGCATGAGAAGCCAACATCAGCATTATTTGATGAGCCGGACTTGCATTCATATGGAGAACCGCCTTCTTCTTGAACGAAGACTTTAAGTGGTTTGTTATCAACATCACGGAAGGTGCCTGAGATTAGAATTGTTCTGTCGCTCTCTTTTGGTGTATTAGAGATGGCTAACGTCTTCGTAAGTTCATCAACTGAGATTGTTGGAACATTTCTGATGTAAAATGTGTATGATTTAGAATTAGATGATTCCAAGTCGTAGTTGTCGACAACTTTTGCAGTGAGTGTGTGTGCTTTGTTGTTAGAATAAGTGCATGTTGAAGGAATTACAATAGATGTTGATACTGTCGCATATGACTCGCCGTCTGGTGTTTGATATGTTGTTAAGGTGTTCTGTAGATTTGTAACATCTACATCATCAATCTTGTATTTAATTGTTCCTGAGAGATCATCCTTGATCTTGAGTGTGAATGGAATTCTATCGGAAGAAGTGTAATAACTGCTTCTAGTAACTGTCAATGATGTGACTTCTGGGCGATATGTACTAATAATTTCCGCTGAAACTTCATTTGAATTTGAGTGTGCCGTCTTTGGATAGACGGATTCTGACAAGCTGGAGATAAAGAATACAACATTTTGTTTGCCTGGTTTAGGATATCTTAAACTTCTTGTGATTTGTTGTGTATTTTGTTCTGGAACTGATATGAAATCAAACTTCTGAATATCTGATCCAATCTTAGCATAAAGATAAAGTTGCTTACCCTTATCAATATCATCATATCTTGCAACGAATTCTCCTGTTGAAAATGGATCATGAATATTAGTACCAGTAAATTGAACGCTCACTAACTTCGGTTCATTTAAGATTCTGAAGTCTAAGGTTGTCTCTTTCGATGTTGATTCATATTGGTCCATGGCAACGATTGAAAGATGATGATCGAAACCGGCTGACCAATTTAGTCCCGTCAATGGAATATTTATTCTATAGTCTGCCCATGAAATTTCTTTGTATTCATTCTTATCGATCTTATATAAGCATTTAAGACTTGTTGTGTCTTCATCTGAAGCAGCTGTAACTTTGTATGATAAAATCTGTGAGTTATTGAACTCCTTTCCAAAGAAATCTGGGCTAAGAGTGAAAATAGGAGCTTTTGTAATGCGCAATTGAATTTGTTGTGATTTAACAACAACATTATTTGAGGTCAAGACTTGGAATGTGCAATCAATGAGTCTTTCTGTCTCATCACTAACAGTCGTTGTGACGACAAAATCTTGTCGAGCGCCTGTTGGTGTGTAGAGCTCTGATCTGGCAGTGGATCCGTCAGGCATGACGAGAGCGAATCTAATCTGTTCATTGTTATCTGTTTCAAGGAATTGACCAAGTAATCGGATGATATCATTTGCCTGATAAGCTTTCTTTTCAAAGTGAATATCAAAAACTTCAGTTTGGAATTCCATTGTAAATGTACGATTGTACCATTCTGAAGATCTTCCAAGATTATTGATAGCTCTGATAGCTAATTTATATGTGCCAGATCTTAATGTTCCCAATTGTAAAACTTTGCTGTAGGTTGCATCTCTCACACCTGTTCCAACTCCTAAAACATAGGGTTCTTTAATTGGATCTGTGGCAATAAAATCATCCTTGTATATTTCGATAGAAATGTCACCGGGAGTGTCCGACATAACTGTTGCTCTAATATCCAGTGAATCATGTTGGTTGTAAGGTTGGGACTTGATCGCAGTGGTAACTTCAAGTTCAGGCTGTGTTGAGCGTGTTACTTTAAATTTAACTTCATTGGATGAAAATTTTTGGCCATTCTTGGTGTATTCAAGTTTATAAGTGTATTCTGTTGATGTTCCTGAAGGATTTAGTTTATATGTATATCTATCGAACGGCATATTTCCATTAAAAGATAATTTTTTGGTCCATTCTCCATTACCTTCTTTGAAATATGCGTCGTATGGTTGATATTTTTCAGCAATTCTCATCCATGTTGGAACTTGAATTTCTCCAGTCAAGTCTCCTGCGAAAACTGTACCGTCTGTGAAAACTTCTAATGGGTATCTCATGATGAAATAGATACGAATTGCACAAACAACGGTTCTACCCTTTGGAGCTATTTTGTTTTCCCATGAATATGATGAGACTGGGTCATCATCCGGTGTTGCACCTGGTCCAACTACAGACTTATCACCTTCAAATTTCATGAAATATCTTTTGTCATCATCATTACTATCAAGAACTCCGTACCAATAATTATCTGGTTTAATGTAATTTGTTTCTTTATTTGTGTGGTCAATTGCCATCTTTTGCCGTGGCTTTTCTGATTTAGAAGCTGAGATTGTGTATATATCCTGACCTTCTAGTGGTTGGAAAATGTTTGAATTGCCATTTCCTGTATTAAAAGTAAAATCTGCATAAACTCCAAGTGAAAATGTCTTTTCTTCTTCACCAGGATTGGTTATTTTGTATAATATATAAGCATCATCATCTGTAACCTTTTGAGTTCCAAGTTCTAAAATTAAACCATTGCATAAAGTAGTTGTCATGTTTGAAGGAACACAGATTTGGTCGCCAACAACAAATTTAACAAATACACCACTGTTACCGTATGTAATTGGAGTTTTTTGATTATTAAGTGTGTGTTCAATGTCGTAATAACCCCATACCTGTGTCCAACTTGAAAAATTATAAGAGGGATTTGGTTTAACCAATTTAATCTCTGACAAAATATGCTGTTGCAGGAAGAACAAAAGCATAAAGATCAATTAAAAAAAATGAGCTGGCATTTCAAATTGAAAGGGAATCGAGAATTGAATAAATATTCAATTAATTATTGAAAAATATATGAGACTGTATTGAAAATACAAGCAGTACTATTATATAGATGAAGATATCGATATTTAGATTTCAAATTGAATAATAACTCAAAAAATACATTGAATTTTTCAAAACAAAGTTTTTGTATTAAATGAATTTTATTAGCAATAACTAATAATGATGTTTTTAGGATAATTTATTACTGCATGGAAGTTTAAATTGAATTAAACTTCTCAAAATCGATATTTATAAAAAGTTAGTACACCACAGTATATCAATGTGTACATAAATTTAATTTTTCAACCGTTTTTTATTCTCAAAAAATGATGGTTAAATTATGACACATGGTTTTATCCATATTTTGGCTCATTTATTCATTATTTTAATTAATATGATATAATGTAATAGGGTTAATCGATTTTAAAGCAAACACTATTGAAAAAAACGATAAATTGCCACGGAAATTGTTTATCTAAGTGATAATATACAAATTATTGAGTTAATGAAAATCTTGCCATAAAATACTGTTTACTCTTTTTTCTAATTTTTGGAAACAGTAATGAAAAGTACAATCTTTTTCCAATCTATTAGCAGTACTTTAATATATTACATGTGTCCTATATTTCTATATAATAATTATACTCAATATTCTTGTCATTAATAAAATTTCTAAATTAAAATGAGATATAAGCTTGCAATTTATTCATTATAATTACCGATGTACAATTCGATAATTTTATGCGGTCAAATTGAAATAAAATTGAAATTAGAAGGATTCAAAACTTATTTTCTTGGTTCTGTGCATCCATTATAGAAGTCTTTGTAAATCATCACTAATTTATATAATTAAGCCAATTTTTTTTTCTGAATGCAATAAATTCTTCAAATTTTAGAAACTTTTCTTATCTACGTGATATTTGAATATGTATCATAAGTTATGTAAAAATTCCTATTGGCGAGTAATTTTGTCAATGCATTTTCGAGATCCAAAATTTCGAATTTTAATGTGTGTTTTCGGTAGGTGTAATCTGGATCTTATGGAAATATAGGAGTAATGTTGCAATATTATTAGATTTAACGAAATTGATTTTAAATTGAAAAATACTGGAGATCAATTGAAAATATGAACAATGATACAACACAAGACAGTTGCCGATTGAAGTCAAGAATTATATTGTACAAATGTCTACTTTCATTTCAGGCTAAAAGAGAAGAAAATAAAGGATCTGTAACCCTAGGAAAAAAGGAGAAGCATGGCACTTTTCATTTGATTTCCTTTCATTTAAACAGTGACGTGTAATTTTAAACAATAAAAGAAGTACTCTCTTCTTTTCTTAGTTTTTGCCATTTAGGAAACTCAAAAATTGACAAACAAAAAAAATTCTGATCATAAAATGAAACTATTAAATATTGGTTATATTTCATTTGACAAATAATGTCAAATCTATTGTCAGAATGTCATCATGATTGAATAGTTTAAATTTATGTTTGTCTTTTTACTCTCGTTTACTCTATCTACAGTAGAAGAGGATATTGAAATGTATGCTAATACAGAATTTGATCCCCCTCTGCATCTTGGAAGTAAATTATCAAATCGAAAAGCTCTTGGTGATACTATTGATGTAGATGCAATTCAAAAAATCCTTTCAAGTAGAAGAATACCAGTAACTGAATCTGACTTATTTACAAGAAAGCCTTTCAGATTAATCTTTGATTATGATGATGCTGTCTCCGGAGCCGACAATTTTCAATGTAAATATGTTGGCCAAGAAATAGCATGGTCATTAAATCCTCAATATACCTGCAAAGAAGAAGATATACTTACAGATCAGAAAAGAGAATCTCTTATTCAAACTCTTAAAAACGTCGAAAAATTTATTTCGAAATTCCTTAAAATAAGGCATTCTAAGATGACTCTTACACCATATTTTTATGGTGTAGATAACTATTTCAACCCACCAAAGAAAGAATTCGATGTTGATCACTATGTTGTGGTCTCTGTTCGCTCATTTTCAGGATTTACCATTGCCGGATCATTAGTTACAGCTCATGATAACAAAACCCTTCGTCCTTTACAGTCCTCTATCTTTATAAATCCAAGATATATCCCATCTGTACCTCAAGACTTCGATTCTATCCCTCGTAACTACTTCAACACCCTCTTCCATGAGTGTATGCACTCACTTGGATTGATAAATGATGATTACTACCTTTGGTTTGACAAAAGAACAGGAAAAACTTATGATGCAAAGTCTTTCATTAACTATTTCCATGTTGATAAGTACAATAAGACATTCCTTCAATTGTGCTCTCCGAAAGCTACAGAAGTTGCCCAGAAACTTCTAAAAAGAAAAACGAATTGGGCTGGTATCAAACAATGCTTAGAAATGGAAGATAACGGTGGTCCAGGAACAATATACTCCCATCCGAAGGCTACAATCTTCAGACAGGACCTCATGACAGGAACTGCTCCAATTGATGGAAAATTATCACCAGTTCTATGCGCATTAATGGATGACATTGGCTTCTATACAGTTAACTGGAATGTCTGTGAAAGACTGTCATGGATTGACTCCTATTTTTACACAGATAAAGAAATTCATAAAATGTCTGAGAAGCCAGCAAGAAGCGCGTTCCCTGCTTCGCATTATTACAAGCCAAACTCTTCATTCCTTGCACACGATTTACGAGGATACACTGCTTGGGTCGATATTAAGAAATACGACACAGAAAAGGACGAAAAGGATATTGTAAGGTACAAAGATCTTTATATCCCAGAGGACAAAATAATTGGAAGTACAGCTACATATGATTACTCTTTAATTAAGAATCCGAAAATTACATGTTTGAAGAACCAATGGGCCATGGCAGTCTACAATGGAACAGGCGTTATGGGAATGTGCTCGGAGTCATCGCTAGGCAAAAATGGCGTGTTTACATTTAAAGATTTGAACGGAACTACTCATACATGTAAGAAATCACAAGAAGTTAAGGTCGGAGACTATATTTATTACTGTCCAGATACAGATCTCATCAAGAAAGTTATTGATTTCCAAAAGAAACTTGGAGCTCCATTCAGAGGCAATCTTATGATGGGAGATAAGATTTTCATCATTGTCGTATCTTGTGTCTTAGTTACATTAATTATTGTTGCTATGGTTTTCGCTTATTGCATCTACATGAAGAAGAATAAGACAAATCCATCAGCAATTTTAGAGCTTTCTGATAACAAGGCACCTCTTGTATAACTTTATTTCTGTTTTTCGGGAAATAAACAATATATTTGTATTAAAATTTTAATTTTTTAAAAAATGAAAAACTGCTTTATCCTAAAAGGATGTTATAACTTTAATATATTAATTGTTTTGAGGTGATCGTACCTTCTCGCATTAGAATTAGCAATATTAAACAATTTATTCATTTAAATTCCAGTTTAAATGCTTTAATCCCTTGATAACGTTCAAATAGGAGGAAATACAATACCATAGCTTCAAATGAATAATTTCATTGAATTTTCGATGATAATTTTCTATCATTTTTTGGATATTGATTATATATTGTGTAGTTCTTTGGTACATTCAAAGTTTCACAAAGAGGACATTACGCACAAAGAAATAAAAACTTCCAAAATATCAATACAAAAAAATATTATTCTTTAATTTCATCCGTTGATAAGGAAATTTTTCCTTTTAGTTTTGTATAGATGATCACTATTACAATAATTGTTACCAAAACTACTGTTGTGGTCATTGCAATAACAATCCAGGCCCATGTTGGTAATGGTTTATTTGGTGCATTTTCATTTATTTCATCTTTTCCTTCTCCTTTTCCTCCTTCTTTTCTTCCTTCTTCTTTTTCTTCCATCCATTTTAATAGCAACTTGATGGATTCTTCCCTAACGCTCATCAACGATATAGAATCACTATCATTGGGATCGTGTATATCATCGCAATGAAATCCATCATTTATACTAAAACTATAGATGGATTTTGAGGTGTCATTACGTTTCATTGTCAATTCAGACCACGAATCATAGTGAGAATTAGTATAAACTACTCTTGTCACGTTTGGATTATATCCTCCATACTTTTCATTGAATTTATCAGGATCAGGTTGTTTTCCAAATATATTTTGACAAAAATCACTATAATATTGTATTGTCAATAAGTTGCTCTTCAAAAGACCTGAAGCCGAATAGAACCATCCAAACTCATTGCACATCATATAAGCCCAGCCCCTTGAAGCTTTATTTGGAGAGTCGACAGATGTATTTTTGAGTCCATTTGGATATAATTCTAAAAATTTATCCATACCAAGAAGATATGATGTAGTTGCCATAACTCCAATGACTTCATCACTGTCCGATGTATCAATTTCTTTTAATGAGTCGCACATGTCCAAGATGATTTGGTTCCAAGCTTTATATTGATTTCCATAAGTGTAAGCATAACTGAACATATCTAAGAATTCAAGTGAATGACTGACAAATTCTTCCGGATTAGGAACTCCAAACATCATCATCAATTCTTCAGTTTTATCATTTTGGAGTAAAGCAACTTTTTCAATTGTTTTATATGCATTCAAAACATTTTCATAGCAACCGTACTCCATGAAATCTTCTGCTTCATGTTTATCATATTCAGAAAAATTAAGTTTAGCAAAAATAGGAGCAGAAGATGCCCAACTTCCTAGTGCTAATTCTGGATGCTTCTGACGGAACCATGAAGAAAGAGATCCGGCATATGAACCTCCAATCATCAATGCCTTTCATTTTAATGGATCTTGGCAATATATTTGCTTCATTTGAGAAATAAAATTGGCTAAATCTTCAATTGCTTGGTCAACGGTTAAGTACTTTAGGTTCTCTAATTCCAAATTTCCATGTGGTATTGAATCTCCGAAGTATCTATGTTCTAATGCCAAAATCACAGATTTAGATTGATTTGCAATATGTAAAACTCCATGTTTAATTGAAGATTCAGAGAGTGGAGCCTCTCCACCTATGTACACAACTAAATTCTCTGATTTTTTAGAATAATTTGTGTTAATGTAATATTTTTGCTTAAATGTTTCGTCAAGGTTAGAGAAATGATCAAGTTTTTGGTCGAACCACATTTGTCCCCCAACATTGATATCATCAAAGTTAATTTGTCTAAAGAAAATTAACAAAAATGCCATTTATCTAAAAATAAAATCTTCTGCCCTCACAAATTCACAAAATTGAAAAGAGATTACTATAATTTTCAATTGTGTATTCAAATTTTGTGTGTAAAAATAATTGTCTGTAAATCCGCAAAATATAATTAATACATCACATGATTGAAGGTATATAATTTTAATTCATTATCTACCTTAATTTTCCAAACATTCAAATCATTTGAAAACATTTTATGGTCTCGTTTTTCATTAAAATCATGAACCTGAAACTTTTTGTAGGTATTTCAACTTAACATTCAAGCATTATTTTTCTGAGCCTTTCTCAGAAAAATTTTGTCGTAAATTGTTAATATTTCTGAGTGAATTGAAAATTCATTTGAAACATTATGATAAAAATGCATGGCAATATGTATAATTTAGAAAATTCGCACCAGTCAAACTTTTAACCAGTTGTGCGAAGCGACTCAAAAACATAGGAAAAGTATAATTCTCTAATAAAAGATTATGTTTGCTTCTGTTATCAATCAGCATTTGAATCAAAAGTAATCGTATGTAAGAGAATTTGTTTTGAGATTTTATTGTTCACAATGTATCACAGGCAAGTTAAGTCAATGATTTATGAAGGTTATGATATTGTGTGTTCATAGTGTATCCAAAAGCCACATATTTATGGTTTAATCCGACAAAACTTCTTCATAGAAAAATTTAGAGGCTCAAAATTTCCTTTTTTACGAGAATAGATTCATTTTCACTCAGTTTAAATATACCCAATATATACCTTAGTCTATATGGATATATATTGTTATAAATTACTTCCTCATTGGCTTTTTAGATGACGAGGTAGAGGCACTTAAACTATCATATAATATGAGAGCTTTGTCAAAATAACGAAAGCAAGACTGTGAGACCTAAATAATTTTGAAGTTGTATATAATTATATTTATATGAACCGAATTGCTTTAAAAAAAAGGAGTGAGTTCCTCTGACGTTGAGACTGTACTATTTTGACAATTAGTATTTTGTTGTTTTCCTTAATTAAATGGACCTTTATATCAATGCAAAACAATTAATTTATTAACTTTTGAGATTTATTGTTGAAAAACTTTGATTGCATTCAAAACCCAAATAAAAAACAAAATCATTGCCTCCTTGATATAATATCATATATCAGATGAATACTCCTTACTATTCCCATTATAGATTATCCAAATCACATAAATTCATGTGATTTTTCTGAATTCAATATATAATTTGAATAACTCATAAATATAATGAATATATAGATAAAGTATTATGTATTTTTGGTATTTAAATCTGATTCTTTGCAGAATATAAATTCAATGAATTAAATATATGTAAATTGCCACATAAATGTAATTAAATATTATATAATTGAATTTATAATGAGTTTAGTTTATCCAAACTTTCAGAAATGAAATTATTGAATTTCAAATCTAACTCGACATACTAATTCCAGCATATAAGATCTGGATAAATTTTAAATCCTGATACACTTTATCTGGTCTAGTCCAAATCTATTAAAGTCTACTTGATAGTTCCAATGAAGAGCTTTTATGTTTTTTAAAATCCTTAATATCAAATTTGTGAATATCTTCTGTACTCGAAAGAAATCATCATTTTCCTTATGTTTTTATTAGTTCTAGTTACTGTTCTTGCTTTTTCAATGAAAAGAAACTTGTGTTATATGTGATAATCACAGATATAAGTCAGTATTTGATGTAAACTATTTCACAGCCAACAATGTGAAGTTTATTCAGCTATTCAGATTACTGCACACCAAAGAGAATAATAAAGTCTAGGATAGAAAGGCAGAGATAAAGCAATAGAATTCAAAATCGCAAACAAAAAAATCATATACTTTTACATTTATTTATGGATAAAAATTGCTTTTATGATTGAATATAATAATGCTTTGATTGGGCGGTGAATACACGTGTGATATAGCAACACTTATATGTTAAAAGCACACATCATTCACATTTCTTGTTGATGATGTAGCTAATTATTTGCAAACTGTAGTAATTCATTTATGCAAATATTTTTGAATGACAAATAAAGTTATTACCAAAACAATGCCTATATAATAATTTTCATCCTCGTTTTAGACAAAGCATTTGTCATTTATGGAAGCTCACATGCAGGTATGGAATGGTACTCAATTCCCTGTTTTACCGTAGTTGTCAGAAAGTGATGACATCCTTTAAGGGTGTACTTACATCTTTCTGACACGCTCAGATAATATCATCATATCTTTAATTTAATGGCAAAAGAGTATAATAGCCGTGTTAGAAACTAAGCAGTGATAAATAATAACTTTTCCCGACAAAAAATATTAACTTTTTATTATAGAAAATTGGGATATAAAGCTTGGATGTCAAAAAAATTGAGAACATGTCAGAAAGTGGTAAATGCACCCTAAAAAAATTCATTTTCATACAAAAATATAGCTATAATTTTATATCGAAAGAAAGATAAAGAGAATAATGTTACATAAAACAAACAAATAAAAACAAAAACAATAAAAAAAAGCAAATCATATTTCGAAAATTGGCTTATCCATCTCTGGCTGCAACAAATACTGGTGAATAGAGAAAATAAGAGGTCCAAACTCATTCTGTCTCAATGTTGCCTGCTCAACGTGTTGGAACAAGTTAGTTAGAGGATCATCTTCCTGCTTAAATAACAAAGAAGCGTTCTTCATCTTCATGAACCACCAAATGTCATTTACAATGTCGAAAGCGTTTTCTTGTGAAAGAATAAGAGGAGAAACAATGCCTGGCTGCCATTCCTTTACAATTGGCTCATCAATCATGCCACGCATCAGCCATGTACTTAATACTTCTTCACTGAAATTTTCTGGGAAAACGGTTTTGGCGGTTAAAATGATGGCGTTTGGATCTAAAAAGTGTTTTAGAGCTGTTATCTGGAGTCTCGATGCGAATTGGCAGTCTACAGGGAATGTTTCAACGTTGAAGAAGTCGGTGTCTAAAAGAGAAATCAAAGTTTTGACAATCTGTCCGAAATCTTGAAGATTTGGAGGAAGTTGTTCCATTATAGACTTCGGAATCTTCTTAAATATTTCTCGGAATGATTTGTACTGCTCTGCGATCTCTCCTCGTGGTTGAGTCAAATATTCCGAAAATAGTGAGTCGCCGTGTCTCTTTGGGTCCAATAATGTGGAGCAGACACGATCTGCGAATGGCCTGTTCTGTTGGTCAGAGTTGAAAAGCAATAATAACGCTTCTGAGAAAAACTCGCAATTCCAGAACGTTTTGAGCAGCCTGGGTGTTATAAACTCGGCTATTGAGATATCGTGATTACGTGGAGTGATAAAAGCGTGTAAAAGTGACAATGAAAATTTCGGATCTCGTTTTACGAAGAAATCTGCATTTAAGTGGCAGTTAAAGATTTCTCCTGTCTCCTGTGATAGACATAGCGTGGCCTGGTCGTTGAGAGATGACATTTTGTGCATTTGGAGGCAATTATCTGGCATTGCCGTTGAAAAAGAGGCTCTAACACGATCGGCCTTGTCGAGAAGGAAGCATGTGATCATTCCTTTCGGTGCAGTAATGATGTAAAAACCATTATTGCACATAACAAAAGGAATTTTCGTAGTTGGGAAATCGGAAACGTTCAGAGGATCATACTGTAAGCATGAGTCTTCTAATTCTTGGGTTGTAGTGAACTTTTCGAAGAGGGATGGATCAGATTTTGGCGGAAGATCGATGTAGTCAAGAGTTATCTCAGCCTTTAATGACGAGAAAGGTAGTATGATCGTTAATTTGTTAGAAGAAGTATGGATAATCATTCTTTGGCCGCATTTCTGGAAAGACATATGTTTTACTGAAGCTGAGAAAGCTTTAAATTCAGTATTGCATCCCAATTCGATATTACTAGGTAAAATACATGTTTTTGGATATAAATCTGTTTTTGTTCGATCTGAAAAAACTAAATTGTTTGTAGTTGGATCAAATTGAACCATATATGTATGGTGTGTTGCCCCTTTCATTCCTGTATTAAACCACATGAAATGTTCGTGATTCCTTCTGAAATTTATGGTAAATGATGACGAAATTGGATCATAGTTAAATTCGTAAGTGCTAATAATTGGATTTTTGTCTTTGTCGTATTTTAGATGAAGAAAAACTGGGTTATCCGGGGAATAAGCCCACGATACATATTGTGGTGTATTTGTTTTCATAGTTACGGGTAATTCTGCTGTCTTTGAAACTGCATTGATGAATATTGCCCTGTAAAATGGTCGTGGATCAATACCATCGCCAAATCCTTGTAAAACAACAAGGAACCATTTTTTGCCGGGCATTGCAGATGCACTCACTATACGTTCGGTAAATCTTGTCTCGTATATTTTCGAAATTGTTGAATAGTCATTTGATTGAATCAAAACATCAGTAAACTGATTTCTAACTATGAATAGAGAGTTAGAGCTGTTTCCAAAGTCAGCAATATAGAACTTAGATCCAATCGCTGGCTTTTTTTGCAGGCGCTTTCCACTGATTGATAATGAAAAAGGGCCTTGCATTTATTTTTCGTTGTTTAGAAAAAAAAAATTCAATCAACAAAAATGTCAAATCAGTCAAATCCAATAAATATTTTAAAATATTAAGCAGCATGTGTTTTCGGATCTTTGATTTTTTGGATTGATTTCAGATGAAGAGATTGCAAATCATTGAAAGAGAATCCAAAATGAATAGCTCATAGTATAAGTTTTCGAACCAGTTGATTCATATCTTCATTCCCAAACCTTGTATATTATGTTGGTAATCATATTGTAATCAAATTTAATGCTATTTTGAAGTTTGGTATTAATAAGATTCATTAATATTCTATAATATTTTTGTTTACTCATTATTTTAGTTATGATTTCATTGATATCTCAAATTTTGATATTGTATTTTAATTTATTGAGCAAATAAGCATATTTCGTATGGACGTATTTGTATTATATATGGAGCATAGTACAAAAATCATGAAATTTAACATACATAGAAAAATTATTTAATAAAATACAATAAAAATAAAGTATTATAATGGGAAAACTCTAAATCTGGCCAATATTTGCGAGTCTAGCGTGTAAATCCATCAATTGGTCAAGTTCGTCCTGTTCTGTTCCTGTAGACAAAGCAATTCCGTCAATTTCCTTTTGCGGCCAAACGATAAGTAACGGTTTCTTTCTCTCTTGAAGTTGGGTGAAAATTTCTTTGTATTTCTCGGTATCTGTGATTTCATTTCCTTCAATCGCCAAAATTTCGACAGCTTCGTTCTTCATGAAGCAGTTGATCACATCTGTTGGGAATGATTCACCAGCGTGGTTCTTTCTGATGTCTAAATTAGTAATTGAAGAATTTTCTTGAATTGCTCCGAAAATTATCGGCATATTCTTGCCAATGAACTTTCTTCTTGATCCTGATATATTGAGCTTCTTGAGTGTCTCTGTTTTCTTGATAAATTTGCAAATTTTATTAATTTCGGGATCATCTTCGCCGAAAACTCTTGCAATTGACAAAACTGAGAGGTTTGGACAATGCTTGATAATATCCGTAACTCCAGTTGATATGTTGTCGTTCCAATATAGTTCAGAAATTTTAGAATCGACATTTACAGCTTGTTTTACGAAATTATCAAAGGATCCGTCACTTAGTGTTGCGGAGCTCAAATCTAAAGTGATTCCTTCTTGTATTGAAAAGAAATTCCAAATTTGAACCAAATCTTTTTCGGACCAGTTGATATTTGATATGTTTAAGTACTTTGTGTTGGTTTTTATCAACTTGTTCTTCTTGAATCTGATCGGAACTGTGCATTTATTGTAAGATGCGTTGATTCTTTCAATTGAGCCCTTTACGACCTGGAAAAGACGGATGATTTCGTTTATTTCAATTCCGCAGTTAACAATTGAGAGGAATTTGAGGTTTTTCATCCTCAAAAATATTCTTTGAAGATTTAAACCGGGAGTATTATCCAAAACAAGGGTTTGGAGGTATCCAAAGTTCTCTATTTTAAGAGAGTCTTCTGTAAAGTTCAAGGAAAGTGAATGATCGAATGCCAAATTCAAAGTTAAAAAATCTAATTTGTAATTCCTTATAAAATTATCGAGAGCGTGTAAATCTTTCGATGTAAAAGTAATGCCGGTAAAATGAAGACCTTTAATCTTGCTTTCTTGGTTTCTATCGATAGTTTGAAGTAATTCTGGCAAATTAGTAATAGTTCCGTTCGAAAATGAGATCTCCTGAATTGTCTTATTCTTCTTCATGATGTTTTGCATCAATGTTGCGCCAAGAGGACAAACGTCCAACGGAATAATGATTTTTTTAATGGAAGGCTCCCAATTTATGATCTTCATGACATTTGGAATGTATTGGATAAGCCAGTAGAAGTGATCGAACTTGAATTCTGTTGGTTTTGATGCGAAAAATTTGGCCAATGATGAAATTTGTCTGTTTGGTAATTGAATACCTTTTTGGAACAATTCATATTTTAGATGGATTGGTATGGACTTAGTGTATTCAGGTATTTCGTACTCTTTGGGATAATAAAGCCTTGGAGTTGGCGCATCTTGATTTCCCCACACAGATTTGTTGAACTTCATTATTAAATCAGCTATTTCTTTTGTATTCTTTGAAACAACCCGAAAAGAATTTGATTTCGCTTTAAATGACAAATATTGATTATCTCCTGAATTATATCTAATTTCTTGAACTTCTGTCCATAACGATGAAAATTCTAATCGAAGCTTCTTGGAAAAAAACTTTTTGTTAAAGAGTGCAACGTTAAAATCTGAAATAAACAAAAACATTGAGGAAGATGTCTTTGCTTTCCCAAGAATAATATTTACTTTTTCAAATGCAAGAGAATGGTATGACTTCATATATTCAAGTTCTTCATCTATTTCATAATCTTGGAGAACTTGTTGCATTTTTGTCACTTTTTTCAAATTTCGAAGAATATTTCTATTGTATATGTATCCATAATAAGAATTTTCATATAAAATTGCGTTTGAATTAATAAAAGTGACGTTTTTGATTGTTTGAAAAAGCTTGCTTATGCCATAACATGTTATATCAAATCCTCAACCTCAGGCACTAGAATTCATCAGTTACATATCATTGTTTCACAAAATTATCATAATTGAATTTATTCAACACAAAACATTTTTAAGTGCGCATGTTCTTGAATCAAACATGAACTGATTTCCTTGATCTCGTTAAAATTTTGAATTAACTCAGCTAAAATTTCATTATTTTTAAATCAAAATTTCATTAACTTGAATTACTCCATAAAATTGGATTTGTACTATACAGTAAAGCTATATTGTGAATAAGTTAATTATTATAAATCACTGATATTTCAGATTTTACGATGAAACTTTGATTCGACTACATTAGATAGAGATATACTGACGTTTTGCATATGAGTAAGTGTAATATACGAACTGTCAAAGGTATTTCATACATTCTTCATTAAAAGAAAAAGACATTCAAACAAAATAATACTGAAAATACAAAATATGAGATTGAAAAAGTTTTTAAAAGATGATACTAGAGTCGTAAAATAAAATAAGGTGAATTACTTTTAAAAAATAAGCAATTTGACCTTTTGAATTCATAAATTTCATGAGAATCTTTGAATCTTTTTTTGTTTTGTCATTAAAATAGGATGTTTGTATAAAATAATGATGTTTCATGTTCCAAAATTTTTTCAAAATTAAGAATTTGAATATAAAATCTGGGATTGTTCAAGATATTTTTAATTTTTTAAATTTTTTTTGGAAATTCCTATTTCTCTCAATCAAGGTAATCAAGTGAGTATACATAGTACTTCCTTCAAAAATGTCATTTATAAACTCAATCACTATAATTATGGATTTAATTGAAATATAGGAAAATATTTCAAGGTAAACTAAGTATTTTATTAACAATTTTAAATAAGAATTTATTTGTCTAAAGGAATTGTTAGCAATACCGAGTTATTACATGGATTTTCTTGTATGCTTGTGATGGGAATTTTATTATTCCTATGTTAAATGGATGAGGGCTTATTATATATATGCACTCTGTGTAATGAGATCAATTCATTAGTTTTTTTCTCCTGTCTGGTTGTATATACGAGATCATTTACTAATAAATGCACTCGAACGCTGTTGCCAATTTTTTATGGTAGCATGCATTAATGCTTGATGTAATGAGTGATAATTTGAGAGAATCACTCAAAAGTTTCAAATTTTAGATATCAATTGATCTTTTCACGTAAGAAGAGTAACGATAATGAAATCGGTTCGAAAAATAACATTGTTCAACAGTTATTGATGAGTTGATACGGCCTTATTTTTGAGGAAGAAAAGTAATATAAAATATATCTAGGATAATGTGCGAATAACACATTAAATCTTAAAATTACTTGTCTTCTACTATGTAATGGTCTATATTACGTATATTTGGCCTCACATTATGATACACATTATCCTCAGAAAATGAGATTGTGTATAAAAAACACGAATTTTATACAAACAATTATCATAATTATATTCTATACACAAAATAATATTATTTCAAATATGTTAGATTGAACCATTTGTCCCGGACACGGCTGATATTCTTCAAACAATTATAACTTCACTTCCTAAAACCGCCATTTTACACAGCTTTTGAGAGTCTATCGTTCTGAAAACCCACATATTTTCTAGCAAGTTGCCCGAAAAAATTCAGAGTTGTGATACAGAAATAATTTCACTTCACATTCTCTTCTAATGGCTGAAGAAGACGTTCAGACACTCGTTATCGATAACGGCTCTGGTATGTGCAAGGCTGGCTTCTCTGGTGATGAAGCCCCACGCTCTGTTTTCCCATCCGTTGTCGGCCGTCCAAAGTACAAACAACAATTAGTTGGTGGCAATGCCAAGGACGTTTTCGTTGGTGATGAAGCCTGCTCCAAGGCTGGTGTCCTCATCCTCAAGTACCCAATTGAACACGGTATCGTCAACAACTGGGATGATATGGAAAAGATCTGGCACCACACATTCTACAACGAACTTCGTGTTGACCCAACAGAGCACCCAGTTCTTCTTACAGAAGCCCCACTCAACCCAAAGGCTAACCGTGAGAAAATGATCTCCCTCATGTTCGACACATTCAACGTCCCATCATTCTATGTCGGCATCCAAGCCGTTCTTTCCCTCTACTCCTCTGGCCGTACAACAGGTATCGTTTTCGATGCTGGTGATGGTGTTTCCCACACAGTTCCAATTTACGAAGGCTACTCCCTTCCACACGCCATCATGAGACTTAACCTCGCTGGCCGTGATCTCACAGCCTGGATGGTCAAGCTTCTCACAGAGCGTGGCAATGCTTTCAACACAACAGCCGAAAAGGAAATCGTTCGTGACATCAAGGAGAAGCTTTGCTATGTCGCCCTCGACTTCGATGCTGAAATGGAGAAGGCCGCTACAGACTCCTCCATCAACGTCAACTACACACTTCCAGATGGCAACGTCATCACAATCGGCAATGAGCGCTTCCGCTGCCCAGAAATGCTCTTCAAGCCATACTTCGATGGTATGGAATACGATGGTATCGACAAGACACTCTTCGACTCCATCATGAAGTGCGATATCGATGTTCGTAAGGATCTCTACGCTAACATCGTTCTTTCTGGTGGCACAACAATGTTCCAGGGCATCGCCGAACGTCTTGACAAGGAAATCACAGCTCTTGCTCCACCAACAATGAAGGTCAAGATCGTCGCCCCAGAAGAGCGTAAGTACGCCGTTTGGGTCGGTGGCTCCATCCTTGCTTCCCTCGCTACATTCCCACAGATGGTTATCACCAAGGAGGAATACGACGAGGCTGGCCCATCCATCGTTCACCGTAAGTGCTTCTAAACAATTTCGGTATAATATATTTAAATCAAATCAATTTTTTTTATTTTTCTATCCTAATTTATAACTAATTCATAATACTTTATGGCAATAAAGTTAATATCAACTATCACTTTAGATTGCTATTGTTTCATGATAGTTATTCTTAAAATCTTCTAGTGTTACTCTGAATTTGATTCAATATCATTGCGTTTTAGTGTTTTTGGAAGTCATTTTAGTATCGAACAGTTCCTGATACTGAAGTTTGATGAATTGTAGAAGTTACTCTTGATACATTCAATTGAACTCTTTGTTTTCTCCAAAATCTGTGTAACCAAAATAACGTATTTCTCCAAAATATGAGTATCGAAATCGATGGTATTCTGAAGAATCTTGGCACGATTCCAGGAATCATCGGCTGGATTGTCCTTAAAATGAATGGACTTCCATATAAAACATCATTTAGAGAAGCTGAATCAGTTCATTATGCTGGCTTAGTTAGCGAGTTTGTGAAAAAAGCAAAATCATCTCTCGAAAACAGTTTGCTCCCAGGAACAATCAGTCAAATTCGTATCAGATCACATAAAAACGAAATAATTATTGTTCCTGATGCTGACTTTATTCTTGTAGCTGTTCAGGAGGCTGGTGTTACTGCCTAATTAGAGTTATTATATATTATATTATTTATGCTTAAATATTCATTATTATTTGTTGCTAATTTTTTTTCTTTACAACATTTCTATTAACTCTTTATGTTACCAAAAGAAATAAATATTCATTCCCAAGTTATTATACACTTATTTTTTTTAATAATTTTGAAATATCAAATTAAAAATAACTGAAATATGTAAAAATTATTAACTTTTATGCTTTATTATAATATGTTTAAACAGATATATAGCGCATCTAAGCTGCTGACAAAAAATGAAGAATATTATCAAGAATATAAGCCTTAGAGTTCGTATTCTTCTCCAAATTCGATATTAGATTCGTAAAATCTTAATAATGATCTGATGTATTTCTTTTTCATCTTTTCATTTGTTAATAACATAATTTGGTCATGTTTTTGAACAGCAAATGTAAGATTTCCCTTATCATCTTTTCTGACTGCTAATATCTTGATTTTATAGCTATCAGTGTCTTCAGATTTTTGTTCTTTTTTATGTTCTTGAGGTTTTGGTTGTGTAGCAGGTTTTCTAGCAGGGGATACTTCGATAACATCCTCATCTTCATAATTCAGAAGCTCTTGGTCAAGTGGGTCAGCGTAAACTGGTTTAATTGTAGTTTTTGGTTTTGTTTGAACTGGAGTTTGAACTTCTGGTTTAGTTTCAGCTGGTATAGTTACTTCTTGTACTTCTGGTGTTTCTTTTTTCACTTCTTTTACAGGTGTTTTTGGTTTTTCTTTCTTTTCTTTTTTAGCTTTTGGAGTTTTTTTGTGTTCATGTTTTTCTGGCTTTGAAAGCAAGTCAAGTAAGTTCTTTGAATTGCAGTACTCGAAAAGGAGTTCTTGGGCACCTTCAAGATTCGATAAAGGCTCCCATGTTGATTGATCATCTGGATATCCTTTCCATTTGATGTAAAATTCAGCCTTATTCTTTCTAATTCGATGATCTTTAATGGCCTCTACTGAATACTCTCCTTCTGGAGTATCAGATGAACTATCACTGAGCATCTCCTGGTTTTTATGATCCATTCAAAAGTGACAATTTCATTTTTAAACTGATGAATTTAGATTTCACTCAGGAAATAGTCATTGAATTCATAAATCAATAATGAATATAGTATAAGTATGAACACAACATTCCACTCTGTTCCTTGATCATAAATATATAAGTGATTCAAGAGTTTAAAATATATTTAACTTGTTATAGAGCATCTTGATGATTAATTATTCTAATACTATTCCTTTGAGAAATTTTCATGATAATCCTTTTTGCTTTTTCCATTTATATCTTTGAGATTGATCAATATTAAAACAAACACATCATTTCAAATACAATAGTTCATGAATCATGCTCATATACTCTATTTATTGAATAGTTATAAATAAATTTCCTCCAAAATTTGAACTATATTAAGTATTTCATATAATTTGATCTAAATTTGCGATTTGTTTATAGACTTTCTGATGGAGACACACATTTAAGTAACCTGATAAATTTACTTATATTTATGAAGAAATTTCTTAATTTAATAATATAATCTTAGAATTATATTCTTAGTGGCCATTATTCAAAAATTGAGACATTTTGGAGTTTGTAAGTTAAAAATATGATTCAGAGCTTATTCATTTCAAATTTTAAGAAAAGATATTGAATAAATTTGCTCAAAAAACAATGATATTAATATAGTAATATATAAACTGTTTTTTACAATAAATAAAATAAAGACAAAGTAAAGAATTAATTGTGTTTCTTGAACAGACGAGAGATGACTCTATTTGGAGCGTTAGTTATCTTCAGTTGCCTCTTGAACTGTCCATCAGGAATCTTAGACAAAAGAGATGACTTATCGAAGTCAACATCGAAAGAAAAGCCTAAAACTTCTCCATCTTTTGTGACACTTTTCACTTTTTCAATTACATCATAAGGGATGAACCAATATCCGCAGCTTCGGTCAGCTTCATCAGCTCCCATCTTATCGAATATATTTCCAAGGAGATAGAAAGGAACATGGTCGTAAACAACGTCTTCTACACTTTCTTTTTTGAGCAAAATCATCGGAGTTTTTGTCATTCCGCTTTCTTTGTCTTCGTAAACCATTGTGTCGTATGTTCTGCTGGGCATGTGGAGTATGGAGTATCTGGCACCTTCCTTGCAGTAATTCATGTCAATGCACTGAAGGACATCGGCACTTTCGAAGCTCTTTTCCGTGTCATATTCATCATCATTGTCCATGGCTGAACATTCAACGACATCTGGGCCTTTCTTCATGCAGGAACGAAGAGGACCGTACCAGAAGTGTGATGCACGTGCGTTTGGACACAATCCATGTGCAGATGACTTCTTTAAATCACCTGTAAAAACGGTTATTGGAAATCCAATGTCTCTGTCGGGTCCTTTCGCGATGAAACCACCCTGTGACATCTTCATTTGCTTTAGAGACATCCTACCGCGTGTTGGAACGAACCAATCGCTGTATCCGACAATTTCGAAATTAATTGGGGTTCCAACTGCAACTCCGACTGGTTCATTAGGTATAAAGTATTCTCCACTTAATGTGTGTGAAGGAAATTGTAGGATTCCGCACTTCTTTGTTGGGTTATAAGGACAATCAAAGGTTTTTGCAGCGCATTCAAGGGTTTCATTGGCTCGGGGGTCATCACAAGGGATGTAGTATTCAGCGAGTAACTGTGGCATTGTAAAAAGAATGGGTTTCATCGATGAATACAACAATTCTTTGATTCCATGTATTTCATCTGACCATTTAAGGTTTTTGATGGTAAATTTGATTGGGTTAGATGCGTAATTTAGTGTTGCATTGCACTGATATGGATCTTTCGATGTTGAATCCAAAAATGGACAAGTAGACTTAGGAAATAGAGATCCACCAAGTGTAGATGGGAATGCTTGAATTAGTTTGATAAGCTGGGATATTGAAATACCTTCTAAAGTAAATGGATTCAGTGATTTACAAACTGGATTTTGTTTATTTGTTGTGCAAAGTTTCTTTATTATAGCGGAAAATGCTTGTTCAGAAAATTCTATTGTTTTGTTTTCTTGTAATTCGTTATTAACAATCATTCTAGAACGATATTCTCCTTCGAGTAAAGAAATCATTGAAAAGACCGCGGACATTTGTCTTTCGTATTGATCTCTGATACCTGTATCATACATTTGCTTAACTGCATAATGGTGTGGTAAGTAATTTCCGAATTCATTTACGTTTACGTTGATTTTTTTGAAATATAATGACATAGACATAACTGCTGCACAAGCTGCAGCACTACACGAGATTAATGACACTGAAAGAATGAAAATGTGAAGAATTCTCTGTTTGCAAGCCATTTTTTCAGTGTCAGATTGACATATTTTTTGTCAGATGTCAGAAAATATTTTGATATCATTTGTCTAATCATACCTCAATATTAAGTTGCACTTAAGATTACAATCTCATGTCTATTATTTCTGCTCTCTGATTTTAGAAAACAAACCTAAATTATGTTTCATATCTACATAAGTTATATAACCTATCCATTAGAAACTATAATTTATCTAAGTTCCCACTATATATTCATAATGTCGTTAAATACACCTGCTAATAATTATCTGAAACTTCATTCGTTAAAACAAAACTATAATATTTGAAATACAATGATTCTCTCTGAGTGAATCTAGTACAAATTGACTAATCGAGGAATTGTGCACTCTTATTTGTGATGTTTCAGATAAATTGGGACTCGATAGGATTACTCAGTCAATAAAAAGGAGATTATAAGAATTGACTTCAGTAAATGTTCGATAAATACATTATTATAGGCCGTATCTAATATCTTTTGATGCATTCATGCTGTTGGAAATGTTGAAATATTTCCAATGGGTGTTTGAATATCCAGAAACATTTAATCATACCACTTTGATGTATCACATTCAATGACTTAAATGGCCCGAGAGATACTCGTAGGTTGAGTAGGGGTAATTTTAGCTAAAAGTGACACACCTGTAAAAAGTGACACACCCGTGAAGGGTGTGATTACCGATCCGTAATTTCGACAGTTTAGAATTTAAAATTTTTTATGGAACTGTTGCGAGTTTCATAAAGAATTTAAGGAATATAAGCAAAGATTTGAATCAAAATCTTAGACCTAAGCCACTCGATTCGCTCGCGGCTTCCGCGAATTACAGATCAGCAAAGATTTGAATCAAAATCTTCGAACTAAGCCGATCGCTTCGCTCGCGGCTTTCTTTATTATTTTAAATTTGCATATTTCCATCAAAAGTTCATAAGGTAAAAAATTTCGTTTATATTATTGCAAAATAAAATCTTCATTATCAAAATAATATTAAATAATATAATATAATTTATAAACAACTATTATTTAATAAAGTTTAATTGCCAAGGTTCATCTAATTTTTTGATTTTTAATGTTTTATGAATTTTATTTATCATGTATATATCTAATGAAGATTATATATGTAGAAGATAAGTACCTTAATATGTACGTAAATTTTAATGAAATTTATACAACATTATAAAAATTTATGAATAAAAACTTGATATAAAATAACATTTTTATTTTTACTAAGAAAAAAAAAGGTTTTTGATAATAAATTTATTTTATTTCGAAAAAGTAGCAATAATCGTAAAAGGGTATTGATAGGCTTGCTAAAGTAACTAATTTTAGCTGTCAAATACTTTTGTATTTTGAAGTAAATTAGTATAAATTTGTTTTTACTTTTATTTCGAAAAAGTAGCAATAATCGTAAAAGGGTATTGATAGGCTTGCTAAAGTAACTAATTTTAGCTGTCAAATACTTTTGTATTTTGAAGTAAATTAGTATAAATTTGTTTTTACTTTTATTCCGAAAAAGTAGCAATAATCGTAAAAGGGTATTGATAGGCTTGCTAAAGTAACTAATTTTAGCTGTCAAATACTTTTGTATTTTGAAGTAAATTAGTATAAATTTGATATTATTTTAACTCCCTTTGAAAACCTCAATTTTCCATACAGAGGGAACGGGAATAGCATCCAATATTCCCTGAGAATGGTTGCGCATTCTCAGTTCCCTCTATATTTCGAACGAAGCTCTCATCGGTCTTTTTTTTAATACTAAACGTTTTTTTTCCCTGTCACTTTTAGCTAAAATTTGGGTTTGCCCTCGTAGGTTAACCTGTAGGCAAAAACTGACTAATCAAAAATAGTGGAAAGAAAACTTTATTAGAAAACAGGCTTGAATTGTTCTTATCCTTAATTTCCAAGTTGAGCACAATCGTTATTTGCAACAATTTTGAGACGAATAAGGTTATTTTTGTGAATGATTCAATGAAGTCACTTTTGAGGTGGTAACTAAGTGGGGATTTTTATGAGGGAAGAAAGGCGCTTACTCCTTCTTTCTTTCCTCAAAGAACTATGTCAATCAGGAATTGGCTCTCTAGTTATTGGAGATCCCAATTCTCTGTATATGAACATATTGAATAAATTTCCAACTTATTTCAAACGGCAACTTGCATTAAATATTATAAATTATAATCTAGAAATAGATAAATATAATGATTTTGATCAGATTATTAGCGATTTGCAATTAATAGCTGAAAATTGTTCTATTATTTCGCAAAACTATCAGTTATTTACAGATAATACAACTATTCACAAACAACTACAAATGTTTAGTATCGTGAGAGACTTTTTATTGAAAAAAATAGAGAAATTAAATAATAAATTGAATAATACATTGGAAAATCAAATTTCATTCGCAATTAATAAATTTAATCAGATATTTAGTCAGATGCCATCACAATTACGCCAGATTTCAAGCTTTTCTTCATCATTTTTTTCAATAAAATCAAAAAATGATTCAACAGACAACAAAAAACGAATTCCATTTGAAATACCACGATCCACTAAAAATAAAGTACAAAAGCAATATCAATGTCCGTTTTTACCCAATAAAAATTTGTCTCGGCAAACAAGTACTAATCAAATCACAAAAGTAGAACAGAAACATGATCAGATACCGATCAAACCTTTTACGGTCACAAGAGCGCAGTCCAGTTCTAATCTTATGAAAAGAGTTGCATCAAAAGGTATTTCTCGCCAAAATTCCATGAAATTAAATATCGAAAATGATACTAGTATTAATGATAATTCAAATAATGAAAATGAATCTTTGGATTCACCAATACCTGAAATTCCAGAATCCCAAGACGATAAAAACACAGAAACAAATATAGAATATAATCAGGGCCAATGGATGATTCAAAATGAACCTATGATTTCTGATTTTGAGGAAGATTTACCAGAAGATTTTCGTATTCCAGATCAACCTTTACAACCGAAATACAAAATAGTCAAGAGAGTTAAAAAGGCAAGCAGCCAGGCCCAGAATCAGTCTACTTGCAGAAAAAAGGTTTTTTATGGCAAATCTCTCAAGAAAGGTTATGGAAAAGTCAGTTCGAAAACGGCTGCTTACTTTACAGCAACATTCGAGAACGAGAATTCTCCAGAAAAATCAGATGATTCTGAATATGAATTTTTTTCTTGTTCGGAAGACGAAGAACCACCAAGACCACAACCAACTGTTCAGCTTCCTCCTCGCAAATTTTCTATTCCTTCGAAGCTCTGCATTTTACAAAATTTACCAAATCAGCCAATGGCAGAATCTCAGCCAGCTAAGCGTGGCACCAGAGTTATATTATTTGATAGAGATGAGTTCGCTTTGTCCGATGATGATAATTCCTCAGACAGCGACCACGATGATTATATCACGCATCCTAAAGGTCCAGGACGGCCAAGGAAGAACAAAGACAGCTATCCACCGCCACATCCAACATCAGCAACAGGAAAACCGAAAGGAAAACCAGGTAGAAAGCCAAAAGAAAAATCAACCGAACCAAAAGAGCCAAAAGAACCGAAATCAACGAAGAAACTTGGTCGTTCTGAGATCATTGTCAGCACAGAAGATGAGGAACTCTTCTGCTTGAATCTCACAAGAGCACAAGAGTTCATGGCCGAGAAACAAAGAATTAAACTCGCAAAGAAAATGAGAAGGATTTTGGTAAATCAGGGAGAAGAAGCGGACTTTTCTGGCCAGGAACCTGAAATTAACATGGAAATTATTTCCAACCACACAAAATATATGCTCATTAAGGTGTTGCGTACAGTATTTCTTGATAATGGGCAAGAATATTAATCTTTTAAAATGTTTGTTTATATTTTTTTAATTACAATGCAACGTTTTTTAGTTTTTTTCTATACTCAATCAATACCTTGTAATATTTCAATTAATAATTTGAGATGATTTTATTAATTCATGCTTTATATAAAATAAGTCCTTACAATCGAATCACATAGACATAATTTGAATATTATTACACGAAATTAAGTTCCTTTGAAGCAATTCATGTAATTTTTTTAAATTTCAGAAAAATTCATAATAAAAAACAGTATTTTTTATACTAACAATACAAAAAGTAGAATTAGAATAATCCAAAGTCCTCTGGAGTAATAATTGAGAGAGATCCATCGTCGCCTTCAAATGATGCAACAACCATGAGAGAATTTCCGGTAATCTTGGAAATAGGATCATGACCATATTGCTTGGAGGCTATTTCAGTCATATTTTGAGCATTCAACACTGAAATATTTCCATCATTCATACCAAGGATGCAGAAATCATTTCCAAAGCATGGGGAGTATGAAGCACATGAGAACAATGAAGTCTTATCAAGAGTAGTGAAATTAGGCTCTGAATCTTTATAAACAGTTATTCCTGAAGAATAACAAACAACTGGGATTTGGTTACAATAGAAAACAGAAATAGCTTCTAAACAATGCATCTCGAGAATGGACGGAAGCATTAAACCAGTCATTGCTCCTGATACAGTTTCCCAAATCGAAACTGAAGAATTTTGGTATCCGGCAAGTAAATCTAAGTTATTGAATGATATTGATGGCGCACATATTGCGCTTTCAGAATGATTCGATTCTGGTGAAAATTCTAAAACTCTGCAATCATTTAAGAAAATACCTCTGTCTTTAGTAGAAGCAGCAATAGTGGATCCTGATGCTGCAATTGAAATGATGTCACTGCTTAATTGTAAAATAAATTCAGGTTCATTATTTGTTCGAATGTCTTGCATATATACGCATCGTTCATCTGCATAGTAAACTTTGTTATTGGAATCTGTTGTAACGCATGTTAATGGTTTTTCGTGCTTTTTTGAAAAAATAATTTGATTTGTTTCGGAATTAAATACACCAAAATTACCCGAAGGACATACAAATGCGCATTCCGAAGATACCCCATCAAAAACTTTAATTCCTGAGCAGGGTTCTCCAATTTCCATTTTTTGTCACTTTTTAAATCAAAGAAATTCGATGGAAGTTCAATATGAATTAGATGTTGAGAAAGCTAAGACTGAAGATGAGTTCTATTACTACTTTGCTTATGGCTCCAACATGAATTTAGAACAAATGGCTTTCAGGTGTCCGCAATCAATAAAAGTAGGACATGGAGTCATGAAAGATTATCATGTTGTTGAAGCCTTATATGCTGATATCGATGCCTCAGAAGGAAACATTGTAAACGGTCTCGTTTGGAAAGTTAATTCAAATGATCTTGCCAGCCTTGATAAATATGAAGGATTCCCAAAGAGATATTTTAGGTTTATCACACCAATTACAGTGAGTGATAAAGAAATCCATTGCGTTGTGTATAAAATGACCGATGAGTGCAGAAAGGAAAGATCAGGAAAGGAATATCCAGAAGCTTATAGACTTCGCTGCCGCAAGGGCGCTGAAGATAATTCTATACCTTCTGCTTTTTAATTTGTGAGATTTGTTTAATAAACGCTTAAATAATCATCTAGCTTTCATCACTTCTAAATTTTTAAATCAAAATACGTATTTTGAGGAAATTTTGCTGCTTCAAAATGAATTACTATCCATATTAATATAATTTTTATTAAACTATTCGTGTGTGCGTAAATGCCTATCACCAAAATTTGTATATATTCCAATAGGATATTTCTTTAATGAAAAGCGTGTATTTTATTTCATATCTTTAAATCATGTGCATTTTTCAATATTGATGGAGTATTCTCATGCCATCTGATTTTAATTTCACTAAAAATACAATTTAAACTAGGAATTTTCGCTTGTTATTGAGATTAAAATGGAAATTAGATTCGTTTCAATCAAAATAAATGAGTTAACAATGATAAAAAACTATATTTATTCACAATGAAGATAGTTTATAATAGTGATATAATTTCTAAGGCTGAGATGCTAATTCAACTCCTAAATCAGCCGTTGCCTGGTTATCAACTTGATCATTCGCTGCTTGAACAATTTGCTCCGAGCGCATGATAATTTCCATGAAAGCCTTCTCAAGTGTTGAAGATGAGCATGTGAAGAATTTGATTCCAATATTAGTATCTTTGCCTTTCTGAAGAATCCGGAAAAGATTTGTGATTGAAATACTATCACTTGGAACTGAATATATCATTGATGCCTTCCTTTCAAGTGATAAAACAGCATTTGGAATATTTTGATTGATGTATCCTTTGACGGTTTCTCGACATAAATTAGTATCACCAACTAACATCAAATCAATCTTCCATTCGGTACCAAACTTGTGTGATAAATATTGTGGAGTACCAACGGTGAAGATGCAACCATTAACCATGATAGAGATGTTGTCGCATAATGTTTCTGCTTCGTCTAACAAATGTGTGCATAACATGAATGTTTTTTGACCTTTGTATGAGTTGATCAAGTCATGCATGTGATGACGAGCAATAGGATCCATAGAAGATGTTGGTTCATCAAGGAGAATTGTGTTGCAGTCAGACAAGAATGGAATCATTGATGAACACTTTCGACGGTTACCACCGGACATGTCTTGAACACGTTTGTCAACTTGATCTGAGTAATCCATAATATCAATAAGACGAGAGATCAATTCATGGGATTCGCGACCTGTCTTGTTGAACAAGTAACAGAAGAATTTCATATTCTGACGACCTGTTAATTGTTCTGTCAAATGGTCATCGAATTGAGGACAAATAACAACTTGTGATCGTTTAGATGTCATAATGTTTTGGCCATTGATTTCGATTGTACCGCTTGAGATAGGCGTCTCTTTCAAGATCATCTTCATAAGTGTTGTCTTACCTGCACCGTTAGAACCCAAGAAACCGAAGATAGATTTGTCCTTGATTCCCAATGATACTTGGTTAACTGCACCGATTGGTTGTCCTTTAGTGTCTTTATATATTTTAGAAACATTAGAAATCCTGATTGCAAATTCACTCGGATTATCTTTCACTTGCTGCTCCATTTGTTTCGCTTCATCTGTTATTTGCTGACTGTTTTTGAATGTTTCCAAATCAAAAGAATATGAATAAAATGCCGATTTTGAGCGTATCTGATTTATGACTTTGATTAAATACTCTGTAATCAAAATAATTATAGGATAAACAAACAAAGATCCAATCAAAAAATGTAAACTAACTTCTGACTTCTCGAAGAATTTTAAGCCTGGTGGACAGTCTAAATGGCTGCTAATTAGAAATGAAATTGTATAGAATACACTCATATAGTTTCCAAACGGACAAATCATTGAAATTATATAATAAAAATAAAATTGTCTGTTATTATGGCTCGTCATCCAAGTAAGCATTAGTGGGTAAAACAACGTAATAGTAACAGCAGCAAAAATAACTGATCCAGAGTGTCCTTTAACAAGAAATGACCAGAAATATGTGTAGAAAAGAGGGGAAACAGAACAGAACCAGTTCAAAAAGAAAATTCTAATATAATAAGCTCGAAATCCTGCAGCACCAGCCAAGAAATAAATAATAAAAACGAATGTTGAAAATATTGTCAAAATAGAGCAATCAACAATAAATGTTCCTAGCCAATATGTAAATTTTGAAAGCCCACACGATATCATGTAAGAACGAGCAGGAGTTTTGATATCTTGTATCGTGTGATACAATAATTTGGAAGAAATGATAATCAAAGCAATTGGCACTATGAAAGATAACTGAATGTTTAAATTCACGTCGGAATATTTGCTTGGAACATAACTATTTTCTTCTTTGATAGCTATTGAAGCATTAATATCAATTTTTTCTCCTATTTCATCATATATAAGTTCAAGTAATGCTCTATTAAGGAATTTAATCATTGAATTGGTATGAGAATAATAATAGTGGTCATTAGAATAAGTATAAGAAGAATAGTTCTCAAGATATCGAAGTCGGAATTTCCCTGTTGGTTTTCCATTTTCTGTTGTTATTGATGAATTATCGTAAACTTGAAATGCCAATTGGATGTTTGATAATATTCGCGGGTTCTTGGCAATATCATATTGATAATCATTAAAATCTTCAAATGTTTCAAAATCAATATAATTTAATTCTGTGTTGAGTTTCTTCTTGATTAAATCTGAAAACTTTTCTGATAATTTGGATTGCAGTTCTTCACACTTTGTACAGTTTTTATTAGAAATTCTTCCAAAAGTTAGATTTTGAGGTTTAAACTTAGGAAATTCTAGTGTTTTAACATTAATAGGGTCAACATTTCTGTTTGGACGTGGCGTTAATATGATTGCAAAAGAAGCGACAAAGAGCGAAATAATGAAGTTAATTAAAAAAGAATACTTGGCGTTCCAGTACGTTAGGAACCTCCGATATATGACTCCAGCGATCTGATTCTTGAATTTTATTCATCCTCTTTATTCGGAAATGAAATGATGGTTGATAAAATAATCTGCCTATTCAAAACCATTGATCAGAATTGATTTGAATGATTAAACGAAGGTAAATATATTTAAAATTGGCGAATTTTATTCTCATAAAATTTATATTGAAATTTTTTTTGTATAAAATTGGATCAAAAATCATAAAAAATGAAAGAACCCCTTCTCTTTGATGCTCAACATGTTGACAAGACAAGTCCAAAAGAATCATCGCAATGGCGCATTTATAAAGCTTACTTAAAAATCTTGTTTAACGTTCGTTTTCGCAAATTTGGATTTTATATTTCAATTGCAGCTAGTGCATTATTGATTTACCTATCACTAAACTTCCAAATAACACAAGGATACAAACTTCCAAAAGATTCTAATGGTCATTATCATGAATTTAGAGAATGGGGATCCAGTCAAGACATATATCCAATCGAATATTATCTATATGATAAAAATTTTGATTATGCTTTTTATCCAAGAACGCATTTAACCGAATTACTTGCAAATTATACGAATCAATCTAAAATATTTGATGATGAATCTGCATTTGAAGAATTTTCCAAGAAGCCTAGCACATTTTCTCTCAGAGTGGAAGAAAAATCGAAAAATTCATATAATATTACTTCAAAAATATATTATTCAAAGGAATCATCATATTTTTGGAGATATGAAATACAAGATTTTCCAGATTCATTAATAAAGGAGTTTATAAAAGAATCATCTAACGTTACATATGAATACTATCCACTATCAATGACTGCAGTCCAAAAGACAGATTATCTTATTGTTTTCATTGAACGGTTTGTTTCATTAGCAATCACTATTTCTTTGATTGTTCCTTTGTTTGAAATTTCAGAGGCCAGAGAGACGAAACAGCTTTTATTATTAAAGATATCAGGTGCTTACGAGACAACGATTTTCTTTGCAAATCTAACAATTGATTTATTAGTTATTACTTTCGATTCAATTTCGATATCAATTGTTTTATATAAAAAATCATATAAAGGATCTAATATCATTCCTATCTTTATCATGGTTTTCTTCTTAGTATTATATTATTATTCTTTCTTTTTGTGTTCAGTTCCTTTGTCAATTATTTCGAAATACAAAATTTATTTCTCAGGGTTATTCATGATTTTAAGTCTCTCGCCGCTCTTCAATATTACAATGAATAGCAATAATAATTCAATATTAGAGTACGCATCAATTCTTTCACTTCTTCCTCAATGGATGTCAACAATGTTCATTGATAACATAATGGTTTCGAGCGTTTTCAATATTCCTTTCACACTTAAGAACTTGTTAGTTATAATTCGATGGAAAGACTCATTGTACATATTAGGTATCGCGATTGGCTTTATTTGTGCTTATTTGTTTATATATTTCTTATTGAACATTCTTATGCCAAGGAATTGTGGTTCTCCTCCAATTGGTTTTCGTAACATATTTAATTTATCTGCATGGAAAGAATTATTCACATTCAAGAAGGAGCGATTAGTCCATAATGAAAATCTCAGATTTATCGAAATTCGTGGTATAGATAAGACATATAGAAGTTCACCACCTGTCCATGCACTCAATAATGTATCATTTAGTCTTGACAAAGACGAGACCATTCTTTTGATAGGACCAAATGGATCAGGCAAGAGTACATTGTTGAATGCGATTACAGGAAGTATCAGCAGTGATCGTGGTTCTCTTCAAATATATGGCCATCAATGTTCAACCGGTTTTAGTGCATTGCAACAACACTTAGGAATATGTTATCAAGAAAACATCTTGTTCGAGGGCTTGAGTGTTTATCGTCATCTTGAATTTTTCGGAACTATCCGTGGCATTGACTCTTTTCATCTTCAAGAAGAAATTGAACATATTGTTAGTCATTTTGGTTTAGAAGGTCTTGAAAACATGTCCGCGTCTACACTTAGTGGTGGTCAAAAGCGTAAACTCTGTGTTGCTATCGCATTCATTGGTCATCCATCTCTTGTTATATTAGACGAACCTACATCAGGTATGGATGCAAGCATCCGCCAAGAAATATGGAAATCGATTTCTAGTTACAACGTCACATCTATTGTTAGCACACACTCTATCGAAGAAGCAGGTATTCTTTCTAACCGAATGTTTGTTATGCGTAATGGTTCATTGATTTTCGATGGTACTCCTAACGACTTGCGAAGTCAATTCCACTGCGGCTACCGTCTCACACCAATCTTTTCTCAAGAAAGTGATAAACAATACAAAACAGATCTTGTTTCATATATTCAATCGAAGATCGATGGTGTTTATCTTAGTCCAATTCATGAAGATGACATCATGTTGCCCGTCTGCGATGAAATCACAGAACTTTTAGTTGAACTAGAATCCAACAAAGAACGCTTCCATATCAACTCATTCAACATCATTGTTGAACAACTTGAAAATGTTCTTTATCGTATGTATGCAGATGATGAAAACTTATAAACTATACATTAGATTTTTCCATCAACATATAATTCCTCTAAATTGAGAAACTATTCTGAGTTTGATTTGCCAGTGAGATTATTTACTAATATATATCTATATTTTTTGAATACTTTCTATTCGATTACAATTAGGAAATAGGCTACATTTACTATTGAATGTATCATCGTCTTTAAACATACATTGACTAAAAATTTCGGAATTAACAACATTTTTGAGTCAAAATAGCTTCAATATTCATATTTCATGTTGAAAAACATTCCAGGCAATGTGAATATCTAAGCTGCTTGTTTATCATGTGCGAGTTAAGATGAATCAAACTCTTCAAGTTAGAAGCTTATATCTTTATAAACAGATTTCAGGAGGAGATTTTTGTGTACTGTGTTCCAAGGTTCTTACATTGATAATTTTAGAATGCATCAAATATTGATGTAAATTATGCTGTCACTTTTCACTATGAGTTATAACAACCAGAGGCCAAAATATCATCAAAACTACCACAACAATAACAATCCAAACAATCAGAACAGACCTAGGAATAATTTTAACAGGTCTCAATCAACAGTGGTTAGACCACAGCAGCCACAAACTCCAGTTCAAGATATTCAAGACTGCAAAGACGAAATTCCATCATTCCATGCAGATGATTACGCTGGATTCAAAGACGTGCTCTTATCAGCTTCACTTCCTGGCACTTATCAGCCAAATCCAGATAATAATTATCAGAAAATGATCGAACAGTCACTTAAATATAATGAAAAGGTGCTTGAATCTTTACTAAATGCTGCACGTGCTCTTTCAGATGTAAATGAATCAATTGCTCAACCTCCTTCCCTTTCTTCAAATTATCTTGATATTGAGCGAGCAACTGCAGACTTTGATGTTGCTGCAAACGCTGTACAGATGCTTTCCAATCCGATCCATCAGATTGTTAATACAGACGTTTAATTTTTCATACATCTCATTTTTTTGTTACATTATTTGAATTTGTTTTACTGTTAATAAAGAGCTTTCTATTTTGTATTCTTAATTATCCTGTTTTTTTACGGTAAATCCCAAAAAATTAAAGAAACCAAATATGAAATTCGAAAAATGAAATCGAAAATACTATCATAAGAAGTTCAATAACAAATCTTCTTAAGTTCAATTTCAGAATATGGTCAAAAAAAAGCAAAAATATTATTTAAAAAAAATTGATGTAATTTGGTATTAGTATTAAGAAAAAAAAGTTGCTGCGTGCAATCAGTTTATGCGAATCCGATTTCAGTGGCAATGTTCATAGCCTCGACATTAGCTGGAAGGCGGATGTAAGCCTTCTTAACAAACTTGGAGGTGATGACTGTGCAGACCTTGACTGGCTTAACCTTGTAAAGGCGGTTGAAAGCGGCAGCAATTTCTGTCTTTGTAGCCTTGATATCGACCCAGAAAGTCATTGTGTTCTCATTCTCGATCTTGACTGTAGACTTATCGGAGGTAACTGGTCCGCGGATGATCTTGTAATCGTTATGCTTAAGAGAAACTGGCTTGACGGCCTTATGCTCGAAGGCTGGGCGTCTTGGGACGACCTGAGCGGCGTTCTTGCCGAACTTTGTGAAGTTGCGTGTCTTTGTAACTTCCTTCTTCTGGCCCTGAGCGAGAGTCTGAGCAGCAGCTTGAGCTTTGCCTGACATCGAAAGGCTCGACCATAACCGCTCTATCGTTTTTCTTCAAAATTTGAGAATACAGGAATAATTTGTAGAAATATATTAATTGTGTTTATTGGTTATTCTAAATTTCACAAAATCATGTCATTAAAAAGTCAAAATTAAAATCCTCAAATTCAAAATCACACTAATTTGGATGAAATTAGTTTAATATCTTTCAATTACTGAAATTATATATTTTATTAAAGTCTTTAAACTCTTAAATGCATCTAAACATTATAAGGTAGTCACAAAATCTAAGTAGTGAGGCTCTCAAAAATTGAACCGTACTCCATACAAAATTTGTGTACCCCCACTACTGAGATTTTGTGGCCTTCAATTGAGAGGTTAGTTTTGATAGAGCACGTTATAAAATTAAAAGGGAAAAATAAATAAAATTTAAACATTTAATTATATATAATGTAAGGAGTGTAATTCCAAATTTTCTAAAAACTATTCAAATTTGAGCATTTTTTTGGAAATAGTAAATCTAATATGTACATCTAATAACAACATGATTCATCACCTTTTCAAGCTCTGCAGTCAATTTTTTAAAATTTGATTGAAATAAATGTAGCAAAAATTACATTTCATTAGGGAATATATGAGTTTCTCTGGAAACAGGCTGATAAATTTTAAATTTTGTCCAATCAACATAAATGCATTGAGAAATTTGGATTGATTTTCTGGTAGAATCTGGAACAATTCAACCATTTATAAATGGATCATGTAATCATCATGAAATGTTCGTGTTAGAGTTCAAAAGAAACAGAATGAGTGGAAATCAAACACAATCTGAATAATTTTAAACGTATACAATCTTTAAGTTTGTATTTTGAATTCTACATATATGATTGTGTAATTCGTTCTTTCAAATTTTCGGATTCAGGCATGTTTTGATAAAATTCATTCCCAAAAACGTCAATTAACAATTAAATTTAGTGTATTTTAAATATATATACGTATTATATTTTATAAATTATATTAAATTCGCAAAATTTTAAGTTTTAAACAAAAATAAAAAATGTTCAAAATATGAAATTATGCATAGGATATTAAAATTTACATGTTAGCAATTTTTTTGAATTGCTTTCAATTTTCATATTGAAATTTTTAAGATTTTTTTCTGAAATAATAAGCAAGAATATCAAACCAAATAATATTAAATTCCATGCGTTAATTTCCCCTCAAAAGTCATTGACCGCCTCTCAACCTAGATTTTGTGAGTACTTTACAAATTGAAAATCTCTGTTCTTACTCATGTATTTAATTGGTTCTGGTTTCATGTTAATGAACTTAAGTATTGTCTTGTTATTATCATATAGATGAAACTGAAAAATATTGACAATAATCTAAATAATTTTTTTTATACAAACAAACAATGATAATATATATACATCAGATCATCTGAAGAGCTCTAGATTTAAGCACTTCTGGAAGATTTTCGATCATTTGTGTAGCAATCTCCTTATTTTGGCCTTCCAAATGTTGTCCTTTCAAAAACAACATAAAAGCTCTTTGTGCATCTTTCTTTTGATGATCCATCTGCATTTTTATATGCAATAAGACAGTTTCTTGCTCAGAATTCTGCAACTGAGGCGTTTTAGGAATGATATTTACCAACCATTTGAGAGCTTCGTCAGAAAGAGGTCCTTCTAATGAAGGAGGTCGTCCTTCGAATACTCCTGGTAATGTGAGCGATTGGATGCTTTTTGCTTCGAAAAGTCTTTGAATAATCTGAAATTGATAAACTGTTGAGTTTGGATCGAATAAAACGGGTTGGAAAACTTCGGAAACAATCACTTTCGGGTACCATTGAGATACAGACATCAGTGGCTCAACGACAAGACGATTTGCAAGATTTTTTAGGTTTTTTATGTAAGGGAGTATATAAAAGCGAACAACAGCTGTAACAGCTTCGGCAGTACGATCACACGAGAAGAATATTTTAATTGTATCATGAAATTGTTTAACTCCTGATGAATCAAATTTTTCTGAAATGATTTTTTCGGCAAATTGTGGGTATTTAACAAAAATATTCTCAACTTCGGCAAAGAACTCGCTAGTAAACGGTGCAGATTGTATTTCAGGCGGATTCTCTTGTTGTTTTTGTTGATTAATTTCAACTGCTGCCTCATTGATAATTGGTAATTTTGGAGGTAATGTATATGAGTAATATAACTGCTTTAATGTTTCTGTTTGAAGAAACTCTTCAGGAACATTCATTCGAAGTAAGCATAAAAGAGTTATATAGTTAAATTTTGTTGTTTCTGACATCAAATCGAAGTTTGTAACAACATTCAGATTCTCTTTAATCGAAACATTGCGTTTAAGATAATCCATTAACAGTTTTTTGAGTTTTAAATCGAATTGTATGGCATCTCTTGCCTCTAAAACGTTTTTATAGGATGGACCCTGGAATTTTAAATGTACTTTCATCAGAAAATTTTCGGGATCATCGGTTTCTTTTTTAAAAAGATCCCTTTTCATATAAAAGCAAAAAAAAACTGACAAATAGATAAAAAGTGACAAAATGTTTTTAACTTTACTTTATTATATCAATATTCCTCAGCCTCATGGGTATGAATCACTTCCATGTGGTGCGAACATTGATGGTTATATATATAATTTTGAAGGTGTTGCAAATAACGCGAATGAAATCGATTTTGGAAATGCAACTATTGTATTTTCGATTTGTCAGCAACTTTCTGAAGATCGTTTTATCGAAGGAACTTATAAAGCAGGCATATCTTCTGTTTTATTCCCAGGTAACAAAGCAGAATCTTATTTTTATGGATATACAGGGACTCAATACGCAGAATTTAATGACAATAGTGATCCAAACAAAGGCGTAAACTTAATTTACTATTACAGTAACATTCAAGACAATATAAAACGTGTAACTGTTCTATCAATCGAATACGACGAAAAAGAAGACTTCAAATGCGAATCAGTAAATTATTTCGAAGATATTTCATATATAAATATTAAAATAAAATCAAAATTTGCAAAACCAACGAAAAGTCCAGTTCCTGAAGAAGAATACTATCAAGCAAACTGCTTAGTTTATTCTCCTGCCAAAGATGGAAAGCATTATATGACTAATCTCAATTTATTTAATTATCAAAACGGATATGTCTTGGAAAGCGGCGAAAATCTCATATTCTACCAGCCATGCTCAACAATGAAATGCCCAGCATCATATTCCTGCAACACAAACCAGTCTTCCGCTTGGGTTTGTAAAAATCAAAGTTGCATTTCATACGGAACAACTATGAATCCAATGGATTACGTATACAGGAATGACTCCTTCACAGTAAAATATACTGAGTCTTCCCAATCATTAACTGTCAAATATCAATGCGATCGCGATGGATTTTTACATTCGCCTGATTTTACAAATGCAGAGATCTCTGGTAATAATTTAAGCATCAGTGCAAACATACTAGACATCTGCAATCCAGTAAGAGGCAGTAAAAACGTTTATCATTTTGATAAATTAAATTATGACGCTAAAGTAGATTTAAACAACAAAAAATACATTGGACAGACAGAATTCAACTTAAGTGATACTTTTGATCTAGCGTATCAGCCAAAAGTATTCGCAAATCCCGTAGATATTCTTCCATGTCCAGAAGGATACAAATGCAGCGGACACAGACCTTCCCATGGTTGGCTATGCTATCAAAACGATACAAAGCGCTGCTTAAATATCTGGCATGCCGATGAAGTACCTAAAACTTCTTATAATAATAAGTCATTATATGCAAAAGTGACACTAGTTTACAACGGGGAATCTGACATTCAATCAATTGTGAATTTTAAGTGCAATGCAAGGCCTCCTATACAAGATGATGAAATTGCATGGCTACCAAACAAAACTGTTAAGTATTACGAAAAATATAATTATTTTTTGTATCAATTTAACAGTAAGGACACTTGCAGCATGACATGGGACTTCCCAGACTTCGATTATCAACTTCCATCCTCTACATCTTATCCTCCTCAGTACATTTACGAATCAAATGGAACTCACAGCATAAAAATTGATCTTTCGAGCATTTTCATGTTCGATGTCAATTCATTATGTAAGACAACTATGGATTACCGTAAAGAATCCCTGTTATTCATATCTCCTTTCGCTGATTTCGGATGTCCAATTGCAGGAGCTTGCAAATCCATAAATAAATCAGATGGTTATATTTGCACAAGCCGAAATGATAATCCTAGATGCATCCCAATCATGTATTTGCAGGAAGGATACTCATATGAATTTACAAAACAGGGTTTAAACGATGGAATCACTATAAAATTCAGAGGAACTGATTACATTACATTATCAGTCAGAGTTGAATGTAAAAAGTCTTCAAGATACGTTATTTACGACGAACCAAATATATTCCACGTTCATGCAAGCTCAGATGGTGCCTGTGTAAGGCCATACATTGATCCAACACCTCCGCCAGAACCATACGTCCCTCCATCAACGCCAAAGACCGAAACTGTAGAATCGTATGAAATTAAAGGCGAAAACGAAACGATGAAGGTCACAGAGTCAACAGAAATCAGAGGACATGTTCTTTTGAAAGGCGAAATGGCCGACCAACTTGCAAATTTCTATGCATATCCAGGATCCGCCAAAAGACCAGAAGGAAATCCAGAAACATTTGGTGTAAATAATGCATCAGTCTGGAAATGTTGGATGGCACCAAAAACAAGTCCATTCACCTGTATAAATGTTGCAGATGCGAGGTATGGCTACAAAGTTGAAGGAAACAACGTAACAATAGGCGGAGGACACAGTGGATCATCAGTAACTTTGTCTTTCGTATGCTCAGGCAAGAAAGAAGGTCCTCGCCACTTTAATGAACACGGAGTTTTTCGAAATAACAATTACCATTTAATTGTTGAAACTCCAGAACTCTGTGAATGGTATGATGACGATGGATCTACAAGTTTGTGGTGGATTTGGCTGATCCCGATGACATTGGCACTTGTTTTCTTTTTGTACATTGTCATTGGATCTCTTGTTGTGAAAAGAAGGACTGGTCATTGGAATGTTCCGAATAGGAACTTCTGGATAGATTTGACAAAATCTTGCTCTTCTTGCAAATGCTGCAGGGGAAATTACTCTGAAATATCAAAGGACACTGACCTTATTTTGTCTTCCAGCTTTACTTAGTGATTATTTATCTTTTCTTTCATAAATATAGTGTTTTATTTCATATCAATCTTTAGTCAGAATGAATTATGCGACGGGATACCGAGAAGTAGTGTTCAGGTTCAAGAGTTCGATATATTAATTATATAATTTATTTTAGAACGAAATATATGATTTTTGGTCGGTTATCAAGATATCGAACGTTCTGTTTGATTTTTTCGATAAAAAATGAATCATCATCCTCATTATCTTCTTTGTTCGCATTATTGATGAATTCAACTATAAAATGTTTGCAGTCTGCATTTGAAATAGTTTTTGTAAATTCAACTGAGTTTAAAGTTTGATAGTTATCTGTATATGAATTATTAACAACAACTGAACCTTCATTGTAAATGACATATTTAACTTCATTTCTCACAATGCAGCATCCAAACATATAAAGTTTTGATTCAAAATCTACATATATTAAATTTCCTTCACCACTGGAATCTCTGTTTTCAATATAATTGCATGATAATACCGAGATTTGTTCATTAGATGATGAAAAGTGACAATTTAGTGCAAAACCGTTACTTTCTGATTGATTATTTGATCTAATTATAGTGAATTGAATGAAGGAATCTGATGTTACAAATTCCATGGTATAACCTGCAATATCTTCTGCAACTTGATTTGATGTGATATTGCATAAATTAATAATTTGCTTACCATATTGCATGACCATGAGAACTCTGCATCCTTGATCTAATGAACCACAATCAAAAATAGTAGATTCGTTAATTTCATTTTTATAATTTTCAATATTTGAAACTGTTACATAAAAAGAAGGGCTATCAGCAGTATTTTTCGATTTAATAAATGAATTTTGTTTCTGAACAAATTGACCTTGATCGTTATAATATAGAGATCCTCCAGTTTGGGAGCCGGAACTACAATTTTCAAATAGTGATCTTTCGACTAAGCTTTTTGTTGTATCAGTAGTTGTAATAAATCGAACAGCACCATTGCTGCTTAAATCTTCGAATTTGGATAAAAATACAAAGTAGTTTAAGTCGTCAGTTTTACTAATAAAGTCATGGTGGTTTGGATATTGTTTATCATAACTATAATCAGTGAATATTTCTTGCCAGCTGCCATCATGATGTAATCTTAACTTTTAAAACTTAAAAATTAATTGTGAAACTTGCCATTAAAAAATGTCACTTTTAATATATTTTCCAGAAAATCAGCATTCTTGTCATTCAATTTTGAATAAAAACCCATTTCGGAAAAATTTTCGAAGAAATTTTTTCTTGCTCTCATTTTTTTTTTCTTAGCATCATTTCTAGAAAAGGCTGATGGAAGCGTGTCATTAAGATAATTCGCCTGTTAAATTTGTTACATGAAACCTCTTTGTTAACCTCTAAAGACCATGTTAATCCCTTACTTTCCAAGATGAATGAAAAGATTTCCAATTCAAATTTAATTATTTGGCAAAAGCATCCTGTTAAAGTCAAAAATTTGATACCAATACATACTACCCATGTTGCGCTTAACAGATTCCCTTTTTTAATGATATTTTTATCCCGATTAAACTTTACATTTATTCAAAAAATCTTTTTGAGGGGGTAGGTTTGAATAGTTGTAATTTTTTTAAAAAATTTACAACTATTCAAACCTACCCCTTTGAGAGAAAATTTAGAAAGAGGTTGATATCAAAATTGAAAAGGCAAGAATTTTATTTTTAGCATTTTTAGCATAAATTTTGCTTATATATATATTCAATTTCATTCTCCGGTTGGATCAATACTAGTTCAAATATTAATGAAAGTGATTATTGAAAACATGTTTATTTTTAAGGGACCACTGCACGGCCAAACAAGGCCTATCGTCTTTTAAAATCTTCATCGAGTTGATGTTTTACTATGGCTAAAAATTCAATAAACTCGAAAAAATTAAGTTAGGGTCATTTGAATCCCTACAAGATGCTTGTCAAATTCCCTTATTATCAGCATTCAAATTCTCTTTTCATATTAAAAATTAAAATTATTAACGGTAAAATTGGAAATTTATCATTATTAATAGTTGTCAACTGCCTATATTCATCATATACGACCATTTTATTCACTAAGAACTTCAAAATTTCTGTTATTCATTTATTTTGTATGAGATTTTTGTTATGATTGTAGAATGTATAGGAGTAAAAACGAGCTGCATCAGTGGTCCCCTAATCAATCGATTTATTAAAGATCCTAATAGTTTGCAAAAGTTTTATTGATTATCTTTATGTTCGAATTACAAAAGAATCTTCATTTTATAAGAAAGAGGTGCATAAAAATAGTTTAGCTCTGTTAAAACAATAAATAAAATATAAATTCATAATATTGCACTCCATTAATAATGAAAATATCATTGTTTAAAGCGAGTGCAGTTTTCTGATGAAAGTTGAGTCATGTTAGAGAGGAATTCAAACCAAACACATGAATCGTTTGGAATAGAAACTTTTTGTTGAACTTCGCGGTCAATCATTGTAACAAGGAGTGCTTTGATGAACCAACCAATAGAAATGCATGCGAAAACTGATGTGAGATTCAAAAATGAAACTAATTTTGTAATTGTCTGTGCATCAATGATCAAATCAAGCATCTCGTAGTATTTCTTGAAACGAAGTGCGAGAATTGGTTTACAAACTTTGAATGGACGTTCAACAATGTTTTGTTTCATGTCGTATATTGAGTTTAACCAGCCTTCGCCAATCTCGACTTTCTCGAACTCTTGTGAGTTGTTATCAATCTCTTTTGCGCCGATTTCGAATTGTGCTTGAAGTGCATCGATGTTCTCTTGTTCAAAGTCATCAAGCATTCCGTCATGTTCTGAACCGTAATAATTGTCTGTGGATGAACTTCGTCTCCTTCCTGCTGCTGATGTTCGACGACGTCGTCTGATTTCTTTTCGATGTTTCTCATATTCAATTTGTTCTTGTAATTTAGCAAGACGAGCTTTTTCGATGATGTTGATCTCTTCTTGTGTTTCTTTGTTGATGTATGTAGGATCTTCTTCGTTGTACGAATTAGCACAGAACAAGAATAAAAGACATGAAATGATTGGAAGAGCGAGAACTGCTAACGATGTGTAAATGATCAGTTTTGGTGGAACACTGACATTGAAAGATGCGAGGACTGGGAACATCGCAAACATCGTGTTGAGGACGTAGAGAATTAAATCAAGCCAGTTGTTCAGTTTGTAGAGATATGGCCATTTGATGCAAGTTGCAACTGCCATGCAAATGTAGAAAATTGGAAGCAGGATAACTAACTTCTTGTAATAGTTGTTGCCGACAGCTGCTAAGACCATGATGATGAACTTAGAGATAATTAAAATGACTGACCACTTCGCAGAGTAAATCGTGTACTTCTGGAAAAAGAAAATACCTGTTGTGTCGAGCTTCGTTGTCAATGTAGCCCATTTCTCTTCAACAGTGCGGCCAAAAACGTTGAAACGGAAAACTAAGTCTCTGTTAGTAGTAACTGTCATGGACCAAAAGAGTGGAATACCAATCATGATGAATGCAATGGTAAAAAGCATAATGCCACCATTGACTTTCAAGATATCTTGGACGAATGATAATGCAAGCTCTTTCCTCATTCTTAGTTTTCCGAGCTTTTCTGTGATAGAATAACTGAAACTAGACATGTTTCCAAGGAGTGATTTATTGATGCATGTCATTGAATGAGATTCGAATTGGAAGAATGGACCATGTGCAGGAAGTCTCATAGGTATTTCATTCTCACCTGGGCATGTGACAGGGATGGGAACAAAATTATACATCAGTCCTGTTAAGATTGGAATGTAAAGTAATTCGAAAGCGAGGAGAAGGAGTCTGAGACCCCAACGCTTTAAGAATTGCTTAATTGCGAGAAGGAACTTTGCACCTGGTGCATTTGATTTGAGAATCATAAGAATGAAGAGAATCGAAGATAAAGAAACAAGAATGTATGGGACAAATAATCGAACTGCAGCAGGAAATGGAATATCAATTTGAATAATGTCTAATAGTAGTAATGCTAAGAGTAATAAGAATAAAAAGCAAACGTATAACAAAAAGATAATAACAGGTGAAGAAACTTTTGCAACAATTTGGATTGTACTCACTGATTTCTTGAGTTTGTTGTCGATCTCAAGAAGAGACATGTTTTCTTCATAGTTTGGCATAATTCCGTCGAAGTAGAAATTTGCAAGTGCTTTTGCTGCATCAATAATAGTAAAATCTTCTTTCTTCCTAACACAATGTATAATTGCTCTAACTATTAAATAAATAAGGCAGAAAATAGAACCAAGAAGAGGATATAAACGAAAATTGACCGGGATTAATATAGATACTAATAGATATGAAAATCCAAATCCTGCAGCAAGATCAAATATGTGTAATATGGCTTTCCAAAATGGAAGTGCGAAGAATATTGTAAAGATATCCAATGAAAGAGGAATAACAATTGACAAATATACAAGACTTGTTCTGATATCGAAATTAGGTAGTTTTGGAATCATACTGACTAAGAGTTTGAAGAAAATTAAAAAATTTTCTGCAATTGAAGAAAGCCATGGAGGAATGTTGAGTGCAGGAAACCTTAATGATATTGCAATGTTCTGCCAGAATGTAACGAATGATGTGATAACGGAAGTAAAGGAAACTGCAGGCATCTATATGATAAAATTTTTCAGATGAATTATTTTGAATGAGCAATTGAAATTAAGTCGTCAATTATTAACAGTAAACCTGAGAGCGCAAATAGATTTTATACCTGTATTGAGATATAGTTCAAATAATTTTTTATTTGGCTACAGTTTTGAATTCAGGTTTTTAATAGAAGAGATGATAATCTATTTTTATATTAATTTTGGTACTGGTTTGAAATATACTTCATGATTTTTTTGTCAATCTCATTTTTAAATTTCACATATGAAAAAGCTCGCATATGTCAACATGTATAAATGCACAATCTTTATGTATTTGTAGTTTCTCTCTCAACGATCTTGCAATTCCCAGAAATTGAAATTACATAATTCAATAATTTTGATAGAAATCATGTTAATTTGCTTCCAAAGCATCCGAAAATAAGATTATTCGTATCGTTTCAATTATATTATTTACAAAAAAATTAATCATACGGAATGCAATAAGGAAACAGCTTAGAATATAGAATACGATAGAATAGAATAAATTTTAGTAACAAAAAACACAATTCTCTATAATTGCTTATTCTTGAAGAGGGTGCTTGTCGTAAGATCTAATACTCTTACGCCAATTTTGTTTCCTATAGCGAGGGAAACAACATCCGCAAATCTTCTTGGCTCGCAAGAAGCTACAGCTTTGATTGTCATTACATCCATGAAAAATACATCTGCTGTAATGGCAGGAATGCCGAGAAAAGCAATCCACTGGCGAACATGGTTCTGGAAAAACGATATCGTCGAAATTTTCCGGTTTGTTCCCCATAATGTGTATCTGATTGCCGCAGGCTGAACAGGAAGGTCTGATAAGAACGATCCGAGGTGGAATCTGTACATATACTCGCCATTTGTCGAAGCACCTTCAGGCGTGCAGAAAATTTGTGGCTTATTCTGATCTTCTGCATTTCTGAGTAATTCTTTAGTCAGGCCGCATGACTTTGATCGATCAACAGCAATACCTCCGTAAATATCAACCATATCTCGTATAATAGGAAGTTGGAAAATTTCTTTCTTTTCTAATGGCTTTGGATAAAAAGGTAAGAATAGCCATGAATCGAAAAAGCAAGAATGATTCGAAACGATAAATCTACTGTCAGAGTCGATTTCTCCGTGAAAATTAATTTTGAAAAAGCCTAATAAAAATAATAAAACACGAGCACCAGCTGCCCAATATATCATCAAATAATGTCTAAGATCTTCGGGGCAACCTAATGCTCTCCAGATTGCAACTAAAAACACAAATATACCGCCAATAATGATTGTATATAGAGATGCTATAATAGCACGTGGGATTCCTATTATTAAAAATAATATTATTTGAATGATTAGATATTTTCCTTCATATGTTGGCGGAATTCTTAGGGATTTTAGTTCTTCTACTGTAGTAGGTGTAAGTTCTGTTTGGTGAGTAAATTTTTCATCGAATGGAGGTTGTGTTTCCCATAAAATGCCGCGATATTTCATTACAAAATTTTAAAAAGTGTCATCTGAATAAAAATCCAAAACTGAACGAAACCTACATAATAGGTTCGGCAATAATGCAAAAAGATAAATTTCCCGCAAAATAATTAGCAAATATTTGAAATTCATCAAAATGGAATTCGAGCAATGAAATTATTAAATTCCTCTCTAATGTCTTAAGAGTCGATATAGTCATCGGCCTTTCTTGATGTGTCAAATCAGCGATTCTTACAAAAAAAAATTAATTGCTTCGATTTGAGCCAAATTACAATAATTCATCCATACACATCAACAGGTGCAGCTGAAGCAATAATGTGAAGTCTAGCAAAAGCCCGTAAAAATCATCTTCAACGTTCATTTTTAAAATTTTTATCTAAAATATTTAAATTAGTTGTGTTAGTGAATTATCAAAAATAAAATGGCTAAATTCAATTTGAATTCTTAGAATTTTGAAGAAAAAATTCTATCAAAATTGAATAATAATTCAAATTAAAAATTCAATTTATTTTATTAAAAATATACTAATATGATAGATTTACACAAATATATTGAAACTGAATTTGAGAGCTTACATAAAAAATTATTTATAATCCTTGTAATCTCCTTGAATTTTGCAACATGTTGGCTTTTCTAACTTGCAAAATTCCTCTTCTATTAAAAATACCATGCGATGAGATAATCAAAACCGATTGTCTTCAAAACAGATATTCGAATTTTAATTTACAAAACGATTGGTCTGATTTCTTTGGCAACCAATCCGTTATTATACTCAAAGATGCAAATTCCAAACTCGAATTAAAGGAAGCTAGCTACTTTATTAACGAATGCCAATTTATTTCTCTCAAGCAAATGGGAGTCATTAGAATTTATTCAAATTCATATGACACTAAAGTTGGATTAGATAAAATCAATTTCCTCACCTGTGGACATCAAAAATCTCCAGGTGGGTGTTTGTACATGGGTTCAAAAGGACAATGCATTCAGAACAAGATAGTATGTTTTCATGCAATTGTTGTTAAATCATATGGACCATATTGTGCAATCACAACAACAAGCCTTTCTAATCAGAAAAACTGCCAATATTTATCATCAATTTCAAACTGTGAGTGTCGTGATTCAACCGATACAGTACGATACTGTGAAGGTGAAGTTCAAATGACGAATGTAAATATAACTCACAATAGTTTAGATTCGTTCTCAGGGTTTTCAATACTTTCTGCAGAGCAAAATTGCTTTGTAAGTTATTGTAATTTTAATGAAAATTACCAAGAAACGGGTTTTTTCTTTGAAATATCATCTAAAATAGATGTTTTATTCACTTACAATATAAGGAACTGTAATTTCTTAAAGAACAGAAGGAAATCTTCATCAAATAATACAGAATTCATGAAAGTTAAAAGCTATCAAATAATTATCAGAAATTCGTCATTTAATGGAAATGAATACGATAAACTAACAAGCAATGTAAAGAATCTTTACATAAAAGATTGTTTCATTCAAGCAAGTTTGTTGAATGGAATTAATTATAGCGAATCAATCGAATTCTTCACAGCTATGTATGTTGAAAAGGAAGCAATAACGAATTTTACACGTGGGGAATATATGCAAGTCTATAAAGAACCTTATACTGAAATGAAATTGATTGGAATCGTGGGAATTATAGTTACAATTGCAATCGTCATAATTGTTACTGTACTTATATTCATATATATTAACGATAATGCAGATTTCCAACAAATTCGTGTTGAGCAAAGTGAATCATCTAGTCCAACTGTAGAAATGTATCCAGGGTTATCTCGTATAGGCAGAAGTCAAAATGTGGAGCGAGATTAATATATTATATTATGTGTTTATTCTTTATTAAAGAATTTCTTTATTAAAGAATTTCTTTCTATTTGATCTAATCTATTGTAATTTTTCTTGAAAACTCGAAGCTTTCTATGTTTGGTGAGTATATTTCGTTTAAAGATGGATTTTCAGATTTGACTAGAATCAGGTATCATGTTTTCGGATTCTGGATATGATGAAACATTAGAGTAATTGATGCTTCATCAAAATATGAAAAATATTAGAGGCCACGTTTCCAAATTTTTTCCAAAAATCAAAAAATTACCAACATATTACTGAAAAAATTTTAGATTTTCCCAGAAGAAAGATTTTTATTGAATATAATTCATTCATTTCATGGAAAAATGAAATGACAACATGTCTCTATTTTTAGTTTATAATAATACAATCCAATCAAAATGATGTTAGGACTCAAATTCATTGAATATCTTTCAAAGTTAGAATGAAACTGAATGGCAATTCAATAACAATTTATGTGGTATTGTCAAATTTACTATTAAAACAATGGGCTATTTTTCAGAGAAATGGAATTATTTTTGTATTGAGTAACCTTATTCTTCGCAAAAGAATCATCTCAAATTGTTGGGGTTCTTTTGAATTGAAGATTTTCGATTGTTTTTCATATTACTCAGAATGCAGTTCATTCACCAATTTCAACTTAATTCTCACAAAATATCGCGCACGTTTGAATTTCAAAAGATTATATGGAAACGGACCAACGAACTCGATCAATCTTTAGAACAGCAGTTTCTAATCCAGTTGAAAGAGCTAAGCTGGACTTAAGAAAATATATGAAAGAGTGCTTTCCTGATAAACCTCCAGAATTATCTCAGATTGTTAAAAAATACCCTTCATTAAAGAAGCTAGCGACATTAATACATAACATTCTTTATACATCATCACAAGAGCCAATTACTTTCGATACAGCACAAGAAATTGAATGTGCTTTTTGTAACTTATTGTGGCAAAATACGATAAGCATTGAGAATTCTGTTGCAGCTGAAGCTTCACTTAAGAATGTTCAGTCAACACAGAGCCTCATCGTTAAAATGGAGAAAGAAGCTTCGTCTACAAATGAATTAAAACAAAATTTATCTGTTTTAAAGCAAGAAAACGATTATTTAAGAGTACTTTTAGAATCAAAAGAGACATATGATGCAGAAACACAGATTGATTTCGAACGTCCACCTTTACAAGAAATTTCGATACAGACGTTACCAGATGAAGAACGTATTTCACTTCAAAATGATTATGCAAAGTTACGAGAAGATAGTAAAATACAAGAATCAGAGCTATTTAAGCTGAAAAAAGCATATGCAAAAATCAATAAAGTTTTTGAAGAAACAAATGAAAATCTCAATCATGAAATATCTAAAAATCAAACACTTAATACAAAAATACAAGAAAACGAGCGAACAATCGACAATCTGAAACAAAATTTGAAAAATTTATACACCGATACAATTACTCTTAAGAATACATTAAAGAATAAGAATCAAATCACAGACAACAACCAAAAATACAGAGAAATCATCGAAAAAATCTTGAGACATTACGAGTTCCAAAAATCGGAATTGCAAAAATACCAAACGAACAAAGCGAAGGCGGAAAGAGTCATAGAATTACAGAACAAGTTCATTAATTCTCTCCAACAAGCAATTGTCGCTGATCAAAACAAATATAAACAATTATCAAACAAATTCTTGGAATTTCAACAACAAGTTGCCCAAGAAAGGAATAATTATGTTAAATCCAAGCAAATGTACGATGAATCAGCTTCAAAAATCAACAAATACGAAACAATTCTTCAAAATATTCGAAATGTTGTCGACGAAAATGCGAAATTCGAAGATATACCGTCATTAATTACAAAGAAAACAGATGTTTGCACTTATGATTCTAAAATCGATGAACTAAATCTTGAGATACAAAACAAACAGAAAGATATTAACCAATTATCAAATCTTTGCAAACAGTTATTCAATAACAATCCATCATGGAACATTTTGACATCAAATCATGCTTATTCGAACAAATCCAACATTGAAATCAAAGGAAAACTCAGTGCTATTGCAAAATATGTTAAAGAACATAACATAGATGTTGATACACAAGCTTTAACAAACAATACAGAGCAAAACAAACTTTCAGATTACGAATTACTTTTTACAGACATTTTATCATCAGTTTGTCAACTATTTAACGAAGAATCATCAAATAGAGACAAATATATCTTACAACTATTCCATAAATTAGGATACAAAGGAGATTCTGTTGATGATATTTCAGTTTTCGTTGATGAGTTATTAGATAAGTCAGACCAAGCATTTACAATGATTACTAAGTCATTAAATTCTAGAATTAACTCACCATTATCATCGCCAATCAATTCTTTGATTTCAATTTCGCAATCAGCAGCAAAATTCATCCAATCTGTTGAGAGACATCTCCACAGGTTTGTTCCGACTGCTAAAGTTACTTCAATTCCTTCTTCAATCAAAGGATTGATATCTGACCTTAATTATGAGATCCAGTCATCGAATGCCAGACTTATCGTTACTAAAGAATCAATTGAGAAAGAGAACCAAAAGAAAATCAATGAATTACTTACACAAGTTGATACTTTCAGAGAAAAACTGAAAATTGAAAAAGAAAACAGACTAAATAATGAAAACACGGTTTACACATTCGATTCCAAACCATTGGTTTTCAATCCAGTTCTTTCTCAGCCAATTCTTCGAAATGAAAGTAGCGATAGTGGAAAATTCGATCTAACAAAGAGCGCATCGTCTACAGATCTTTCATTGGGATCTCTTATGTAAGAAAAACCTTTTCTTTCCTTTCAAAATTTAATCATGTATTTTATTTCTTATGTTTTTATTTAAATATATTATATTGTGCTTTTCTATTCTAATTTTTAATATGTTTTTCAATCAGAATTGTTTGTGATTTTATATTTTAAGGCAATTTTTCATTCGAATTTCAACTTGAAATGATTTGTTCTACGCCTTTAACAGTAACACCATACATTACGATCATCAGGCTGCTATTTGTCAGCGAAATCTCTAATAAGTCAACGACAATTGGAGATGATCAAAATTTTCAAACTTTTAGGAACCTCATAATATGAAGCTCTCCTCTAGGAATTCACATATACATACAAGAGATATAATCGTATAATACGCCAATTATTTTTAATTTCTGACTGGCTTCTCTCGTGTGAAAAAAAATTTGTGATAAACCTATTGGATAAACCGAGCAAAAATATTATCCTTTTGATTCTAAGCATATATTAAGTGTTTAATTCTCCACTTGTAAAGTTATGAAATTGAAGGGTCACGTGGTTCATATTCCAATGTCATCCGAGACCGCCCTGAGTCTCGATGAATTAGAAAAAACAGTTGCCGAGTTCAACCAGCTTGGCGGCTTCAAAATGGGCTCAGCTGCCGGAATTTTAGGCCGAAAACTTCAATCATTATTTATAAAAAATATCAGGATGATGCGCGGATGTTTTTTAATGGAGCTTTTTGCTCTCGATAACTCGAAATTATTTAGCTCGACAAAAGTACCAGGTATTTTCCACAATATATATAATCAGCCTCCAAGAGCCACCTCTCGATACCCACAGATATTTATTCAAACTCTCGCATTCCAGATACACACAATTTACGAAAAACCGCTTGAATTAGCTAAAGCGATTTCCACATTTTTCGTCAAAGATAAAACTGGCCAAAACTACTTTGCATATTCCACATTTCCTGCCATTTTCTCTTATTTCCTTGGTCAGGAATTCTCTAGATCGGCTTCTCTTTTCTTAATTGGCCTTATTTACGAAACAAAAGATGTCAATTTTATAGAAAATCTTATAGAGTCATATTTCAAGGCTGTTCCCATTTTCTATACAAGACTTTGGGCTGCTTTGACCGATGCTTATGTAAATTTCCCTCGTGAATACGATAATGATTATATTTTCAACGTTTTCACGAATTGTTTGTCAAGTTCGCTCTGCCATTTGACTGAATTCCACGTTAATGTCTTCGCTTCCTACGCCGTAACATACCCAACCCGTGTTTCTTCATTTTTGATCGATAAACTATTTACAAACAGATTTAACGTTGCTGCAAATGCTTCGAAATACATTCCCCATCCTTCCTTCAACAAGGCCATGACATCATTCTTCTCGTGGCTCAGAAAATCTGATCAAAAAATGAAAGTTCAACGATTGATCAACATTATCAGAGACCACAAACGCTTCCTTGATGTCATTCCATCGATGAATTGCTCGATTTGGTCGCACGGAATCCCTTTCATTTTATGTGATTTCGATCTTTCGATTTTAACAGACATTTTGAAATCATCACCGATCTTTAAGTATACGCCGCAATCAGATCTTAACATTACTCACGGTTTCGATGCTTATCTCATGGAAATTTTCCCTAGTTTTGACTTCGACAACGATGAACAGATTTGCCAGTCTCTTTTCAACAAATATCCACCGAATATAAAGATCGAAGATAACGAAAACTACAGCAGACTCTACAGAGCCGTTCAAATGGAAGCCAAGAAAAATTCTATCGATGTATACATGCTAATCAACGACCAGAGGTACAAATTTAGTCTTCTGAACGAGACCTCCTTCAGATCTTACTGCCTTAAGAGCATTTTAAACGAATATTTAACGAATTACAATACTCTTGAAACGAGTTTCCTTCTGGCAGAGCACGAATCGAGACAGAGAGATCTAAAGTCGGCCATTGATGACTACATGCAGACTCTTTTCTTCAGATTCGCTGGAAATTATCTCAGAAGGAAAGTTCTCAAGAACAGACACAGAATTGATGATTCGCTTTCAACAGCAATGTCGAAGATGGTTGCAGGCGACCAGATTTCCTCCCACAACTACTTCGCTATCGGTTGCACAGCACTCGATTCTGTGAACATTACGATCAATTCAAAATTTGAGGGGCCGAGGAAGTTCCTCGCCCTGTCGAATGATTGGCTCGAACGGATATGGCCGAACCACCCATGCCAAGAGTACGTGAAGGATAGGATGGTCCGCATCCTGAACCTCGCTACAAGGCTCACACAGCTTGGCGAGCTCAAATACGGAAAACGTCTCGTTCTTATTTTAGATTTCGTCACAAGTTTGATCAGTTTATGCGACAAACAGCCTAAGAAGTACCTTTTACCTATGATACACATATCCATGATGAACGCAAACGCTGGAGACATCTTAATTACGTTCTTATTCCTACATCACAACTTGTTCTCATCATCAGTACTCACAAGCAAGTGGGGACGAGGTGTTGTTGATACATGGAACATGTTTGCTATGGCAATTTGGGATATAATGAAAGATGACACTGATTTACTTACGAAATGTAACAGTACAGAGTTTGTTTGTTCCATCTATAAGGTTAATTGATTGTTGTTATGTTTTATCTTTTGTATATTTTTATTTGTTTAAATTTATGTTATAAGTATTGACGTATTTAAATTTAATTATGTTTTTAGAATCATATATCCAATTAAGAGTCATGGGATACTGGTCATACCAACCATATTATATATTATACATGAAATTCCGACTTTTCCATATATTTTTTAACAATGTGAGCTATTCTAATGATTGAAATACAACATGTAACTTGAGTTATCAAGTTTTATACACTTTTATAATATATTGCGTCAAATGACAGTATAATTTAAAACATTATTGGGTAAAAACAAAATTGAGAGTAAAAAAAAAACTGAATATTATAATGGGTTTACATGAGCCTTAGTGATGTCTGGAATCGTTTCTTTGGAGGGACTATTCCAGTTGACTGGACAAAAAAAGAAGCTCTTATTTCCAATTATGGAAATTTTCATGTACATGAAGTATTATACAGTTTCATCAACTATACTGCAATTAACATATCAGGGAATGATAATAATAAACTTCTTGTTTCTAATTCTGTTTTTGAATCAGGTTTTGCTGATCTTAATAATTATTCTATCGTTAGAATCGCTCAATATCTTGGGGCTTGCGTCCAATACAGAGTTTGTAGTTCAAGCATTGCTGCTGCAAACAAAATGAGTTTCTCGCATTCAGCGATAGCAGTTTCAAACTCGGATTCATATAAAAATTACATACTCGATTCAACAATCATCAATACAGAAACAATCTTTGGATCGATTTCTAGTTATTATGGAAATATTTTATATAAAAATATTAATATATCACATTCTCATTTAACTTGGTCAGGAATCTATAAAAATGGTTACGCAAATAGCATTATTAGATTTTCTAATTTTTTAAATAATTCCGCAGAGGATGGTTTTATTTATCATAATTGCATAGGAGATATGTCATACTGTATCATTAATGAAAATAAAATCCGTGAACATTATAGTATACCTGATGCAGAAACGGGTGCTGTTTATCAAGCATACGAAAATTGTCAGATTACAATTAGCCATTGCATGATTATAAATAACACAGGTTATTCTTTGTTTTTTATTGGGCCTACTTCTAATCTAACTGCAAATTCTTGCTTTATAGATACTTCTCTTCCTTCATATTATAATACTACTATACCTCTCAATTCACCAGTTATATACACTATTGATTCATTAAGCATTCAAAACGATAATTTTGTTACTGCCTTATGCTCAGCTGTACATCCAATTTCATATTTAAATAAAGTCATTTTAGAGAAAGTGTTATTTGAAAAAGGAAAAGACAAATTCATCAGAGGCACAGTTTTTCTAGATGAAAGAAGGATAGAACCACTAAATATAATTACTCAGATTGATGATTTTCCAATTAATTCTGAATACAAAGACGATTTGAATTCTCAATATTCATTTTCAATCAGTATCCCCGATGAATTGCACAATGGAACTCATTCTCTTTCTGTTCGATATACGGACAATGGAATCGAACTATCCAATACAGTACATGTCAACTTTGATTTTGTCATTTCATTTTCCCTTGAATTAGATGACCCTTCGAAGAAAACTTTTAATAAAACAATAGACACAGTAATTCCAGTAAGCGGGAGAGGATATTTTGTAAGTGATTTCTCATTGCATTGCAGCGTTAATGACATAGAAGTTGCTTTAGAATTATCTATGAATAAAACAGAATCAATTTCGACCTTTTCGTTTGATGGCAATTGTAGTATTAAAGATTTTCCATTAGAAGAAGGTCAATACACTTTAAAAGTGTGGGTCTCAACAACAACAGGCGAATCAAAGATGCAATCAAAACAATTTATGTTTTATAGAAATCATCATTTTCTTGATGTAACCACCAGACCGAAAGAAATTTATAGATATATATTAGATCGAAATATTGTAATTTCAGGAACAGTATCTGATCTTGATTGTGATGAAATTATCAATGTTACAGCATCAATTGATAATCTAACATCAAAAAGTACTATCATCAATATTGACGATAAGTATGATCATGAATTTAATTTAAATTTAGATATCCCTGAAAATTTGAAGTCAGAATTTCATACAATTAATTTAACTAGCTGCGAAAAGAATAACTATTGTTTAAATAAGACTTATATCTTCAAGTATTTATACAATGAACCGGTTCTTTCCATACTTGAAAAACCAAGTTTCCCAATTTTTATCAATAAACAAAAGTTTATTAATTTAGTTTTATCATTACAAGATATCGACGGAAATAGCAATATAAGTATATATCACAAGATAAATAACAGTGAAAGCTACAACTTGCTTAACAAAACTATTAGAACCTCGGATCCTGTAAGATTTAATTATGATATTCCAATTAATGATGATATTTCAGTTGGAAGCTGTCAAATTGAAATTATTGCAGAAGATCAAATCATCTTTTCTCAAATCTAGAAGCAATTATTGCTTCTTTTCAATTTTTTTCTGATAATGAATTTGATGATGCAGTAATTAAAAGAAAAATTAATAATCAAAAGTTCAAGCTTTCTATAACACTTTTTGCTTTTAATAGATTATAATAAAATTCTATTTTAATATATTGACATAACTCCACTAAACACACAAATATCACTGATTTTCCAAACAATATTATAAAGAAATTAATATTAGGAAATATTTTACTTTCTTAGCCAAAGAATAACAACTACAATGGCAACAATTACAGTAAGAACAGTTAAGACGCATAGAACTGCAATAAGCGCATTCTTCTTTGTTGATTCTCTCGAAGCACTGCCTTCTCTTGCAAATTTTCCAGTTACATCCTGAAAGATGCTAATTGATGTAGATCTCTCTGTTGTATCAATTGGTGTTTTTACTATGATTTTGATTTCAGCAGTGGTGTTGATTTCATCTTTTGCAATAAAGAAGGATAAAGGAATTCTGATTAATCCCTTTTTATTCTCTGCTGTTAGACTTGACTTCATTACATCATTGTAATAGAGCGAAACAATGAATTTGTTGTCAAAGTTCGTGTCTGGATCGTTGATTACGGCGGTGAAGTTGACTTTGTCACCCTTGTTATATGTGAGGTTAAGTTTAGGCTCGAAATCAATTGTGAGAACTGTATTATTTTGAATTTTAATAGGGAATTTCTTTGTTGCACTCTTCTTACCATCTGTTGCTGTAACTTTGACTTCGTAATCACCAGCCTTTGTATTAGTCGGGACTTTGAATTTGAATTCTTTCAAATCTTTATTGTTAGCAACTTCTTGAGATGCAACTTCTTTATTATCAAAGAAAACCTTTGCAGTAAGTTTCTTATCGCCAGAATCTTGATCGTAAGCTGAAGCCAAGAAAGTCACTTCTGAATCAGGAATGTAATAGATATAGTCAGGCGGAAGCACATATAACTTCGGCCTATAATTTGGAGGAACAACAGTAATGTCAAAATACTCTGATAAATATGATTGAGTGAAGGAAAAGTATGTATAAACTTCTAATGTGTAATCTCCTAATTCCGTTGGCGGTTCGACAAAAATATCAAAGTTTTCGGATTTCTTTGTTTCGGAAATTTCAAATTATCCAATGCGTCCTCTTTTGGCAAGTTTATAAGTTCTTCTGTCATAAATTTGATAAAAAGCTCTTGCCATCAATCCTTCGGAATAATGTGAGTAAGATCCCTTAAGATGGATTGGTTCGGTACTATCAACTTCCTCTGTAATGAGTGATTTATCAAGCTGAAGTAGTGGTGGTTCATATTCTTTATCAAAATATAAATAAGTGAAAGAAACTGATTCACCAGGCTTAATATAATTATTTAACCAGGAAAACGAAAGCCAATTAATTCCCCGGGAATCTGTGACAGTCATTTTCAATGCTGTGAGATTGTTTGTAAAGAATCTAGGCTCTTCATCAAGTCCATAGTCTTGGGCATTAACATTTGTAACCATTGGATGATTCTGTAAAACTATAGTGTTGTAAAATGTTTCTGTAAAATACAAGCTCCAACCAAAATTCGGGATAGTATAAGAATCAACAAACTTATCCATTTCATTGAACACCATTGCTGTACAAAGGTCAATTTTCTTTTCTGTGGTACCTTTATTAGTGATTGTCTGCTTGACTGTGAAATAAACATTATAATTATCAGTATGATAATGGGAAATGTTAACCATGTAGTCTAAATCAGATGCATCTTGAATATTTTTTATTGAACCATCATATCTGACCTTTGTGTAAAGTTTCTTTATCAATCCAAGATCGTCGGAATAGGATTCATCAAAAAATTGATAATCATATTTGCTTATGATTTCACCATAAAGCGATCGTGTTAATGGTAAGAGCAATAGCGAAAACATCATGAAAAATGAGAGATAAATTTGTTTCAAATTTTAAGAATATTACCAAAATCGACAGAACATCAGAAGTTTCTAATTTTTTCTTTTCTTATGTTTTAATATATGTTTGCATAAAATGATAGTGTGAAATTTGACATAGAAAAAGTGGGAAAACAAAAGAATTTGTCCTACATTTTCATGTCAGTAGAGATGCGGACGAATCACAATTCTACAATAAAACGGATTCAAGTCGGTATTCAATAAACAATTTTATCAAAATTCAAAGGAAATGGACTAATCTATGCCTCAATTTTTGTTAGCATTCAAATGTGAAATCAGTAATGTCAACAATAAAAGTAGCTAAATTCCAATATAAAATGAGTGAATATTTGTCTTTTTCAAAGATCTTTTTCATTCATGAATCTAGCATATTATAAGATATTAATATGAAATACTTATTACATTACGAATTCTACAAACCCAAAAGTTTTTTTGCCATTTCATAAATTATTCAAATCCTGTAATGCAACATATAAATATAGGAATGCGCTTGAAATAAGCTTGTCAGACATAAGATTTTTCAAAAAGAATTTAATTCAAAGTTTTATTTTTTTAAAATTCATGCCCAATTTTGAGAGAATTTCGTTAAACAGATCGTGAAATAAACAAATGAACAAAAGAAATACTTCGTATTCCAATTCAAATTTGTTCAACTTTCAAAAGGAAGGTTTATGAGCTTTTGGTCTACAAATTATAATTCCACGATTATGTTTGGCAATATGTCATCAATAACAAAGGGTATAATGCTACAATAAAAAATTAAATTAAAGGTCCATTGATTTTCATTGCTTCATATGCGGATTCTAACCTATGAGAGGAACCAAACATGATTTTGTTCCAAAGCAGATTTGATGAAAGTGACCGTTTAATAATAGGAATTAGATGAGCGAAAGATTGATTGTTACACAGATTGTACTTGAAAATTTCAAGTCTTACTATGGTAGACAAATAGTAGGACCATTTAACAATCAACTTACTTGTATTGTTGGTCCTAACGGATCCGGAAAATCAAATCTTATCGACGCTCTTCTTTTTGTATTTGGATTCAGAGCAAAAAGAATGCGCCATTCAAAATTAACTGGTCTCATATATAATGGACCAGATCATCCAAACATTTCATATGCTCGAGTTGAAGTTCACTTTGCAAAAGCAATAAATAATGAAGAAATCGCAGGGTCATCGTTTTTAATATCACGTCAAGTCGAAAAAAGTGGTGAATCAAATTACTATCTTAACAATAAGAAATCATCCTTTACTGAGATTACAGAATATCTTAAACATGAAAAATTAGACTTCGAACATAATAGATTTTTAATCTTACAGGGTGAGGTTCAAGCAATTTCACAAATGAAACCAAAATCTTCACCAAATGGTCCAACAGGATTCCTAGAATACATTGAAGATATAATTGGATCAGATAAATACATTGAACCTATCGCAGAATGTGAATCTCGTCTTGAGGAAGCAAATGGTGAAAGATCACTTACTCTTGATAGACTTAGGATGGCAGAAAGAGAAAGAGATGCATTAAAAGAAGCTAAAGATGAAGCAGATCTATATTTACAGTTGAAACAGAAGATAAAGGTACTCGAAGCTCATTCCTATTTCTCAAATAAGAATAAAATAGAAGAAATGATCAAAGAAAAGGAACAAGAAATGACATCTAAGAAGACAGAATTGGATGAGAAGGAAAATCAGCTTAAAGAATTAGATTCAAAATTTAATGGTGAAAAATCAGATAAAAAGAGGTTAGAAACAGAGCTAAATAATGCAAAGGCACAGCTTTCCAAAGAGTCATCAATTCTTTCCAACTTAAACTCTGAAAGAAACAAGAGCAAAATGGAAATTTCTCATATTAATTCTCTTATTTCTAAAACAGAAGACGAAAAAAAGAAAGCAGAAACGACTTTATCTGCAATGGATACAATCATAGAAAATGAGTCTAATATTAAAACACAGAATGAACAAGAACTAAAGGATAATAAAATCAAACTCGACGAAGAGAAAATTAAACTTCAAAAACTTAGTGATGAAGCAAGACAAGAATCATTATCTTTCAATGAAGAATTGGAGAATTTGAGAAAACAAAATTCAGTTAAAAACGAAGAATATCTTGAGTTACAAAAAACAATGTCAATCGCAGAATCTCAAGTATATTCTATGAAGAAGGCTTCTATCGATCATGATGGTAATCTTAAAAAAGCTCAAGAGTTATTTGTCGAATTACAAAACTCAAAAGAAAAGATTGAAGCTGAATTGCAACAAAAAATAGTGGATAATGATGAAAGAGTTAAAGTCAAAGAAAACTTAACACTCAGATTAAATGAGTTACAGAATGATATAGAAAGCGCTGCAGATAACAGAAGGAGATCGGGAAATGCATATGCTGATGCACAAAGATTGATGAAGAAAAACGCGTCTTCAAATGAAGCTTTGGATGCAATAATGTCATTAAACATACCAGGAGTTTATGGAAAGCTTGCAAAACTTGGAGAAATTGATAGAAAATATAATGCAGCCATGACAGCAGCTGCAGGCAACAAACTTAAATACATAGTTGTTGATAATATGGACATTGCACAACAATGTTTAGCCGAAATCAAAAGAAGAAGACTTGGAAGAGTTACATTTATTTCATTAGACAAAGTTTCTGTTCCAGAAGATATTGATATTCCTGCAGGATCAAAAAGGATCATCGACAAGGTTAGGATGAACGATCCAAAGTTCTTCCCTGCTTTCTTCTTTGCTGTCAAAAACACTTTGGTTGCCGATGATATCGAAATAGCAAAGAAATTGGCATACAACTCTGAACAAAGACAAAGAGTTGTTACACTTCAAGGTCAATTAATAGAACCGGCTGGAACTATGTCTGGTGGAGGAACAAGACAGAAAGAAGGTGGAATGGACTTAATTAGCGAAAGAGAACTTCAAGAATTGGCTGAAGAAAGTAAGAAATATGATGAAATTTATCGATCAATGAGGAGTGAAATTGAAGAGAAAAGGATTAAATTAAATGAAATTCAAAAATTAAATGTTGAGTTTGAAATACAAAAACTTCAAATGGATAAAGAAAACATCGAAACAAGATTGACTGATGTCCAAAAAACAATTTCAGATTTAGAAAATGAAGAATTAATCGACAATTCAGAGAAAATAAACGAATTAGAAAAGGTTATTGAAGAAAAGAAACCATTAATTGACCATTTACGTCAAGAAATCGACTCTTTATCTTGTAAGATAAGAGAAATAGAGAAAACTGTCTTTGATCTTCTCAGAAATAAAACAAGTGATCAAGAAAGGATCATCAAAGAATTAGAAAATAAAATATCAGAAAACAGAAGATTATTAGCTAAAAGTAGCGCCAAAGTTCAGAGCTCTATTAAAATGAAAGAAAATGCAGAGAATACAATCAAAGAATGTGAATCAAATATCGAGAAACATAAAGAAAGACTTTCAGAAAACGAGCAAAAATCAATCGAATTAGAAAAGAGATATGAGGAGCAAAAGAAAATCAAAGAAGAAAGCGAAGCAGATGTTTCTCTCAAAGAAGAAAATCTTAAGAAATACATAGAAGAATCAACAGAATACAGAAGACAAAGATCTGAAATTACAGTTTCAATCGATAGTCTAAAGATATATTATGAGACCGCACAGAACGCATTAAGAGATCTTTCACGCCAATATGAATATTACTCGCAGAAATTGTCAAAAAGTGGAGTTACTGATGAATCATTTGACAAGAATCTATCAGAGACGGATATAGAAATAGAAAAGGAAAACATTAAACAAAGGGTTGGAAAAATGGATCCAAACCTTTCAGTCATTGAAGAATATGCAGCAAAAGATGCAATTGTAAAAGAATGCCTTGAAATATTTAAGAATGCAGCTGAGCAGAGGAATAATATAGCTGAAGAACTTGCAAAGGTTAAAAAAGCAAGATTAGATATGTTCCTTCATGGATTTGCAGAGATACAAACATCATTGAGAGAAACTTACCAGAGAATAGCTTTAGGAGGCGATGCTATGATAGAGATTGTTGATAGCTTAGATCCATTTGGACAAGGTATTGTATTCTCTGTTAGACCTCCAGGAAAGTCTTGGAAACCAATTATAAATCTTAGCGGCGGAGAAAAAACTTTGGCAAGTTTATCTCTCATTTTTGCACTCCATAATTTCAAACCAACTCCTTTCTATATTATGGATGAAATAGATGCTGCCCTTGATTTCAGAAATGTCTCCATCATTGCAAACTTCTTGAAGGAGAGAACTGCAGATGCACAATTCATTGTCGTGACATTAAGAAATAACATGTTTGAAATTGCAGATAGACTTGTTGGTATCTTTAAAGTCAGAGATTGCACATCAACAATATCTCTTGAACCTTCATTATTCAGCAACTCAGGTATAACTGTATAAATATGTGCTTACATTTTGTTTGATAAAATTGTTGTAAAAATTATGTAATTCTATTTTTTTTATAAATATACAAAAATTATAATACATTAATAGTGTATAACATTTACATTTTCACTTTTATAGCTTTTTCCTAAAAATGTGGAGATAATTTAAATCTGAATACTCAATATCTTTATTGATTTAAAAACAAAGGCTCATTAAGTAATTCAGGAGTAGTACTTGCAATTGTAACTGTTTGAGCGTATCTTCGAAGTGCTGTTGCAAGACGTTTCTTGCATTCAACAGCTGTCATATCTGGATCAGCCTTCAATGTCTTCATCAAGTTGTAAGTGAACATTCCTTGTTCCATTCTCTCTGCAACTGTTTGCTTTGCAGTTTGTTTATCGTTTGCAGCACTCACGGAAACAAGTTTGTCTGGTAATTTTCTTCCATTCACATCTCCGCCCTGAAGATCCCAAATGGAGCCTGAATGGCAGCAATCAGAAACAAAAACAACCTTTGATTCTGTATTTTTACTGTTGCTGACACACTCAACAAGTTCGTCGTCAATAACGTTTCCGTCAACGAAGACAAAAGCTTCATCCATTTGATCGTCTTCATCGCCATCAGTATCCGCAACACTTGTTCCATGACCTACGTAATATACAACAAGCTCGCGTTTAACGTTTTCCAAAAAGAATTTAAGTTTTTCCATGAAAGCGTTTCTTTTCTGGTCGTAGATGTAAAAGACCTGAAATCCATATCTCTTTAGACACTTTGCCATGTTATAACCATCATTCATTGGGCCATCTCCAAGTGAATATCTTGTTCCAATGTAGCAATTGATAACTACAAAGCCTACACGATTAAGGTTGGTTGGGATTCTGTTAACGCCGATATTTGTGATATCTGTTCCGTACTTTTTGATGTTCTTCTTTGACGACATCTTTCTTTTTCTTTTAATAATAACCGTCAAAATTGAAATAGGAAAATTCGTTATTACCATTTCAAATATCGGCTTCTTTTATATATGATGTATAGTCATTGATTTAAGTACACGATATTTGAATTTTGATGATTTCCCATCAAGGTTCAATATTGAATCAAGACGCCGATATTTCAATGATCGCAACTTTTACGATCAATTTTCATTTCAAGATGGCCAATTTTGAAAGAAGAATGCAGAGAAACATTCCACAAGATAATAAAATCTTATAAAAACTAGTAATATTTTTTTTATTATCAAATATAATATTTGGAGAGAAAAACTTCGTTTCCCGGGTGATTTGTTGATGTATAATACATATAATATTCATAACTGCGCATTTTATCCTATTTTCATAAGATTCACATCCATAGCGATATCTCCAACTTCACGATTCTCAATTTTGACAATTAGAGATTCCTGCTCCTCATAGATATTGGATACACAGAAATTATAAGCTAGTTTATTTCAATGAGATTTGTAAAGGAAAAGTATTTTTTCGCCAATTTCAGAAATTTTGAGTTGAGGGGGCATTTAATTTAATTAATACATTCTATACATGCTCAATGCCAAAAGGTTATTAAACTTAAATGAAAATCAAAATCGGCAAACCCAAATTTTAGCTAAAAGTGACAGGAAAAAAAACGTTTAGTATGAAAAAAAAAGACCGATGAGAGCTTCGTTCGAAATATAGAGGGAACTGAGAATGCGCAACCATTCTCAGGGAATATTGGATGCTATTCCCGTTCCCTCTGTATGGAAAATTGAGGTTTTCAAAGGGAGTTAAAATAATATCAAATTTATACTAATTTACTTCAAAATACAAAAGTATTTGACAGCTAAAATTAGTTACTTTAGCAAGCCTATCAATACCCTTTTACGATTATTGTTACTTTTTCGAAATAAAAGTAAAAACAAATTTATACTAATTTACTTCAAAATACAAAAGTATTTGACAGCTAAAATTAGTTACTTTAGCAAGCCTATCAATACCCTTTTACGATTATTGTTACTTTTTCGAAATAAAAGTAAAAACAAATTTATACTAATTTACTTCAAAATACAAAAGTATTTGACAGCTAAAATTAGTTACTTTAGCAAGCCTATCAATACCCTTTTACGATTATTGTTACTTTTTCGAAATAAAAGTAAAAACAAATTTATACTAATTTACTTCAAAATACAAAAGTATTTGACAGCTAAAATTAGTTATTTTAGCAAGCCTATCAATACCCTTTTACGATTATTGCTCCTTTTTCGAAATAAAATAAATTTATTATCAAAAACCTTTTTTTCTTAGTAAAAATAAAAATGTTATTTTATATCAAGTTTTTATTCATAAATTTTTATAATGTTGTATAAATTTGAAGGTGGAAATCTGTAATAATTTTATCTTGAAAAGACTTGGCATTCTCAACAATGAATTGAGGGGTATTGCATCCAAATTCTGTAATTTGCGTGAGAATACTAAGCTTGATTTCCATTGGGATACTTAATTTCGAAAAATACTGGGTCATTCGTTTTTGAACCTTTGCTGCCTTGACAACTTTATCAAGTAGGTCATCTAAACCCAATTGAAGCGTATTTAAGTTTGCTGATGAGTTAACTATTAACGATTTAATTTTATCAGTGAGCATTATACATTTTTCTGTATCCAGTCTGATTGTAGACTTTTTTGGCTTTTTTTCAGATGGCAACGGATTTGGAATTTTGTCTCTGAGCCTTATATCTTGAGAAATTCTGTAATAAAATGAAGGAACGATAAAATCGATTAATTTCATCACAAATCGATCAAATCTCATGAAAATTGTTCCGCCAAAGTAGTAATATTTAATTTTTTGTTAATCGATTCTGAAATGTTATTTGTGAGAGCTAAATTTTCATCTCTTTCAGCGGCTGTCCATCTTTCTTGGTTTGATATCCATTGATTTTGTATGTATTTTGAAAATTCTGGGAATTTTTCGGCTATTTCCAGAATTTTTTTGAACGTTGGTTCAATCCATTCTTTCTTGCCATTTCTGCCGTATGCAAGATAGTTCATTTTTGTATCTAATATCAATTTGTCTGAACTCTCAAATGCATAATCTTTCAAATTTTTTCTGAACGCCCTCATTACATGAACTGCACACCAATGAAGGATAACTTCTGGAAAAGAGTTGATAATCGCATTTTCGATTTCTTGTGCACAATCTGACATAAAATATTTTGGTTTTACTTTTGCCCAGTTAAAAAATGCCTTGAGACAGAATGCAATATTTTCTGAAGTGTTTGGATAAACGACAAATTGAAAAATTGGGAATGCATGTGTATTTGGAAATTTGGCTGATATCATGTAAAACAACATTTTAAATTCAAGTAATGAATGGGTTGCATCAATAAAATGCTCTTTCACAATTTTGATTATGTCCAGAAATTTGAAAGAAGCATAATAAAAGATTAATTTCTTTGGTTTGTTGTAATTATCGACATCGAAATAAATTAAATCTTTTGGTGACTCTTGTTCTTTGATACCCTTAAATAATTGAGTTGACTTGAATTGATTATCATCGTACTTTTGAATACCTTTGATCTTTTTATTTCCTTTTTCCTGAATTGTTTTCATTTGATCTGAAGATGCATTCAAAAAAGATGGCCTGTTAAGTGGATCATCCAGATCAAGTTTTTTGTCGCATTCAATTTGAGCCATTTTCGGATCACCCCCCGGTTTTATAAAATTAATAAGTACCCGACGATAGCATTGTGATAATGTGTGGTATTTCTTTGTCTCATCTTTGATTTGATTGTGATTATGTGTTCCATTATATTCTGTTAGGATATATTCTTCATCATCCTTTAGAAATGAGATACATGCTTCACATTTATCTGCACTGCACCTGAATTTTAATTTTGTTCCCCCTAAATTTGGATTTTTTTTAATTGATATGGACAACCTGCATGGCATTCGTTATCAATGACAGCTTTCATAGCATCTATATAAGATAGCCTTTCTTTAAGTTCGCATGGTGCATCGATATGCATCAAAAAAATGAAATGAAATTTCAATATCAAAAAAAGCACAAATTTTGAAAAAATTCACAAATCTCGGTTTCTGAAAGAAAATGGCCTCTTAAACTTTGTGCATATATTCATCTATAAGACACATTGTATCCATATATTATTTAGCCAACACAACTTATCTGGTATCGAGAAAATTCAAAAAAAGCACAAAATTTGAAAATTGCTCGGTTCTACATTCAAAATAAATTTCATTAATTTTTACGTACATATTAAGGTACTTATCTTCTACATATATAATCTTCATTAGATATATACATGATAAATAAAATTCATAAAACATTAAAAATCAAAAAATTAGATGAACCTTGATTTATTAAACTTTATTAAATAATAGTTGTTTATAAATTATATTATATTATCATTTAATATTATTTTGATAATGAAGATTTTATTTTGCAATAATATAAACGAAATTTTTTACCTTATGAACTTTTGATGGAAATATGCAAATTTAAAATAATAAAGAAAGCCGCGAGCGAAGCGGTCGGCTTAGGTCTAAGATTTTGATTCAAATCTTTGCTGATCTGTAGTTCGCGGAAGCCGCGAGCGAAGCGATCGGCTTAGGTCTAAGATTTTGATTCAAATCTTTGCTGATCTGTAATTCGCGAAAGCCGCGAGCGAAGCGATCGGCTTAGGTCTAAGATTTTGATTCAAATCTTTGCTTATATTCCTTAAATTCTTTATGAAACTCGCAACAGTTCCATAAAAAATTTTAAATTCTAAACTGTCGAAATTACCGATCGGTAATCACACCCTTCACGGGTGTGTCACTTTTTACAGGCATGTCACTTTTAGCTAAAATTACCCCTACTCAATCAAAATCATTCTTGATAATTAAAAAAATCTTAGGTTGTTACCTTCATAGAAGATTTTTAAGATTAATGATGCAAATGAAATTCGAATTTATTTTGCAAGTGCTCTTTGCTTGACTCCTTGCAAAAATCTGTTCCAATTATAATACTGACGGTAAATTGGATTGGCAGCGATAATACCTAGAACATTCTTCTTTGGAGCTACTCCTTTCTTGTACAAGCGTGGGAAAGCACGGTATCCGTACTTCTCAAACCAGCGCTTTAATAAAGCCTTGTTGATACGGATTGGTTTCTTAGCTGCTACTTTCCTATCTTCATTAGGATAATGAAGCTTCATATATTCTTCGATCTTTTTAAAAGGATTAAAGTATATTTGTGGGATAATAAAGTTGTCGTCTTCTTCAGCAGCGTTGTGGTATTCAAAACCGAAACGTCCAATGGCTGTTGCTAAGTCTGCCCAAAGTCTAAAGTTTTCGTCATCTTCATCGTCATTGCTGTGGTATCCGATTGAGAACTTACCCCATGGTGAATGGTATGAAAAGCCAACATACCAGTTGTCATCATCTTCTTCATCATTGCTGTGGTATCCGATTGAGAACTTACCCCATGGCGAGTGGTATGAAAAGCCAACATACCAGTTGTCATCATCTTCGGCTTCGTTCTTATCAATGCCAATACGTAAGAGTCCCAATTTCGTTGGGATTGGGAGCCAGAAATTGTCATCATCTGCATTATAAGCAGTGCGGTATGCAAGCAGAGGAAGCATCTAAATAAACGAAATGAAAAAAATTTTATTACCGCGTTATCTCAATTTTTTTTGTCTGTCAGAAACATAGCTTAGAAAAATGGGAGAAATGGTTTGATCATCGAAGAAAAAATCAAATGAAGGTGAAATTCTATTCATGGAAATACCTAATCAGGAAAAATCGTTTTATTGTCATTTACTGTCATATCTGACTGCCTCCAGTCTGACATCCAATAGATAAATATCCATACAAAAACTAAAACATTTACAAGAACCATGAAATCATTTACTATTTTAGAATTCAGAAAATAAACTGCTAATTCATTTTGAACAAATTTTTAAAACTATCATGAACTACCTTAAGGGTGCACTTACCACTTTCTGACATTCTCTCAATTTTTTGACATCCAAGCTTTATATCATAATTTTCTAAGGTAAAAAGTCATTAACTTTGTTCGGAAAGAAGTTATTTTAAATCATTACTTAGTACCTTATATTACTGTTATACTTTTTTGCAATCATAATAAAGATATATTGATATTGTGGGAGCATGTCAAAAAGTGGTAAGTGCACCCTTAAAAATGTAATTGTTCAACATCAAAGAATAGAAATAAGCCGAGTTGATCAGATATACAAGAAATTTTTATCAAAATATATATTTTTTTTGTAGATAAAAATACAATTCTGATGGATAAGCATTAATTATCAATTGTTTTCATTAAGCATATATCACAAGATCAGTGCTTTTTAATGCAATTTTCTGTACACTCGTAAAAATAAGATTTCTTATATTACTTGCTAGACAATTAAATATACTGTATTTATGGTATCAAGAATAAAAATATATATTTTTTAAAAATAATTTTTTTTATTCTTAAATTAGAAACTTGTCAAAACGAAAGCAGCAGAGGATAAAACCAGTGCATCTTTCTCAGCTTCATCGCATGGTGTCAAAACCTTGCAGACGAGGCGATCTCTTCCGATAGATTCGAAAACTGGAAGGAGAATTCCATTTGCAGCTCTGTCGAGCGGCATCACAGAAAGGAAGAACTTTTCCACCTTTTCAATATCATTGTTTGGAGACTTAGACATTGTAACTCTACCACCAGAAACAACAGCAACTTGTGCAGCAATGTCGCAGACATTAATTGTCAAGTAAGACTGTGATGGAGGTGAATTAAATGAAGCAGTTAACATCATATTATCCATTTCAGCGTTGTTCATTCTTGCAGCTGTCTGCATTAAAGCCATAACAAACGCTGCTGGTCTGATTGTTGCTTTAAGCGGTACAGGTTGCGATGTTAACACATTGTGGTCCTTCAATCTCATTGCGCATTGATCTACAGCTGCCGTCGATGAGAAGAGTTCTTCTAACCACTCTGAAATGTCTTCAGATCTGAGCCAGTCAACATCCCAATCAGCTGGAACTTTCTGGGATTGTAATGCTCCTGAAACAGCTCTCAAATGTGCTGGTAACAAAGAAGCATCAACAACACCTGACAAACTTTGCAAATCGTCTTTAACAGACCTTGCGAGCTTGTGTGCTGCTGCTCTTTGAATAGTAAGGAAATCGATTGCTGGATGGTTTGCCAATGAAACAGAAACATCTTCCAAAGCACTTGGATATGTCTTTGAGAGTTCTTCGACTTGCTGGAAGTGGTCATTGGATGTTGTTTCATCTCCACCTGAAGCTGCACTTAAAACAGCTAAAAGTTTCAGTGACGAAACTAATGTAGATCTTGCGATTGTTGCGTTTGCATTTGGTGCTAATTCCAACAATCCTGGACCATCTTCAGCATTCGATTTCGCCAACATTTCATGGAGATCATTAAGTGTTGGTTCATCTGGGATTGCGAACAAAGGTGTCTTTCTTGCAGGGAATGCTCTTTCAATGAATTTAGAAAGAACTCTTCTGTCGAATGGAGAATCCATTGGACCTCCATAAACAGTCATTTCGATCAATCCTCTGACGACATCTGTTGATTCGCATCTTTGTACAATGATCTGGGAAGCAGCGTTTAAGTCTGCCTGTGTGAACTCGAAGAACTGAGACCAACCAACAGGAATGAATGCTCTTCTTTCTTGCAATGTACCGTGAAGATGAGCGAGAGAAACAAGAGCTTGTCTGACTCTCTTTGGTTGTTGTGAGAACCAGTCTTCGTTCCACAATGTCAATGTTCTCTTCATTTGGTTGATGAGGCCTGGAGGTGCTTCGTAAGCAATCTTTGCGGAGCTCTGAAGCAAAACATTCGGGAATGATGTTGTTGCTTCTGTTGTCAAAATTAATTTGAATCCATCTTTAGGAGCTAATGATGGCAATGTTTTCTCGAGTTGTTGCAAGAAATCAATATCGAGATGGACGTTCTTGATTACAGCCCATTGTCCACCTCTTGCAGCACTCTTAACTAATGACAAAGCTTCTTGAGAATCGCATTCACCAAGCGCGAGTTCAATGAAATTGTTCTCTCCAACTGTTTCGATTTCCATTGCGATTTCCTTGAGTTCGATGCTTGGATCACTGCCAGGAGTGACAATGAAGACAAAGCAGTTTTCTGTTTCTTCTGTCATTACTTCTCTTAATGAGAGAATTCTTGGGTTCTTGAATGTTGAAATTACAAGTTTTTCGAGAGCTGCAATGACTCTATCTGGTCTTAAGGCTTGAAGAATCAAGATCTTTTGGAGTTGTGAAACACCAAGTTCTTGAATTGATTTTCCTTCAATTTGTGGCCATTCGGAGTTCATTTCTGGTGAATTACTCTGCAACCAAGCCATCCATTGTCTGTCATTATTTGCTATTTGTAACTTAGCAACTAAATCTGGGAATTGCTGGTTCAAACTTGCCAAAGATTGTCTTCTTTCTGCAGGTATGAATTGAGGAATTCCATCAACACTTTGTGCTGGTTTCTGTCTCAACAAATGTTGATATTCTGGTTCTGGGAACATCTTAGGATAAACTGTCTTCAACAATTGCATACCAAACACTAATCTGTGCTCTCTGAACAAAGCACGAGAGAAGTGTGAATATGCCATGGAGTTGAATGTCAAAATTAAGTTCTTGACACGTTTTTCTTTCTCTTGGCAAGCTGAGAATGTAGAAATGAACAACTTCGTGAACTCGTTCAAAGAGAATTTGTACATTGGATGAACCAAATGCAAATTCTCGATTGCGAAGTAAATTGATGAAGAAACATCAGCCAACATTTGATATTGTGATCTTTTCTCTTCGATTTGTTTCTGGAATTCTTCAACTTGTTTGAGTCTGTTTTCAACATCAACAGCTCTCTTCTTCTTGTCATCAAGGCTCTGAATGAGTTCCTTGTTCTGGAGAATTGTATCTGGATTTGCTTTTCCGAGAATTTCAAGCAAACCTTCTTCCAATTTTCCGAGTTCGATCTTGAGTTGTTCTGATTCGTTTAATTGTTCTTGATGCTTCTCTTCGAGTTCTGGCATCTCTGTTGTCAGTGCTAATGTCAGTAACTGTGCTTTCAAAGCTGTCTTAGTTACAGTGAAATTAACTAAACTGACAAGAGATTTCTCTCTCGCTGTTAATTTGATTGCTGCATCTCTTGTAACAATGATCAATCTGAAGTCAGGATGGACATCAATGAATTTGTCGCCGACGCAAACAGTCAAATGTCCATTAGACATCACGAATTCTCTGTTCAAGAATGGATACAAACACAAAGGAACTTTATCTGCTTCTCTGATAATAAGTTTCTTTCCAAATCTGATTGCCAATGTGACTTGGTGTTGGAATCTTGGATGAGAACTTGAAAGAACTTCTGCAGATGGACCTAAAACACTTTGCAACCATTCTACGACGTGTTCTGTTGGATCAATAACAAACAAAGGTCTTTGTGTGGAAATCTGGATGATTTGGGCGTTTTCTACTGAAAGATCATCAGATGGGAATCCGTTGTGCTTCATTTCAAGAATTTTGGATTGTGTATTCATGAATGGTGTGAAAGAGAAAGGTTCTTTCAATTCGAGTTTTTCAGCCAATTTCTTCATTACGTCGCTTCTTTCTGTTTCGTTCATTGAACCACAGATTGTCATGAAAGCAGCGGACATAATGAGTCTTGGTTGAATTGTTGAAACTTCTTTCTCGATGTCTTTAACTTGGCTTGCCCATCTCTTTTGTTCATCACCGAGTTTATTCAACAAACTTGAAGCAGCTTTAGTTCTTTCTTCAAGTTCTGTAAGAGATATTCTGAGTTTCTCAGCTTCTGCTGTGTATTCCTTGAATTGTTCTTGCATCTCGATGACTCTCTTGTTCAAGGAAACTTTCTTTTGTTCTAAGTCTTTCAACTGATTTCTTGATGAAACTAATTGGTCATCTAATTCTTTCATCTTGTTCTCGAGAGGCTGAACTCTTTGGATAACAGCACAGTACTTAACCATTGCTTTAACCCATTGTGAAAGAGGAGCAGCTGCTGCAGAAGATCTCTCAGCTTGTTCTCTGTCAAATGATCCCATGTGAGATTTGATGAAATTCTCAACATCATTGATCATTTTGTTTGTGACATTGTGAGGATCAAATCTCAAGATAGACATAAGGAATCCGGATCCTGAGATAACTTGTTTGATACCTGCCCATGAAACGTTCTGGTTTCCTAACAACAAAACAACACCAGTTAAAACATCACGAACTAATGGTGGAGGAGAAGTGAATGATTTAATTTCAGAGAGATGTTCTGGTCTGATTTGAGAAACTTTCTCTGAAGCAGCTTGTAATGTTGGTTTGATATCAGCTAATTGCTTATCGATCTCTTCTCTTTGGACACTTAATTCGCCTTCTTTCTTTGTCAAATCTTGTTGAATTACGTCCATTTGATCTTGTTGTTTCGTGAGTTCTGTCATTGTCTTGGAAATTTCGTTCATGGCTTCATTGGCTCTCTTTTCTTTCTCTTCGACTTGTGCTCTCTGTGCATCAGCTTCTTTGGAAAGCTGGTTAACCTTTGATGCAACAGCATTTAACCTTAATAAACCATCTGACAAAAACTGCTTTCTCTTTGCCAACGAATCTGATTTCTTCTTCGAAAGTTCGTTGAAATTCATGATGAAAGCAGGGAAATCGCTTGTTGACATGTCAAGTGTCTTCGCGATATTGCCAAATAGTATTTTAGCTGTGTCTTCTGGAGCTTCGATCTTAGAGACAATTTGTGGAGTCATGTCATTCAAAATATTTTCTGACAATTCTCCAACAGAAAGAATCGAACAAGCTTCAGTGAACATTGGCTGTGACTTGATGATTGATTGGTATCCGGATGATCTTGGATCAATGATCAAAGCGAATCTGAAGTTCTCGAAGACTAGTTTCTTGAAATCTTCGAAAGAAATGTCTTCTAATTGACTCAAAATTGCTTTGATTTCTTCAGCAGTGTAAAGATTCGATGGGAAAACACCTGCAAGCAAAGAATTGATGTATTCGTAGAAAGCGGAATCAATTAACTGATATTCTTCCATACAGAATACACTCATTGCTTTATCAAAGGCGCTTCCATTCAAGCAAGCTTTGAGATCATTTGTGAAATGACGAATAGAATATCCATCAAAGATTGCAGGAGTATAAACTTTGCCTTTCATTGTGTGAACAACTAATCTCATGACTTCTTTTGTTGATGTTCCTGTGTTTGCAATGAACATAACGTGAGATTTTGGTAATGAAAGTGCTCTGTTTATTTGCATCGCGAATTTAGCAGTGTAATTAACCAAAGAAATGTCCAAAGGACCGATTTCTCTTTCGTATTGGACTAATCCTTGTTGCAACTGCTTCTTAACTTCGCTTGCTGATACTCTGTGTAACAAATGATCATCGAAACCAAATGATGTGTAAACAAGAACTTTTCCTGAAATGTTTTTGCTCAAAACACCTTCGAATTCTTTTCTCTTTGCCTGTTGCAATCTATCTGAGAATAATCTCTGTGCTTCGAACAACAATATTTCATTTGGATTGTTGTCTGAATACCTCGAGATTCCTGTTACCCATTTAGTTACATCTTTCAGAGTGAAACCGTTTGCTGACAAAAATTGATCGTAAACAGTTACGATGCATTTTGCGAGTTCGTAACAAAGGTTTGAATTGTTCCATGTTGATTCTTGTTCTGTGTGCAATATCTTTGTTACGTATTCTCCATAGATGAACTTCAGGGAATCGCTGGAAACGTAATCAATGACAACAATTCTGAATTGAGAAATCAATCTTTCAGAAATTGTTTGTAATGATTCACCAGGATTCATTGAAGCGACGATGTTGATTCCAACTAATTCTACCCATTCAAGAGCATCATTCATGAAGCCATTTAGCTGTGTGAGCTGTCTAATGAATGAATGCAATTGAACTGTTTCGAATTTATCAGCTGCTGGATATTGGATTCCTTTGAAGAAAATTGTCAAATTCTTTCCAGATCTTGGTTTCATTCTGATACCATTTGCACCAGGTGATGAAGAACAAAGCTCTGTCAATCTCTGGATGACAATCTTTGCGTTTGTCAAAGCATTGCAATTAATAACTTCGACATCTCCTGGATATAATTGTTGAATCAAAGTTGTCTTTCCACATCCCTTTGGACCAACAATTAACAAAGGTTGATTCATCTGGACATGAGATTCAGCCATTGCAAGGAATCTGCAGCTTTCTGGTGTTTTGATGAACGGTGGATTTGTGACATTCCAGGCGTTATCTGGCATTTTGACGTAATCGAAATTGGAAACATTTCCGTCTTTTGCAACATAAGATGTTAATGGATTCTTCATCGAACTGAACTTGATACCGCAAGATTTAGCGTTCTGGAGAATGAGTGTTGCGAATTTCTCATGAACTGATGGATTCAACATTGAAACAGAACCTCTTATAACTCCTAAAACAAAGTCTGTTTCGTTTGTTGAATTTGCAACGTGTGGATAAATGTTTCTTACCATAGACAAGTCTGTTAATGGGAAAACCATGTTCTGTGCATTCTGCTGCAACAAAGTAATGACTTGTGGTATGAATTTGTTGAACAACTTTTGGATTTCTGGGTTCATTTTCTCTGTAAATTGTGGGAATGTTAATTTGACATCGAAATCAACAGCATTTACGAACAAAACACCCATTCTTGATACTGTAGCTGGAGAAGCGAATTGCAATGAATGTGTTTCGAAGATAAACTTTACGTTCTTATCGAATTGGATTCTTTCACCTGTTGGAAGTGTCAAAAGTTTGTTATCATCCAAAACAGAGTTCAAAGATTCAATCCAAACTGGATCAACATCGCCATCGCAAACAATAAAACCGAATTCTTCAGGAGGAAGTTTAGCTGCTGCTCTTGCTGCTTTAGTTAATGAACCATCAGTCCATTCTCTTGTATCTAAATCAATGGAACCCATCAACATTTCTAAAGCGTCACTTTTTGGAACAATATGCCAAACATTGCATTTATGACCTGATTTTGTTAATGCATCGGCAAGAACTTTCCAAACAGTTGACTTACCGCAACCTGCTGGGCCAACGATAACAGCACCTGTTCTGTGCTGAAGAAGTTGGTGAAGGAGAGCGATTTTTGTCAATTGTTGTTGAGAAGGCTGAAGTTTCTTTTCTTTGATGATCTCGTTTATTGTATCTTGTAATGAGTTCTCGTTGTTTGCGTTTGCATCTTGTGTCTTGAAGATATCTTTAACGATATCCAAGAACAATGATCTGTCTTTGTCATCAAGTTTTCCTAATGTATCGAATAACAAAGCTCTGATAACAATATCCGCTTCATTTTGGCTTCCATCGCTTTCTCTTAACCATTGGCCAGCCATGTTGAGAACTGTCTTCTGAGCACGTAAGCCCCAATCGTAGTGTCTTTGTTTAGACAATAATTGGTCGGCCAAAGAGAATGTTGTTGTCAATCTTTGAGCGAGTTCTGTTGAAGCCTGGAAACCTTCAGAATAAAGCATGATTTCGCCAATCAATGCTTTATCAGGTGCAGACATTGAAACAGATCTAAACAAAGCCTTCAAGTTGTTAGGAAGTTTAGATCTGCCACCGTATGCTTTGCCTGCAGGATTCAATGTTACGAAGATACCGGATTTCAAGTCCAAAGGAATTGTTTTTCCTAAAAGAGCAACGTTTTCTTTCTTCTTGAGAATTGCTGTTTGAATTGCTTGAATTTGCTGGGAAACAGCGGACAAAACAAGTTCATCGAGACGGTTGAATTCATCGAAGCAACCCCAAGCACCGCATTGTACTAAACCTGTAAATATTCTACAGATTGATTTGACATCGATACCATCACCGCAGTTGAATACCAAAACCTGTCTTCCCATTGCTTGTCCGAGTGCTTTAACTGATTCTGTTTTACCTGTACCTGCAGGACCGTATGGATTTCCTGCAAAACCTAAGTGCATACCTTCACAAAGTGTTGACCAACAGATATCAGTTAAAGGAGTGTGAACAAGTTTAGGAGCATTTCCTTGGTATTCGTAACCGTAATCAAATGTTCCATCGCACATTCTGATTACGCATTTGTCGTTCTCGAAGAAGTACTTGATTCTCCTTAACCATTGGAAGTTATCTAAGGAAGCAACATCGTATTGCTGGAGTTCTTCCATGACACTTGTATATTGGACGAAATCAATAATCAAGCATTTAATCAATGAGATTTCACTTTCATCTGTTGTTTCCGTGTTGATTGAGCTTGAAACATCACTTACTTCTAATGGTTTCTTCCTGAAATCAGCAATTGCATGTAATTTCTGCTGATAAGACTTGTAACAATCTCTTAATTGTCTGTGAGGAATTGATGCAATCATATCACTTGTGTATTTAATTGCTTCACCGACTTGGACAATTTGTGATGGGAATTTCTTTGTCGTGAAGCTCTTTCCTTGTACGTAATCTGATAGAGATTGCATCAATGCCTTTTGTTGTTTAACACACAATTCATTCAGCCAAACTTCAACTGATGAATTTGTGAAAATTGGCTCTGGTAAATAAACTTTTTCGCCAAGAGAGGAACAGAAAGCGACCAATTTCTTGTTGTCATCGAAAACAACAGAGGAAATACCTTGGAACAAGTTCTTGAGATGTGTTTGAACAACATCAGGAGAATCTTTGACTTTTCCGAGAATGTCGAGTAAATCGAAATCTCCAATGAAGTATAATCTTGGAAATCCTTGTCTTTTGCTCTCAAGGAATGCTGTTAATGCACTCTGGCATGCATCTAAGCCTTCTAACAGTCCTTTCAACAATGAAACAATATCGTATTTGTTGAGAAGTGAAGTGACTTGTGGATCTTTCTTTGTATCGTTCATCAAACTTCTGAATTGGTTGTCAAGAGCATTGAACTTTTCTGTATGGCTGGGTAAAGCTCCAGAAGAGAAAATTGGTGCTAAATGAAGCCATTTCCTCTGAATTTGGTTTAAGAGTAAAAGCGTCTCATGTAAAGTAGTGAATTTTGTTGTCCACAATTGAATTTCACTTTCGAAAGCTTCAGCGTATTGAAGGGAAGACAGAGATTGGATTGTTGCCTGCATATCTGAAACTTGTGTCAACAAATCCTTCCATTCCTTGATGACAGGAACACCTTGTTGTTCGAACAAAATGAATTCCGTGTGCATGTTCCATTCTCTGATTTCTCTGAGCGCGCTTCTTATTGTTCCTTCTCCTTTTGCTCTTTCGCACAATTGCTTGATTTTGTGCTCATTGATTCTGATTTTATCAGCGGAGTTAAGGATGTCGGCGAGTTTGAGATCATTGATTTTCATTGGTCTTGGGAATTTGATGATGATTCCGAGCTCTTCCCAATGTTCTGCAACCCAGTTATCTCCTCTTACGTATTTCATTGATGGATAAGCTTTCAATAATGTGTGAACTTGATCCAAAACGTAATTGGAAACTTCGCTTTGAGGAACAGAATTCACTGTTTGTTCCCATTGTTGCAAAAACTCTTCCAAATCGAAAATATGAGTTCTAAAAGTAACCCAATCTTCATGTGACATTTCATCTAACGATGTCTGCCATTTATCAACTAATAACCATGTTGATTCGAATGCTTTCAGCTGCTGAGAGACTTCTTTAATGTCAGGGAATTGTCTTTCTTGTTTGACACCGAAACTTGCTTCTTCTTCCAACAGAAGATCTCTTTCTTTCTTGAACTCTTCCAATCCGTTTTTAGTTTCTTTGACAGTGTTAATTGCTTTCTTAACAGCTGCTTCGTTCTTGAAGTCAACATCCTTTGGTTTCCTCTCTTCCCACTTGAGTTTGAATGATGTAGTTCTTCTCTGGAAATCATCAATTTTCTGGGACATCAATGTCTTCAAAGTTCTCATTTGCTGAGTAATGACTTTGTTCTGGTCTTGCAATGTACCTCTGAAGATTTCCCAGTGGCTTTGTATTGAATCTATCTGGAACTGAAGGGATTGGCGACTTTGCTGATCGTGAATCATCAACAAAGATGATTTTGCACGAATAGATTGGAATGTTTTAGAATAATCATTGACCATTTTGGAAAGAGCAACAATGTTTTCACGGGATTTGCGGACTTCTTCACTTGTCTGTACTGATGTTTGTACAGAAGCTAATGAGTTGTTGATGAAATCCATGACAGTTGAGATGTCGTTGTCAAGAGATTTTCTCAACAAATTGCAAATCGAACGTTTGTACTCTGTAACAAGCTTTCTGAAGCTTGCTTTCGCGAGTTTGTAGGAAATAGTGATGAACTCGAACTGTTGGGTGTCTGGAAGTTGTTCAATTTCACTTTCGCGGATAGATACAAAATTCAGATTTGTTCGGAACTCTTCTGGAGAGCTGAACATGGTGGAAATGCGAGCATCGAAGTCGGCGATTGCGCCTAATGCAATCCAGGTGTTTAATTGCTTGGTGCAACCTGAAATTGTATTAATAAGTTTTTCTGTACGCTGATAAAGCTGTTCTATGGAGTCTGTGTGACCATGGATGATGGCTGCGAACTCTGATGCTGCATCGGTCTTCTGGGAAAGCGTGACTCCGGCGAAATGCGAAGGAATTGAAATTAATTTTGTAATTTGGTTGTAAAGTTGTTGGCGGAGATTGCCAAGTGATGGTTCAAAAATAACTGTACGAGAATCAACGTTATATGATATTTCAACTGTTGTTTTTTGAACATCATTTTCCATTGTCATCAAAGTCTTGTCAAATTGGTAATCAAGAGCTTTGTAGATCTGGGCATTAAGATGCTTCATCCATGGCTTGACATTTGTAAGGCCATTACGATAAATTTCGTAAATTTGGTTACGAATTGAACGTAATGTCTCTTTCCACTTCTCTTCGCCTGTAATTAAGCTGCAATCGAACAAATTGGAGATATCAGCAATGAATTTCTTATGAATTGAAAGCATTTGGTTGTTTGTATTATCCAAATCTTTCGCTTGCTTCAATATTGAGCCAATAAACTGCTCAACATTCTCAGGGAATGTAAAATCAACGGAAACAATCGATTGGAAGGAGTTAATAAACTGATCAACGTATTGAATAAGTAATCTTCGAAGTGGTCGAATAATTGAGAGAATTGTTGCATTGTAGTAATCACAAACTTGCTTGATTGAGCAGTAGTAGCCTTTCTGGTCGCGAACTTTCTTGAGTTTTGCTTGAAGTTCGTTTGGAATGCGTTTCTTTAAGGCTGTGAGGTCGGCAGCTTGATCCATATAGTTTGTGAATTCTTCTGGGAAGGCAAGTGATGCTAATTTTGACGAAGAATTAAATTCAAATGTAAATAATGGTTTTGTAAAATCAACTGAGTCAAGTTTCGAGCTGAGCTGCTTATACCAAGCGAGATATGACTTTTCGACGGATTTTTCAAATAAATTAACGACATTATTGCATTCATCTGTAACATTTTGAGCAGGATTTTGGATTTTTGCCATAAAAGCTCTGCAGTATTGTATTTGATGAAGAATCCAGATTGTTCCAACAGTATCTGTTGGGTCTTCGCTTTGATGTTGTGGTAATTGGCCTTTAATAAGGTCTAAGAATGTAAGGAATAATTTATCGCGTGTTTCTTCGTAAGGTTGAACGACTTTTGTAAACTCTGGGAAATTCTTGAGAAAAGATAAAGATTGAATTAAAGAAGCTAAAGCATCTTGGCTATCTGATACGGATTTTAATTGTGCATTAACGTTATCAATTACGCCACCGTCACCGAATAGCAATGATTTCAAATGGCCCATGAGAAAAGAAGTAATTTCGTTCCATTTATCTTCAGTGAGCTCAATATGTCCACCAATGTTTTGGATATTTGGTGGCATAAAGTTCTGCTTGAATTGGGCACAGTAGAAGAAAGAGCGCCTGTATTCTGCGAAAAAGTTTACACGATAATATAATTGTGCGATTTCAGGGTTTTCGTATTTGCCTGAATTCCATGGCCTTGGAGTAAATTGAGGCCATTGTGTTGTTGTAAAAGTTATTGCTTGATTGTACCATTTTGAGAGTATTTGGGAACATAAAGCTAATGTACGTGATGATTTTGTATTGTCAAATAATTTAAATGATGCAACTGATGCGATAACGAATTTAGAAAGATCTGATGATATATAATTCATTAATTTTAGAACTTGGTCAGAGGAATATATAGTGCAATCTGTCCAAATTCTATCAATAGCTTGCGAAGTAGTATCCATTATAGCAAAAGCCTCGGCAAGTGAGCCTAAGGATGCAACATCAAGACGACTCATCTGTAGATAGATGGTTTCGACTTTCTCGAGGAGATTCTTTTTCTCCTCTTTCTGAGACTGATCCTGGCCTTTATCGAAACTGATGCAAAGATTTCGAAATTCTGTGAATACAGAACTCTCTTCGCTCATTTTTCGATAAAATTCAAAACGAGAAAAGTGACAAAGATTTTTATAAAAAAACGATTTTTATATGTCTCTTATTTTTGCAATTTTTCTTTAGTAGTAAAACTCACTGAGCTCAAGCAACGCACAGTTGGAAGCAATGATACCATATCTTTAAGCATTTTTACTATTTGTACTTGTTTTTCGAATTCTGAAATAAACAAGTACAAAAAATCAATTTCCCAACCATCAAAAAGTAGGTTCTAAGACCTCATATGAGGTTAAGTAGCATTTTCGACATAAACTAAACTAAACTAAAAAAAAATTATGTAGTAAAAAGCCTTTCTTTTTTAACAAAATAAGTTAAAAACGCCAAGATGATGTGTCTCTGTCGATGCAAGACTACTTCCAACTATTCTCAGATAATTGTCGTTACCAACACCAGCAGTTCTTCCATCGGCAAGTTTTACTGTGCCTGAAGTTTTGGTAAATGAGACCTCGTTTGTGCCATCAGAAATATAAGCCCTCGAAATCCAATCACATGTGTACATCATCGAATAGTAGCAATCTTGTCCTTCTCTAAGTAATAAGAAACGGCCATCAGCAAGCTCCCATTTCCTATGAATAGGGAATTTTCGCTCAGAGTTTCTGACTCTGAAAAGTAAGCCAAGAATGAAGAAAAGCATTCTGTTTCAATGGCAAATGACATTTTTGCTCTCTCAATTTTTTTTCATGCAGTTTAATTGTCAAATGACATTTTTGCCAAATATGTAGGAAAAGATAATTTGAACACATTTTGGTAAATGACATTTTTATAATCACTATTTGATTCAAATTTCCGGTTTAAATCTGAAGATTTTATTTTCTGTACATCTTCACGCCTGTATTCCTCTTTTTGGGAGGATATCGCTAAATATGATAATCTATCAAACATTGGTCTGACCATAGCTATATATCTAAATCATTTTTTTAAAATAAAACATACAGAAAAATTTAATTTTAATTATTTCTTCTTCCATTGCTTGACAAATGTTCTTGGCAGCTTAACCATCTCTCTAGTTATACCTGTCAAGTTCACATCGAATTGTACATGCAAGATTTGCTTATTAAGTTGCAAATCTAACACTTTCATCGATGTTATTAATACAGCTTTGATGTCCATCATTGAGTTTACGTCATTTACAAACTCACTCAAGTTATAAATCGAAGGATAAGGAAGAGATTTGACATGCAAGTAGTTTGGCTCGTGTAAAAGCTTGTTTCCTGCATATGGCTTAAATCTTGAAGGATCTACAGGCTTCATGTTGTAGTTTTCAGCAATGTGACATGCCATTGAATTTGTTGCTGAACACGTGACCGAAGAATAGTTATCATCTACGGCCAAAACAGGCTGGTTCTGATAGCAATGACTTCTTGCTACTTGGTAAGTAACAGGAACCATGAATATCTGTGATTTTGTAAACTCTTTGAATTTAAGTATTGATTCATCGGTAACTTTGACTTGACAGTATAATACTAAGTCTGCCTGCTGTGCGATGATTGAAGAATGATGCTCGTCTATGTGTTCGCCGAAAGTGAAATCGTCACAACAGTAAATTAAGAAGTGGGAAGAAAAGAAAGTAGGCATTGACTTGTATCCGAAGAAGAACATGACGTTGAAAGAGTCATCACCGAGTATATCTTTGCTGAATTTGTTAAAATCGAGAACGAAAAACGTTTTTAGTCCTTTTGCGATTATTTCTTTGCATAAATCATATAGTTCTGGATCTATTTTCGTTTCGTGGTGGCCAAGAGTCTGTAATGTTGAAACTTCGATATATTCATGAGTTCCAATTAATTTTTCAGGCATTGGAATGATAACTGCAGGGGAAGCATTAGCTGCTAAGAATAATTCAATAAAATTCATGAAAATAGGCATGTAAAACTGTGTATCAGAGAAAAAGGAAACCATTGCTTTCGGTGGCGGAATTTGTAACTTTCCGAAAGGATAGGTAATGACAGTGCATTTCTGAGCTAAGCTGAAAGCTGTAATATTCATATAGTTTCCAAGTATCATTGATTGTGGTGTCATGATAATTCGATCAATTGACTTTTTCAAGAACAGCGTGTGAATTCTACTAAGTGAAATTATTTCTATACCATTATCATAAAGCGACCCACTCAACAGTGCAGGATATTTTCCATCAGTTGAGTTTTGATCTGGTGAAATAAAAGCAGCAACATCATATCTGTCGTCATTTTTATAATATACATTAAAAATATGAAAAGCAGATGCATCTGATCCAAAAATTGCTACTTTGGTTCTCTGATAAATTAGAGTCATTGATGAATGAAATTATTTTGTCACTTTTTAGTAGAACTTCATTTACAAAAAAAAGCTTGTTTAGGTGAAGGTTCATTGGTCATTGATACTATACAATTGCTGTAACAAACTGATAGTTACAATCTTGCATTCATATTGATAATATACAAAGAAATCAATCGATAATTTTTTTTATACAACGACTTTACGCATATTTATGACATGATTTAAAGAAGTGTCCTGAAAATGCTTGTCATTTCAATGGATTATATCCAATTACAAATCAAGTTTATCTTATTACAAGATTAACCTTAGAAATCGTTCTCTATAATTAGATATATTATTTGCATCGAGTTGTTAATGCGAAATTTTATTAAATCTATCCAATATGACTTTTAATAAATAATATTACACTAAATTTTAAATATTGATAGTATATCAATTCCAAATTTCTGCTTTATGAGGATTTTTATATATGTTGCTGTTACAGTAGCTTTCATTTGCGTAAAATCTTTAAATTTTTTTTTGGAAAAAAGGACATTTCATATGAAGAAATTGGATTTATTATTAAAGATTTCTATATTTTGCAAACGTTTGCTGACGCATGATGTTGAATATGTCATTTTTTACCAAAATTTTTCTAAAATCCGAATAATTCTTTCTAAAATGTAGTGCATTCAGTACAATATTATTAAAAATAATAATGAAATATATAATTTCCGATTTTTTCACAAGCTTTACCTGCCAAAATTATTTTTACGTCACTTTTAGTGATTATATTTTCTCTTCTTATATACATCATTTATAATTATGTTCGCAAAAGTTCTCAACTGAGATTTCAGATGTTTACAGCATAAAATTTTCAAAATCATAATTTGATAAAAATGATGCGCGTTATTTTACTAATAATCAAGAAAAATTTTTATTTGAATGATTGCTTCTCAATATAATAACGAATATATTTTTGAGTTAGATTCGTTTTTTCCCCCTAATAAGTTTTTATGGGACTTGGTTTAAGCATAGAGAGCGTAAAAGGCACAGACTCAAATGGCCCAAAGGCTCTAATACTACTATTATATGAAAAACAATCATTTAAACCAATCTCTTTCACAGATTTTATCGAGAATCCATTAGCTTTTTCTTCAAACCCATTAGTTATCTTGGAACCAATACAAGGTGAACATGCAAAAATGGAAACATCCATGATCCGAGGGAAATCATATGCAGATACCATCAGAATTTTTCATCAACATTTTAGGCCACAGTTTTTCAAAGTTCCAGGTCAATATATTTGGGTCATTACACCTAATAAATTACCTAAATCAGTAAATTCTGAAATTGCAGCTTCCCTCAAAACGGCTCAATTGGAAAATTATTCTTCTACAAAGTGTGTTGATCCACAGACAGTCTTTCTTGACCTAGGACAAATAAATTCACTTACAATGGCGTTAAAACCACCCCAACAAACACAATTTATCCGTGCTTCATCGCCGATTCGTACAGCCGGACATTTTTGCGGAACTTCAAAGCTTATCTCTCGCAGATCCCACAATACAAACTTCAATGGAACGTTTAAATTACCTTCTTTACCTACTTTAGACGGTTTCAAAGAAGATTCTCCTCCAGATGACATGAATAAGATTATAGAAGGCTTATATATAGGAGATGAAAGAGCAGCAGCTAACAAACAGATGCTTTTAGATAATAATATTACTCATATCGTTAATCTCTCAGGACAGACCGCCCAGAACTACTTCCCAGATACATTCAAGTATTTCTCACTTGAAATGATTGATAATGATTTCGAAGAAATACCTCCAAAATTCTGGGAAGCGATTAAATTTGTTCAGAAGTCATTACAGAGTGGTGGAACAGTCCTTGTTCACTGCAGACGCGGCATTTCACGCTCTGCTGCTCTTGTTGCGGCATTTTTGAATGAAGATAGGGCGATGCCGATTGATTCCGCAATTGCTTTGATAAAACAGAACCGCTCTAATATTAACATCAACCAGGGATTCCTAGACCAGTTGTATATGAAGGAGACAAAGAGAAGAAAGTCAAAGCCTAGACTTATTATCCCAGGCAAATTATAAATTGTTGTTTATTATTTCGTTTAATCAAATAGTTTTTTAACAAATAACATTTCACTTCTATGAGTTTCTTTATTTTTATCGAACTCAAGTTAATTTATTGATATGAATTTAGAATTCAAAAATGTATGAAATAGAGACACAATTTTTAAGTTTTTAAGATTCACTCAATTACATAGTTACAAAGAAAATTTTTATCAAAGAATTAACATTAATTGTATAATCTTTGAGAGATGACATTTTCCTCTGAAGGATTGGTATTGAAATATAATCAATGACCTGATTGGTTATATTATCATTTATTTTGGTTTTATTGTTGAAATGTATTATCATAGACTTTTCCCCAAAAAATGACTTACATGACTCAGATAATCGAGTTTGATCTGTTATAAATAAATGGCTCCTTTTTGGAAATGTATATTCAATCGTATGAGTGGGATCAAAATCTTCATTTATGTAGATGTTAACTTTCTTTTCAATCGATGCAAAAGGATTTTCAATAATTTTTATCCAACGCCTAAATTTAATATTTTCTATATTCGTGCAATTAACAAAAGCATCTTTCTCAACAATACCACTTATAGTAATATTTGTCAAAGATATACAATTAGCAAAAGCTTCTTCCTTAACATTATATACATTGCCATTGATATTTTTTAATGATGAGCAATTTCTAAATAAACCTCTTGCAAAAAAATTCAATCCTGAGGGAGGTTTTATACTTGTTAATGAAGTACAATAACAGTATATTAGTAATTCTTTATTTAAGGACAATAAGAATTATCCATGCATTTATATTCGTGAAAAGACATCAAATATTAAAGTTCTTGTATTTGAAGTTTCCTTTGATTTCAACATATTGAGCGAAAATAATTTATACAAGGCTACTAATTTAGATATCAAGGCAAATGCATTTGTTGAAAAAAGAACTTGTTCTTACATGTGTAGGTCACAATCTGATAATACTCTTATTGCCTCTCATTCAAACATTGATTTGCAATCAAAAACCAATGAAAATCGAAATAATATAATTGATTCTACTATTGCTAGCAATGAAGGATTTCATATCTTTAATTTAATATGTGGAAATATCACAGTTAGTAGATCAAACTTTTCATATAATAACGGACGGTTTTTCATTCAATCAGAAAATTTAAAGAAAGATGATTTTCCCTGTAATATTTTATATTGCAAATTTCATCAATGTAATATTAGTCAAGGTGATTTATTAACTCTAAGTAACAAACCATATTTAATTAAACAATGCGAGTTTAGTAATAATTTCTGCAGTACTCTTATTGTACCTTCGTTGTATTCTAGAATTTCAATTAATGGATGCATTGTGCTCTCTAATACGCTATACTTAGGAATAATTGGCGTTAAGGCAAATAATGCAGAAATAACTATAGAAGATTCTTATTCAGATCAAAATGAACAATACTTTGAGACCATAAATGCAGGATCAAACTTAGATTTGGAGTTTTTATCTACTTATTTATGTCAAGCAAATCATCCATTTAAGATAGAATCAAAGTGTTTAAATCAAATAACACCAGAAATGAATCTTGCAATTATTAGGAGATTTAGAAGGTCAGTAATGCTTTAATCTATTTACACATGTTTTAGTTTATGTAAATGATACGAAATATTCATAATTAAATATGTTTTTTATTAAATTATCAAACAAAAAAATTATAAAATTTATACTAAATCAAATCTTTCATTTCCCATATATAATGCATCCATCATTTTCGCAAAGAAAACTTCTTTTGAAGAGTATTCTGGAATCTTCAACAAGTTAGAACATGTTGAAGCACTTGGGAAGTATTTATCTGGAATATCTTCATCCATTTTGATGACTCTGATCTGCGGATTTAATGCAGAAATACCTCCAATAGGAAGTAAATCATTCCCTGTAACAAATTTAACAAATAATTTAGTTTTTTCTTTCAAGCTTTCAACAAATTCACAAAGCCATTTGAACTGATTTGATTCTTTGGAATATCCAAGTTCAACAATACAATATTGATTCAATTTGTCTGTAGTGATTTGTTGTGTTTCTTCTCCACATAAAATATCTGAAAATTCTTCAGCAGAAAACAAATTTTTCATGATTTGGATGTCGAAAACTTTGCAAAATCCTTCTTTGAATTTTTGAACAGAATCCAAAACATTCTGTGACAAAATATGTGATTTAACATCATTTACATAATCATCTATGTTTTCTGAAGTAATAATTTCATATTTCTCATTCAATTTAGCGTCCATAATTCCCGGGAAACAATAAGGAACATCAAGACCTAAATAATAATCTTTGTTAGACAAATTTTCTAAAATGTCAGAATCAGTGTCAGAAATTGTCACGTTTTCATCAAAAACCATTTTCAAGAAGAATTTTGACAATGTCAAACCGCAAATCGAATCCATAAGAATCATTTTCGCCGAAAAAACTCCAATCAAATAAAATTCATCACTATCAGAAAAAGGTGACGGGAAATAACCGCTTTTTATCATTCTAAATTGTTTTGAAAGTGCAATTTCTTTGAAGAACACTTGGAAGAACTCTTTTGTCGGTCCTCTTCCCGATCCTTGTTCTCCTTCGAACTGTATATCAATAGGAAGAGGATTTTCAAACAAAAAACTTATTTCTTTGACTTTTTGAAATAAATTATTTCTTTCAAAAACCATTTTCAAAGCGGAATCAAGGACAAAAATATTCTGGTTATCAGTCATTTTGTAATAGTTATTAAACGAAACTAATTTGTCAAATGGTTGATTCAAAATTAATCTTAATACTAATAATCTTAAATTCAACGGAAACAAAAATGAATAATTATAAACAATGTTGATAGAACTGTTAAATTTCGGTATTGTATGACCAACAAATTTCATTTGATTTTCTACTTTTCGAACAAATTCTTCAACTTTTTCATTTTGTTGAATTTTCTCCTTTTCATTTATTATTTTTAATAAATCCAATAAATTTTGTAAATTTGGATTTATTTTTTCGTAAAAAGTGACATTTGTAATTTCTGTCATGTCACTTTTTGACTCTTTTTGTAAATTAAAGTTAATTCTTGTTGTTTCCATTTCAAGAGGTGATTTAGATTGGTCCATTAATACATCTACCATGTATGTCGTAAAAACATTGTAAATCAATTTGTTATTTACAAAAAGTGACAACGGTTTTGCATCAACCAAAGCTTGAATGAATCTTTGTAAACCATTTTGCATGTCTTCGACGTTTTCGTATCTAAGAGTGCTCCAAATCTTGCTGCCAATGATTTTTCTCTTTTCTTCTTCTGTCATTGGTTGTAAATAATTTATTACTTTGCCAAATATGGTCAAACAAGATTCATATGGCTTATAAGATATCTCCCATAGTCCGCCATCATCAGATTTGTAGATTGCTGACCTTTCTGTGGACAAAAATTCTAAAAATTGATATGAATTAATTTCCCACATCGATACGCGATCAAAACAAACATAACCAAGTAATTCTAACAGTAGATTAGAGAATTCTTTGTAATTTGTGAAAGAATTATCGGTTTTAACGAGATTAATTGACTTATTTAGAAAATCTTTGTACATAAATGAAGCAGAATGTACTTTTCTATCTCTAAATAGTTCATATATCTCATTTAGAGTATCAGGAACATCTACTTTTGGCTGTTTTGAGAATAAATTAATTGTTTCCTGGGAAATCTTGAGAGATCCGACCGGAGTTGGTCCTGAAAAGTATGTATTCATTGCATTTATGTAAATACAACTATAATAAATCTCTGGATTCGTGTAACACCAATGACATATGTAAGCAACGAAGCCACAATAAGGAATATAGTTGGAATAGTTATAAAGAGCAGCAATGAACTCTTTTGATATATCTAAAAGTCTTATTTGAAGGGTCATTCCTAAAGTTTTAAAAGTTATTAAAGGATGTAAAGGGTTGTAGCAAAGAACATGCATAAGAACATTTTGTATTTCACGTATTTTGTCATTTATTGTGCTTAATTTGTCTAGAGGAATTTCTAAAATCCAATTAATAAATTGAATTACGGATTTTTGAATATCTGATGATTTACTTAACATCGCATTATCTATCAGTAACTCTTTATATGGGAATTTGATATTAATAAATTGTTCTTGGTTGATTTTAAGCTGGTATTTTAAATATTTGATCATATTTTGAATAAGTAATGAATCATTAGTTTTTCTGATCATGTAAATTAGTTTGTTATATGATTCTGTTGTGAATCTATCCTTTTTTGCAATTATTTTTAAGATTGAAACTAAATTCGCTCTTACTTCGCCTTCTATGTTTTGGTTTGTATAATTAACAAGCAATATAAACGTACTATCACTGAAATTTAATGAATATTGATTAAAATTTAAAATATTTTTGATAACTCGAGTAATTGACTTATGAACTAGGTTTTCATCTGGTGTCATTAGTTGCTCTACAAATGTTTGTAAATATCTTTGAGCAAGCGAGCATAAAGCATATGGAATTCGGATAGATATGATTTCTAATATTTGTGCTATATCGATTCTAAGCTCAGAAGATTTTGTTTCTAGAAATAAATTAATGGTATCAATTATATGTGATGAATCCTTAAAAAACGATATCGAAGATGTTAAATTTTGAATTACATTTGAAATAATTCGGATTGCTAGTTGAACACAATTGTCATTGTATACTTTTGATGATATGTTTTGATATAAAATTGTAAAAATTGCCTCAGGTTGGCAATTCCTGAACGCAATTTGAGCAGATTGTGGATCTAATAGCATAAGATTCACGTTTTCTAGTATTTCATAGTGGTTAGTCCCGGTTAATAACAAATTAATAATTTGGGGACCTTCCATGGAAGAAAAATACTCAATTTACTTTTATCTAAAATAACACCAATTTCTTAAATATGGAATTGTGGGATGAAAACATTGCAAACGAGTATGAATTCAGTGGATCTAAGACTAGAAACAGAATTTTATTCTTCTATATATCCGCAAATTAGATTTGAAAAGCACTAAAATTGTCCAGTTTCATACATCTTGATTCGTTTGCATTTGCTTCCACTTGCAATCTTGATCCTTCAAAATATCCAGTTCATTACGTTTTTTTCATACTTTTAAAGATGCAAAACAACCAATGTTTTGTCATTCTTGTTCATGTTGATGCAATGCACTTCCTTTCGGGCCTTTTTCAGCTTCTTTCTGATGAAATTTCCAATATTTCGAACTTATTTAATAATTTCACATAAAATACTTGAATAGCATTAAAACATATGAGTAAATACAAACATTTATAATAGTTTAAATCTAATCCTTGCAAGTAATCGAAAAATAATATATAAATACAAAGAATGTTGCCTAGAAACAAGGAAAAGGCAAACATTATGTATTTATAAATAGAATTACTTGTTTAATTAGTTTGTATGGATTGGAGCAGCTGGGAGATCAGTCCAAACTGTCCTAAGTTTTCTAACAACATCTTCATGAACTTGATCAATTGGGCGGTTACCGTTAACTTCAAGACACTTGTTTTCTTTCTTGAATTTGCCAATAACAGCTTCTGTCTGTTCATGATAAACAACAAGGCGCTTCTTGATTGATTCAGCGTTATCATCAATACGGCCTGATGTCTTGCCACGGTTTAAGAGTCTCTTTGTTAATTCTTCATCTGGGCAATCAATGAAAAGTAAAGCAACGGCTGGTTTGCACTTCTGAACAAACTCAGCTTCCTGGTCGAGATGACGTGGGAATCCATCGATGAACCAATGCTTCTGTTTTCCAGCAACCATTGCATCGCGAAGAAGTTTGATTGTAACGTGGCCTGGAACAAGCTTGCCCTCTTTGATGATCTGATCTATTTCTTTGTATTCAGAGAGAAGTTGTGGATCAAAACCTTCAGGTGGGTTGGCAGCAATCTTTGCAGCATTTCTGAGTAAATCTCCAGCAGAGAGATAGCCGATATCATACTCGTTAGCGCATGGCAAGAATCAGTATCATTAAGAACGGTTCAAAATGCTGCTGCCGCCTGCGGTCTTTGCCCTTGTTCTGTAGAAGCTCTCAAACATAATAAGTATGTTCGTGAATTGACTCCTGCAGAAAAAGAATTGCAAGAGAAAAGAAATTACCGTAATCGAAATCGTTTTAACATCAATGGTGAAGAATTGACGACGATGGACATGATTTGCGCAATTTCTGACAATATTAAGAAGAATCCTGCAAATCACAGATTTTGCAGGAAGCCAGAACAAGACACCAAGGAACGTTTCTACTTTTGGATTACAAACTATCTTGATCCCAGCACTGAGTTGTTGACAAAACTCCCTAATATGCCAGGTTATAGTCCAAATGATTAGGAAAATTTTCCAATTTTCCAACAAAAATTTTTAGCATCACACTTGAGATTTTGAATGAATTATTAAAATCTTTTATTGTGCAACACTATATTAAAACGAAACTATACTTCAAATACAAATTATCATTCAATTTACCGTGGCCGAGGTTAATTTTATTTCTCATTTATATCAAGTGATTATTGATTATATAACATATAATTTTGTCACAATAGATGATACATTAATGAAGTCGTATATAGTTTTCTCTTCAGAAATTATATCACGCAAATTATTTGCTTAGAAGGATATCATAATTCAGTCCTATTTCAGTAATAATAGTGATCTAGATATCAATGTGTCGTTATTATCATATTTTCAGAATAATATTATTCCTTATTTCGAATTATTATGTCATAAAAATGAAAATTCATTCATGGTATGATTTACATATTGCTTGAATGAATATTTCTATCAATAAAATATCCAAAAGGACAAAATTATCTAATTCAATATTATATTTACTCATAATTGTTTTTTATTTATTATTTCAATCGTATATGATTTATTATATATGAATATTCCTCATGAATAAATCTATTTGCGAATGCTAATAAAGATATTGTAGAGATGGAAGTACCTGGATCGAGCTTTTTTAACAGATTTTGGTACAATTATTGCAAGAGAGATGTGTTTAATAACTTGGTTCGTTGTATCATCTGTTATTTCAACTTTGTCATTGTAATGAACGTAAATGGATTTTTCACCAAAGAATATTTTGCAGGATTCAGATAAACGTGTTTGACTTGTAATATATAAGTGACTTTTAGGTGGTAATTCGCTCTTATAAGTTGTTTTCGCAAAAAACTTTCCTGGAATGTAAATTTTAGCTGAAGGTGCAATTGATTTAAATATATTGGGACCAATAGTAATATTATTATTGTTGTCTTTGAAAGTTATGCTTTTTAGATTAGTGCATCCTTCAAATGCGGAATTTTCAATAAATGAAATATTTGAAGGAATAATAATACTTGTTAACGATTTGCAATAATCAAATGCTCCAAATCCAATAGACACTAAAGATTCTTGAAGTTCAATTGATTTTAATTTATTGCATGATATAAATGCTAAAGCTTCTATTTTTGAAATATTCCCTAAAAATCTTACCTCATCTAGATAGTTACAGCCACTAAAGCAACTTGAACCAATTATTGATACTTTAGGAGGGATAGTAATTGAAGTTATAATACACTGAGAAAAAGCACTATCACCTAAATCAGTGATACTATCTGGAAGTTTGATAGATGAAATTTTAGTTCCGCAAAAACAGGAATCTGCTAATGATGTGACAAAACTGGGAACAACAAATTCGGCTTGAGTTATTACAGCAAACCAAAAAAAAGTTGAATTATTTGGCCCAGAGTAAAGAGATTTTGAATCTGTTTTAAACATATTATTCAATGGATGAACTTCAAATCGTTCAATTTTAGTAAAAGCTAATGCACTTGAATCAAGTTTATTTACCTTTTGTGGAATGTATAGAGATATTAAATTTGTCCAATAAAAGCACATATAATCTATTTTTTCTAATTTTGAAGTTGGATTAATAGTAATAGTTGTAAGTCCACTCATATCAAATGCATAGTTTTCAAGAATTACTACTGAATCTGGTAATATGATTGAAGTTAATTTCTTATCATTACTGAAACATTCTCTTCCAATTGTTATAATATTAGGAGGAAGTGTAACAGAAGACAAGTTTTCACATTTAGAAAATACATATTGTTCAAGACTTAAAAGTAAATTACATTGACTGAAATCAACTGTTTCTAGACTTGTTTGATAAAAACTATAATCACCAATTTTAGTGATCTGACTGTTTACTTCGAATTGCAATGACTTGATTTTAGTTTTGCAGTTCATAAATGCATAATTTGTTTGACTTTCGCTGTAAATTTCTACAACAGATCGAGGAATTACGACTTCAGTAAGATCTTCTGAACAACCACTAACAATTTTGTGCTCGCTGTCTTTGTATTCAATGGATCCAACACTGTAACTATGATAAAGAAGAAAATAAATCAAAACTAAGATATATCAAATTTTATAAATGGAATTGTAAATTTTAACTTGTAGATATTACTCACCATAAATCTTGAAATGAAATTAAAAGTACATATTTGAATTCTAATAGGAGTTTTGTCGATGTTCTTTAATATTCTCTGATAAAAATAGTTTGTCATTGATAATTGTGAGTTTCTGTTTATATAATTAAGTAAGGATAATATCAAAACGTTATAGAATGAACTAATATACGAAAATTCTTGAAAATGAAAGAAAAAAAGGTTGAAAGTGCTACTTATCTGTGAGAAAGTGCCCGAAACTTATTCAGAATGAGGATTATTTGTCGTTACAACTTGTCTAAATTCTCGAAATGCTAAACTGAAGGAGAAATCCCTCATCTGAAAAATGGAATTATCAATTTGAGGGGTATTTCAATTTTTCAAATGGTTAATAAAGGTACATTCACTAGGCGATAACAGTAAAATGGGATGAAAATAGGATAAATATAGGGCTGTACAAGATTTAAAAAAACATTGCCGGGTTACCGTAGAGGCCTAAAAAAATCGCGCCTCGGCGGCAAGCCGCCTCGGCATTAAGAATGCGCATCTAAATTTTTATATGTCCTTCTTCCTTTTATTTTTCCCTTCCCTTCCTTTTCTTTTTCTTTTTTTTCCCTCCTCTTGCTCTCATTTACCTTTTTTTTCCTTTTCTCATCATTTTTCAAAATTTAAAATTTTTATCAAAAATCTTGCCTATAAAAGCAGATTATGGAACCTTTTAATGCCTCTTAATCAATATTATACAGCATAAAGCATATTAAATGAAAGTAATTACGTATAAATTTATTTTATTATCTTATTTATTAATTCTTTAGCATGTATTGTTTAATATTAACTTTTCTGTACATTAAATATGATATCTCCAAAGTATGAATGCCTTGTAACGAAACGAAAACTTAATTTTATGTTGAATATTTGTCACAAACATTAGATTATTAAAATATATATTGGATATCCCTTAGTATGAGACTTCATGACTCTTGTTGTCTAACGTGAGCTTTGGATTGCAAGCTTGCTACAGCACATAAGTATTCTGTGGTTAAAAAAACCACATGAGCTTTAAAAACTATAAAACCAAAAATAATTGTTATAATTTAAATGAAGAAGTAATTTAAAACGATTTTATTTATGATCAAATTTTATATATTTTTTTGGATCAAATCCATTTTAATAGAATTTATATACTATTCATCTATTAGTAAACACTACCGTATATTATTTTTTAAGCTATCTTATTTTTTGAAATTTTATTCAAATCTTTGGTCGCAAGAAGAATTGCATGATAAATAAAAACATTTAATTAAAGTCAATTTTATTTTTCATATTCAAATGGACTGAGTGTTAACATTTAACATTTTTTGCTAATTGTCGTCAAAAATTAGGCGTAAAGCAAAAATTGATATTTCATATGGTTTTATGATAGATAAGCATTATATTCCCACTCATTATATTCGTAAATTTTGAGGTTTATCCTTCGCTTTTAAGATCATTGAATTTGATTTTTATATAAAATAGTTATATATTAGAAAATAATATGAGTTTATGTGATATTATTTTTCAGAAGATTTCATTCTATATGCCTATGAAAAGTACTCTCAAAACTAACTTTTTCCTAATTATAATTAAATCTAGAATATTGTATTATGCTTAGTATTATTTCATTTTTCTCATTCAATTTAGAATTTACAAATGTCAAAAAATTGAGAGCTGTCACTTTTGATGAATTTCTGTTTATTACAGCATTGTTATTAATAATGAAAAATAAAGCTTATTTCAATGAAAATTGTTCTGCAAATTTATTTCACTTTTGACCTCACTTTTTCCGTAATTCAATTTTTTACTTTTAATATTTTAGATCTTCATAATATCATTTGAAAAATTAACCATATAAAAAAATCAAGTTATCAATTCACTTTTTCCGTAATTCAAAAATCAAAAATATAAATAATATATCTTTTTATCAAATATTATTATTATATTCTATGAAAAATGAGGTCCGGAAATTTTGCGGATTCCCGTAACTCAATTTTACGGAAAAAGTGCAGTAAACTATTCAAAATACGGGAAAATTGGTGTAAACTAATGATTTTACGGTAAAATCACGGAAAGTCCCGGAAGAATATATGTGCCTATATGAAATTATACAAAAATGAATCAAACGCATTTTAAAAGATTGTTCTTGTATTATAAATGCTATTCGCAGATTTATTAGTTGAAGAAAATTACCAAATTTTTGCCGATTTACAAAAAATGATTTACAAAGCATATTTTTATAAGGCTTTAAAAATCTTTAAAATGTGACCGGTGACGGAAATCCATGGTAACCAACCGCGGTTCCCGTTTGGAATGCCATAGATAAATAGCATCCCTATATAGTGCCTAACAATATTTATACGGGCCAAAAAAAATTGGCTAGAGATTTGGCGAGTTATAAAACTTAGAAAATTGAGAGGGATTTTTATTTTTGAATTTTTTTTGGAAAGTTAAAATTGCGATTAAAAATCGATTTCCAGGAGAACTAAGCATCTCATCATATATTTAAATCGATAAAAATATTAAATAATAGTTGAATAGTATAACAACGTGAAATTATGGCTGAATCTACAGAAAAAATGAACATATTTGACATTTTTGAAAATTCATACGTTAGATGGTGACAGACTCATAAACTATACTTTAGCTAAGATTGATATATGGTTTCAACAACACATGGTTAAAATCGTAAAAATATTTTAGATTTCAAAAAGATATATATGGTAATATAATGGAACAAAGTCAACAAATAGCATGTTAAATATGTTATAATTAACTTTTTATTAGATCCAATAGTAGATATCGAATGGTTTCCAGCTTTATGGTTAAATATTTTCTTTTCGAGCTTCTCTTTAACTGTTGTATTAAGGTTGTAAATTTTTGATGCTAGAAACTATGGAATCTTCTTTGCTGCTGCATTTTTCTTGAGAGTTCTTGCAATTTCGAATAGATCTGCGCATTGTATGAAATGGAGGCTTTAAAATATCTTGAAAACAGAATAGGACTGCTTTTCCAAAGGAATGCTTACTTGTAAATCAGAGAGTTTCAAAATTGAGAGCAAGATTATCATCATAACTTTCGATTTTGCTGCGAAAAAGGAAGACAAGTAATTAACAAATCATTTACTGTTGTTCATCAAAAGAAGAAAACTTTGATAACAACTAATGATGATAAAATCAAGCAATCTTTTAATATTTTAAATTGATAAGACATTCAAAATATTTGAATGGTTTAAAATATTTTCTTTTAATTTCTATAAGATATTATCATGATTATATAATAAAATTTAAATTTTTATTCAAAAAGGCAATATTTCAAACTTTTAATTTCAAAAATCGTAATTCTGCAATAAGTGTATTTAATTGTAGCAAATTTAATGATCCTTCGTCATGCTTAGCAATTTGGAACTCATAAATTAATGATTTCTTCAAGTAAAATTAGTAGTAGGGTATGATGGGTTTTGTGACATTTTTTGTAAACGTAAGAATTCATACAATATTGAACGATTTTGTATCATTATTTTTAACATTAATTTTAAACATAATTTATTTTTTTATTCTTACATAAATAACCCAACAAGTAAAACCAGATAAAATAGATTATCGAATTTTAGAGGATGGTGTTCCTGTTTATATTCAAAGATTTAAAGGGAAGCAATATTATAGTAGTAGATGAGTGCGGGTTGTGTGACTTTTTTTGTTACATCTATATATAGACGATGCATTAAAATATATTTATTTATAAATCATTAAAAAATTAACATTAATTTTAAAATAATTTATTTTTTTATCTTTTATAAAAGAAGCTATATATAGATGATGTCAGATATTCCGCGATTAATTAAACATTGTTTAAATCCTGAATGGGTTAAACTTCAATTTAAAAATGAAGATTGTGAATTATTAAATGAATATGAAAGCCAAAATAAGCTAATGAGGTATAAATATAATGATAAAGAATATTTAATTTCATGGAATCAATGGAGTCATAATCAAAGACCTCATAAACGAGAAGAAGAAATTGAAAATAATGAAATGGAAATCATTGATGACATTAAAGAGGATGGAATTCCTAAATTTTGTAGAAAAACCTTTAGAACTAAGTTAGGAGCATATAAACGTAGAGTATTAAATCCTGAATATCTTAAACATTTATTTAAAAAGGAAGACTGTGAATTATTAAACGTTAATGATTATGAAAATGCAAAATCAAAACTGAGATATAAATATATTGGAAGTGATGAAAGATGCAAAGATAAAGATAAAGTTTATACAGTTTCATATAATAACTGGCACACGTTAGGGATTAGAAAACATTTAGGAGATTATGGTAAAAGTTCTGAATTCTTTAAATCTAGTATATACGAGAGAGTAAAAGAAATTAGATATAATTATCATTCATGAATGAAAAATAAACTTTAAAAATTCATGTCTTACATTTATGAATAATTTATTTTTATTTTGTATGAAACCAATATTAAAAATTCATGTCTTACATTTTTTGAATAATTTATTTTTTTAATTCGTATGAAAATGAGTGTCAAGACTAAGACGTTAAAAAATTGGGATTCACAAACGAGGAAATAAAGGATATATTAGAGGAGGCGAGTTATGAAGTTAATAAATATTATTTAAGAAATTGTCAAAAATTCGCGGAGTTATTAAATGATTTAGATTATGATGGAAAAATGAATAAAGATGATGTTATAAATTTCTTATATCCCACATCTGAAGAAGAAAAACCTAAAGAACCTGATGTTTTCCCTGAATATTATGAAGAACGGATTAAAGATGATGAATATGATGAAATTGAAAGACTGGAAAAAATAAGAGATGAAATAGATGAAAAATTAAGGAATTAAGAGAAGTTGAAAAATATAATGAGAATGAAGTAGAGGGTTTAATGAATATCCCAGCTTCAGAATCAGAAGTTCAAAAATCTCATGAAGAAAGATATAAAAATTACTTTTTGGAATCTACTAAAAATTTATTAGATGGTGAAATAGATGAAACACTTTCAGAAGAAGGCACAAAATTTATTCATAAACATAAGTTACAATTTATTGACGATGGAGATTATCCATGTATATTACTTTCACCTCCTCTTGATTCTGAAAAATTCAAAAAAGCACTGAAAAATGTAACATATGCAACAAATACGATTAAGAAAGAAGACCATGATATTACACAAATTATTATTTAAATAAATGTGCAGGTGTTGATAAAGTTTTTGATTTGTTAGATAAAATATCAAAAAGAAACAATTGGTACATATAAAATTTTATGCGATTGTGGTTTCATTATTGAAGATACTAATAATGTTTCATATGAAAGAACAGCACCGAAGGAAGACGAAGTTGAAAGGTCTATACCATTCGTTATTAAGAATATAAAAGATATGAAAACTTATAAACATTATATTTATTCATTTTATTTCAGAAAAAATGGAAGCAACCCATAAAACATCATCTCATCATTTTATAAGCTATTCATACATTCTCTTTCAAAGTTGTGAAATTAAATAAGACAGGAATTAGATTTAATGTATCAGGGTACGATTCTTGAGTAAATTAAAATGTATTCGTCACGTCGCAGATGATAAAAATTTATGTGTTCTTAATTCATTTTATGGACTTTAGCCCTGGACTTTAAAAAAAAATAAACTTTATTTTTATTTATTTTTTAATTTTTTATTCTTACATAAATGAACAAAAACGGAACAGCTAAAATGAATGATAATCAAATTAGAGCAGAAGGTAGAAGGTTATTTAAACGCTTCTATAACATTCCTGATGGTGTTAATCCTAAAACTCGTAGAAGCTATTTAAATGAAGCAATAGATGCATATGAAGGGTTTGACATTTCATCAGAAAGTGAGAGATTAGCGAGAATGTTAAATGTTAATATTGATTTCTATTATTGTGATCCTCAACCAGAAGACGTGGACATAAATAAGGTAGACTTTCCATTAGTGGATTCAATAATGATAGATCCAGAATTTGAAACAATAAATATTTTATTACACAGAGTCCATGTGGAAAACTTCACGCTGACAGAATAAAAGACGTTGAAGCACTCACGGCTATAAATTTTGTCCATATTGTAAAGAAGAAGTTTATCCTATCCGTGATGACCCAGAAAGGAAAAACCAAAGAAGATTTTTAAAGCATTGTGAGAAATGTAAAGAAAATAATGGAAGATTAATTCAAGACGTTCAATTGCAAAAGACCCAGCAACATATGCACCACATATTACGAAACAGAAGATATATCAGTGGTTTATTAGCTCACAATTTGCAGAAATATTATAAACCGACAAGATATTATATTACTTTTGACTCCGAAACATTAGAGACTAAAGAAGAACTTCAACTTTCTGAATGTGCAACTTTGAACGCTTACTTAAAACCATTTATGGTATCATCAACTGTCAAAATAAAAGCCGCAAACGGACTCTTTGAGTCCTGAAGGTCTTTCAGACCGAAGCGGCGAGGTCGTAGACCGTGATAAAACATTTACGAGGAATTTTTGCTTAACATCAAGTGATTCGTTCATCTCTGATTGGATTGAATTTTTATTTTCAACCTGTTCATTAGTTGTTGAATCAAATATTGAACAATATGAAGAATTAATGAAGCCGCAAACGGACCAAACGGCGGGGACTTTGTCCCATACATTAAATGAAAAACAGAAGGAAGCATTTAAAGAACTTCTAGATGAGGAATTCAATAAAGTGAATATCATAGGTTTTAATTCGGGAAAGTTTGATTTAAATTTAATTCTTCGTGATTTAAACACTGCAAAATGGAAAATAAAATCAATGCTGGGTTCTTCTTCTCAATTTAAGCAAATCATTGTAAAGAAAACAAACTGTCCATATGAATTAAGATTTATTGACATCAGAAATTATATAGCGGGTGGAACATTAGACCAATTCACTCAAGATTTCGGAAACAATAAATCACGTGTTAAATCCTTTTTCCCTATCAATTCATCAACATGGGAGAATTACGAAGATGAATTATATAAAGTGAACCATTCACTCAAGATTCATTTTATTCAGCATTAACTCAAGAAACAATATCCGATTCAGATTATCAAATATATCTCAATGATGCTAAAAATTTTGAGAATAGATTAGAATATTTTATTCATTATTGCAATAAAGACGTTGAAATTATGATTGACCCATTGATAATTTTGAAGAAACATTTGTTTAGACATGCTTCATAATCTTTCTTTATCATCGAATGCATCAATGATTCGTTACCGCGTTAGCATATAAGAACTTCAATCCTAACGAAACATAATCCAGCATTGGGCCTGGTGGTTGGTGTTTCTTGTTGTAAGAAGAAAAATGTGGA
>NC_067207.1:849193-1063125 GCF_026262505.1 Trichomonas vaginalis G3 | reverse complement strand
AAAAAAGAGAGAGATAAGATAGTATTCTATAATTTGCAATCTGCTTGCAATCTTTCTGAATCAAATGACTTCTTTTGGAAAGTTGCTGGTGTTTTTTCATTAAGAGTTTGTCTCTGACTGGATCTTGACCAATCGATCTAAGTTTAACTGTCTTTGACTTTGGTCTGAGTTTTGCTCAAGCACATGCAGTCGATACAACTTGAGATGTTCCATAATAATAGTCCATTCGAAGGTGAATCTTGATCAGCCCCAGAATGAAACACCCATCCTTTCATCCCTGAACTGTTCAATATAACTGTTTGACAAACTGGGTAAGCGTGTGAGAAATCACTTGTATTCTCTCGGATTTGAATCAGAGCTTCTTAATATCTGGATTAATCTGGAGCATCTGATGGTTTTGCCTCTTGGCCATTTGAGCAAATAACCCAAACTTGGTGGTATTGCCCTGATAATATTTCCGGCAATTCATTGCGTAATTCTGAGAACTTTGACAGTGAAGCCAAGGTTTCTTAAACGCATCGATAATTCCCTTTGATCATTCAAAGTTTTTAATGTAACATTCTATCTATAAATTGATTTCCTTTAGGTGGGCTGGTTTTCCTTTGTTGAAGTTTGTGTTTTTCCTTTAGATGGAGTTTGTTTTCCTTAGTGGAGTTTGTTTCTTTGGAGCGAGCTCTGATTAAATGTGGAGGAGCTTCTGATTAATGGTGGAGGAGCGCCTTATTTTGAGGTAGATATATTTGATCTGGAGCAGGTTGAGGTGGAGGATTTGGTTCTTGTTCATTTTGTGCACCGTCTTGGTTTACTGTTGCATCGTAGAGTTGGCAAATGAGAATTTTGTATGGCCATTTTGCATTCCTGCCGAGATCTTCATCTGGGAGAATCTCCTTTATACTTTTTGTTGTTTGCACCTTGTTGGTAGACACAACGTTAACAAGTTCTGCTTTCTCGTTTATGAAGTAACCAATGGCTGCATCGAACATTTGGATCTTTTCCAATCTATCAGTGAGATTTGTGAAGACTCTGTTATTTTTATTATGCAATTGTGCATCGAGTTCTTGAAGTGAAACTTTTTCTGGTAAAACTGGGAAATAATTTTTCCTTCTGTTATTGCTTCGCTTGTATCTAATTTCGACAATTTTGTTGAAGCATTCTGAGATTTCAGAGGATTATCTGACCAAACAGATTATCTGAAAACTTTCGAGATATTCTTCGGACAAATCCCTACTCCAACACCTATTGTTGATGTCTTAATGACTGTAAAGTAGAAATGCATGTTCAACTGCTTCCATTTCTGTCTGATAGAAATGAGCGCTTGTGATTGCAATCAGAATTGATTCTTGCTCTTGTTGTCTGCATCTGATGTTGTATGCAGCTGTCAATGCCTGAGAGAATCTGAATGCAGTCTGTGTTTGCCTGCCCTGTGTTGTTAAAATTCTGTATATTTTGGTGAAAACTGGAAGATTTTCAACGAAAAATCTTCTTTCTTCTTGTTGATGCAAACTGCAACAGGACCAGTTTGATGTAGCAAAATTACTGTGATTGGAGAGTTGCATTCTTTGAATGCTATCATTGGGAGAAGACAGTTAGTACAGTTGATTTAATTGATTTAATTGATAGCATTCCGGATGATGATTCTGCGCAATCAATAACGAAAAACAAGGAATAACTTGGTACGTAACCAGCACTTTTTTCGAGTCTAAATCTCTGGTCTTGACCATCAGTTATTATAAATCTGATCAATCCAGGCATTGATATTCCACTGCCTTTCTCTGATGCAATGTACTGCATTGCTTTGTTCGGAATGAACATTTCTTCAGGGTTGAAGTTATGTGTAATGTTTCTTTCGAATACTTCCAAACCAAATTTTGAGTCATTGGAACGAGGAATGTAATCTAATTCATTTGTATCTGTAACTTCACAGATTCTTGCCATCGATGTCTGGAGATTTTCTGATACACAAACAAATTGATTATCAGTGCATTTAATAGATTTGAAGGAGCAAGTGACATTGATCTTGTTTTCAGACAAAGTCATTGTAATAGATTTTTCTTTGTTTTCTAAGTTTTCTTTACTGAAACCTTTGAAGAAAGCTACAATGTATTTCTCGCATTTGTCGAATCCGCCTTCTTGAACTGTGTTTGTTTGATAGAACATGTTGTCGTATTCCTCAGTGAGTTTTATGTATTGATTTACGATTGGAACTTTGTATTCTTCAGGAGGTTGGATGAACCAAGTAATTGTTGAATTTGTGTTTTTGTCCCATCTTGGCCATGATATTGTTGTTGTTGTGTTCAATAGTTTCCATCTGAGAAGACGAAGAAACTGTAGGATGATTTCACGTCTTTGTTAATGATCTTTTGAATTGCAATGAATGGATCTGATGATAATCTCTTTGTATCGAAAGTTTCAAGTGCAACTTGCAGATGTTTTCTCTGGAGTTTTTCAGATAATTTCTTGATTTCCAAGTATTGGAATTCTCTGTCTGCGAAAACAGCAAGTCTGAAATCAAGACCAAGGTGAGAACATGCCATTGCGAAAGCAACGAAATACAAGAGATTATCACGCTTGATTTCTTCAGGTGTAATTGATTTGATATCAAGCAACAAAACAATCTGAGAATTTGTGTTTATTTGGACTTTATTTGCATAATTAACAATGTTAAAAGTGGTTTCTGCTGCATAATCAATGAATTTGTCGATTGGCAGTTCATTTTCTTCAGGAATATCATCGATTTCAGCAATTCCTAAACCTAGTCTACTTTCCAAATCATCGGCATATTTTTGTTGTTTGTCAATGTTGTCAATCATATATTTGTAAGCATCTTCATCTTTGACTGTTCCTCTTCCTTGTTGTGAGTTTAATCCGATTTGATTAGTAAATTCCTTCCTTGGAATCACTGATGCGTTAGAGCCAACATTGAATTGTTGTTGCTTTTTCTGTTTCTGTTTCTTTTCTTGATAAATTGTTTGAGGAAGTGTTATAGATTTGGTGTTAAAAACTAGTTTCTTTGTGATCCTTCTCCATTCTTTCTTGAACTCTTCAACAGAAATCAATGGTTGTGTTGGCTTTACAATATATTGGATATGATCACTGTTTTCATCATCACTCTCTTTAATTTCAAGATTTTGAATCTGACAACCAGACTTAGTCAAAATTTTGAAAAGTGAAATGAAATTGTGATTGAATTCAATGCATTGAGTCAAAAATGGAGTTGTTCTGAGTGTATCCTTATTACTTGACCAGTCATAGAATGCGGCCAATGATCTGATCTCTTCTTCTGCATTAGATGCAGGGAATCCTTTTGTATAATCTTTGTAATTTGACATAATTAAAATGAATTTTCTGCATCTATAAAGAATCTGTGAAATTTTCTCGTAAATTGCTTTTGCAGATGTTAAATTCTTAAAGAAGATTTTTTCCTGGTCAAATTCTTCGTTGTTTGGTATCATGATCAATTCCAATTTTGGTTCATTTGTCTCTTCTAATTTCCTGTTAATTTCTTGTAGCATTTCCTGTTTTTGTTGTAAATTGATAATTCTTGTGTCAAAAGTTAATTTTTGTAAACTGTCTGATTTGAATTCAGTGACAATTGTTGTGTTTTGGTCTGAAACAAATTTCGGAGTCATGTTCTTCAATTCCTTTTCATTTGATAATTTTTGATTCATCAAAGGAGTCATATTAACATTGATATTTCTATTGCTATTTACATCTTTAATGTTAAATGAATCATCAATTGTTAATTGGAAATCATCTTTTATGAGTTTGTCGAATTTATTCTTCATTGTTTTAACAATGAACTCTCTAATTGACAGTGTTCTATCTTGTTCTCTTGGGAAATTCTTGACCTTGTTGAGAATGGTGTTAATTTCTTCTTTTCCAAAGAATTGTTCCAACTTTGCGAGAAGATATCTCAGATCATTTTCTGACATTTCTTTAATCAATGCTGAAATTTTACCTAGTTCAGGAATAGAAGCAGGAATCCATAGATCTAATGAATTCTTCCTATCAGAGACGAAAACTAATAAGTTCATATCCTTTAACTCCTTTTTGAATCCAGAAATTTCTGGTTTCTTATCTAAAATCGATAGAGCTCTGATTTCATTTGTAGTCAGAATTGTTCCAAATCCTTCATTGGCATAAAAAGCATGAGGAAGAATTTGATCGTTGTAACATAATGAATAACTTATATCATTACAATAGCAATTGCATGTTCCAAATGAGAGATAATTTCCTCTTAACGGAGAAATTACTTTCAATTTGATTTCTTCACTCCATTGGAATTGTTGTCCATCAATACTTATTTCAAGCATTGATTTTTCATTTCGATTATGTGCAATTGACTTTATATCAACTTCAATAATGTAAGAAGCTTCATGACTTGTTAAATATGGAGTATTCTTCTGATTAATGAGACTGACGTTGTCTGAGCCTTTAATCTTAATCTTTGGTTCTTCTTTATATCTCATGAAGTAAGAAACAATGAAAAAGTATTTGTTATATGTGTATCCAATCTCTATTTCCTTCTTCTCTGATATAATTTGGTAAGGCGGGGATAAAGAGTTGAAGAAAACCTTTCTATTACATGCAAAAACAGGAGTATTGATTTTGACTTGAGAATTTTCCAATGGAGTATGATATAAATTGAGAGTAATGCCTTTGATTAAATAATCTTTAAAAGACTTTTGGAAAACAATTGTTTTGTCGTTATCTTTCAACTGAATAGGAGATTCTGGTAATTGGCAATTGACATTTTCGACTAAAATTGTTTGTCTTGGATTTGCTTCGCCAGGAATTGTTGGGAGAATAGTGATATTATCTTCTGCAATAAAATCTTTATCGAAAGTAATTCCATCATTTCCATTGATGAATTTGTTTCCAGGAGAATCAATGAAAACATAAGAGTCAATGAAATGAGCACTGACTTCGTAATCAATTGTTTTAGTGCCGATATCCATTGTTCCGGTGAAAGTAATGTCTTGTATTATGTCATTTATTGGGAAGATTAAATTAATCTGTGACTCTTTAACTTCATATGTTGGAATTGGTGTTTCTTGTGATGTTGGATGGAATTCGATAGTAACATTTGAAACATTTCCAAATACATAAACAGGAATACAAATTGGAGTTGTTTGGATTCCTCTTAATATGCCAGGAACATCAGCTTTGATGGAACTAAATGTAGGAATGACAGATTCGCCTTGAACATTAATAGCTGCCATGTTAAAAACAGAATTATCAGCTTGAGTGAAGTCAACTTTGATTTTTTGTGCCATTCTCAAATTTGGATTTGGTTTATTATCTGATGCTGAAGGTGGTATGAATCTCTTTGATGGGAAATTGGCAATATTATCAAGAGCGTTGTTAAGATTCTCTACACATCTATCGTGATCCTGGATTTTCATTTCAAGGTAATTTAAAACACTTTTTGTATTAGATGGAAGCATATTTGGATTCATTTTGTATTGAGGATTAGTAAATTTGTTTCTAAATTCATCTAAATAGCAAACACCTGATTGTTTGTTTGTGATAAATTCTGAAAGGTCATTAAATGTGTATTCTTTATCATTTGATACAAAAATTACTGGTGATTCCGCATCACGATAATTATCCAATGCCTTTGGATTCCTTTTTATTATTTTATCGAATTTATTCCATACATAGAATAACATATCCAAAGAAATTTCTGTGTCCTTATTTGCAAATTTAGAAATTTTGATTGTAAACAATCTCAAAGGATCTGAAAGTTGAAGATCTTTGATGAATTTATTAGGAACAACCATAAATGTATCTGTATTTGGTTTGATAGAATATGTAACTCCGATATCTGGATTGTTTTTATTTCTGAAAGAAATTGTATTACTTTTCCAATTATGGATATAAATAACTCCGATTTCATCCTGGAAATTTGTTGAAGTATTTGAATCTAATCTATTTAAGAACTTATATAATTCCTGTGTGTTTGGATATAATTTAATTTGTTCTAAATTCGAATTCCAATTGAATTCTGTCATTTCATTCAAAATGGATTTAATACAGATTGAATATTGTTCGTAGGCATCGATAACATCTTTGGTGTCGTTTTCTGGTTTAAACTGATTCATGAACCTCATTGGATCATCAATCATCATTGCTTTTTCAAGCTGTGGAAGTAATTCTTTGATTTCTTTTTCTCTTCCTTTCATAACTTTTTCGGATTTAATTTTAGTTTCAATCAATTCGGAAACTTTTTGATTGAGATTTCTCATGGAGAAATTAATGTATTCACCAATTGGATTCAATAGACAAAATGTCTGTTCGCCAATAAATGAATCCCATTTTTCTTTTGTCAAAGGACCGTATTGTTTCAAGCAATGCAATAGGTAATCTCCAATAAACATGTTTGTTTGTCTGACATATTGATCATCTGTTTTATATGTTGCAGCTTGAACAATAGAGTCATGCAACAAACAAGTGAAGAATTTCTTGAAACAATAGGGTGGATTTGACAAAGCCAGTGAAACAATGATTGATTTCTTGTTTTCTTTTTCTGACAACAATTTTTGGATTGAATTATTTATAGATTCTTTCATCTCGTATGTGAATTTATCTGTTTCGAAAACGATTTGTTTGAAAGAAGAAACAATTCTGATCATGAATGTACCATATGTTAATTCTTTCTTTGATTTGTCAAGGAGTTTGTAGAAATCTGTGTTTCTAATCAAGAATAAGCCTTGTGCTGGAAATTCATCAACATATGATACAATTTCTTTCTTAGTTTCAAATGGAAGGATATCAGAAATGTCATAATTATATGATGTAGCCTTTGCAATCATGTTTTCATAGTATTGGTTTCTTTCATGAGGTTCTTTCATATAATTCTTCAATTCTTTGACTGTTCTGAAATTGAAATTATAAATCTTCGAACAAATTTTAAGTAAGCTTCTTTCTGGGAAATAAGGAATTCTTATTGGCAAATTGATATCATATTTCTTATTGTTATTAACAATGAAATCATACCAATTAGAACTAGGATGTTCTTTTTGGTTGATATAGCTGTTAACCTTTGCAATTAGATTATTAACATTAAGTAAACTGTTATCAACATTAAGTAATTTCTTATCAGCATCATACATTGCGGTCAAATATTTGTCGAAGATATCAAAAAGTAAAGCATTTGAATCAGTTATATTCATATATAAAGTGAATGAAATACCGTTATACAACTTTAATATATCTCCTACTTTGTAACCACGATTGTGCAATGCTAATAGACTTGAAATGCAACTTCTTGGATTCAAAAGATTGTCGTAATGATGCATATCATATGAGAAATCCATTAATGCTTTAAACCAATCTGTTTGATCGTTGTTATTAGGATCAGTCTTTGTAACATAAGAAGCAAATTTATCATAAGAAACAGTACTTATTGACTTCGCTTGTTTGATTACTTCCTCTTGATCGATGTCAACAGGAACCCAACCAATTTTTTCTGTTAAATCAAACAAACTTGATAAATCACGATGTATTTCCTTCAAGTTAAACCATTTCCTTTCATCTTCGGAATTGATGTTTTTTTTGTTGTATTCATCTTGAAGGCTTCTCAAGATTTCCAAGAATCCTTTTGGTAATCCGAAATCGTATTGTTTGAATGATTTGACCAATAGATCAATGCTATAAAGTTCATTCGATGAATCTTTGAAAGAGTTAACTAAATCAAATATTTCTACTGTTCTTGATGGCATTAAATCTTTCTTAATATCATTGATGTCAACTTATTAAGTAATTTAAGTAACTCTAGGTTTTGGTTTTCATAGCATATTATGTAAGCTTCGAATATGTGTTTGAATATTCCATCAAAGAATTGAGAAATTTCCTTTGATTTTGGAAAATTGAAATATAAATTTGGATATCTGAAAACATTGATTTTGATTTCATTTGAAATAGAATCCAAAACAAATCTTTCAGAAGCAAATTGTGCAGGTAAAGTTATGCCTTCGTAAGTAGGATATGTTTGACAAAGGAATGAAAACTCTGCAAGAATCTCTTTCAATTTTGGATCCTTTGATTTAAACTATTAGTAAGTGTCAAACTTTTGATGTCATCTTTAGTTTCATCCTTGAGTTCAGTAAGTCTTTCCACGATATCAGTCAATCTCTGCAAGTAAACGTAATCAATGAGCCAATTTTGTTTTGTCACTGACTTGAAAATCTTTTACCAATTCATTCAAGAAATCCACGAGATTAAAGATATCTTCAAACAATGCGCGTTCAATTACATAAAATACATTAATAATTGGTTGATCGCTGCGAACTCTTTCTTCAATTAATCCATTCAATTTATTTCTATCAATGACTTGTTTGTAGTACAATTGTGTCAAATTTGTGATGAAATCTTTATCAGGATCTTGAAGGAACGAACTATAAATAGATTGATTGAGTTGATTCTCATCATTATCTATTTCATTGAAATTCTTATTATAAGTAATTGTCAAAGCTCTTTTGATTTGATTGTAATCAACTTCTCCATTTCTAGAAATGTTGCAGAAATAATTAAGTAATTTGCAAATTCTTAAGATTGATCTTCCTGTAATTTCGTAACTTGATCCATTTGGATTCTCTTCAAGTTGTTGATTGCGAATATAGCAATGGCAATTACCAATTCTTGTAACTAGTTCGATTTTGTCAATTACATTTTGGTCAGCTAATATATATCGACATCTGGAACATTGAACAATGATATTTCTGCAACTGTTCGAGGGTCAATGTCAATTGGATCCATTCTTAGAATAGCACATCTTGAAAGTATTGTTTGTGGAAGAGGAGTCTTTTTATGTGTTCCTACATCATTGTATGTGATAATGATTCTGAAATCATCATGGATCAGGTTTTGTGATTTAGTGGAATAAGTAATTCCTTCATCAACTTCATATAAATTCAAGGATGGTTCGAAATCAAGCAATGTAATGATTCTTTCCAATATATTTGAAGGACATGATTCAACGCCATCGAATAAAACCCAATATCCATTCTTCATGGCTGTAATAAGACCGGATTCTGCGTATTCCATGTTGTTGATCAAATGCGCGGCTGTTGAAATAATTGTTTTGGCTTCTTCGCCGATTTTGATTGTGTTTCTATCATTCGATTCTTTAAGAATTGTATCGATATCTGAGGCAAAATCTTTGAGTTCGCTCACTTCGATGTGGCTCTTTGCTGTTTCTAACAACATTCTAGAAAGTTCATTAAACGCAGGATCTTCTGAAAGCTTGTTTATTATCTTCTGAATGTTTTGTTTGCTGACGTATTTTGATGGTTTATATGATCCTGTGATTGTTGAAATTGATGTATCAGCATTGACAGGAATAACAATCAACTTCTTGTTGATTGCTTGTGCAAACAATCTGACTGTATATGTCTTTCCTGATGCTGTTCCTCCTGTAACAATCAATGGATATCTTTTGATTTTATTCGCTGCCAAACAGACAAATAATTTCTGTTCACTTGGTGTCAAAGTCATGAGTTGTTCTTGCATTCTAAAATCGAAATTACTTTCTCTTGTTGTTGTTGTTGATACTTGTATTTCGAGATCTCTTCCAACTTTTAATGTTGATCCAACTGATTCATGAGCAATTTCAATACTGCTCCATTCTTGTTTGTTCTTTGAATCTTTGGAAGAGATTTCTTGAAGCAAAGCATTGTGGCTGTCTTTAAATACATCTTCTAATTGTGAATATAATTGACAGTTGCGTGGATTCTTTGTTTCAAAGTATTTAACAAGATTTTCAACATAATGAGAATTAGAAAAACTTGAGAATAAAATTTACGCAAAATTATTTTAAAAAATGGTTTTAAAAATTTACAATTGATGAAGAATAAGATTGCAAGAAGTTTTGAAATTTAATTTTAAGAAAAAAAATTCGGATATTATTCATGGATCTAAGTAATCTGATATTTGAGTATCGGCACTATGCATAAAACATATATTTATAGTTTTTTTGGAGTTTTTTGATTTTAAATATATTCAAATTTGGCAATCCAATAGATTTTTAAAAAATAGGTAAATAAAAATAGATTACATATGCAGCAGATTTAGAACATGAAACAAATCTTATAGTGACCCAAAAAAAAATTCATGATCCAAAAAAGAAAAAAATTGGCTAAATGGGAATCAAACTTTGGCATAATGAATCATTATTTCGGATGTTTCCACTACACTACACAGGCAGTTCGAAAAATACCCTTGGTGGTTCTATTTAATAGCTAGAGCCAACGATAGGCGGTGTCCCCAGCTTTAGAGAGGTGGTAAAAATAAGGCAAATCTGGGTATAACAATTATTTTTGGTTTTATATTTTTTTGGATCAAATCCATTTTAATAGAATTTATATACTATTCATCTATTAGTAAACACTACCGTATATTATTTTTTAAGCTATCTTATTTTTTGAACTTTTATTCAACTCTTTGGTCGCAAGAAGAATTGCATGATAAATAAAAACATTTAATCAAAGTCAATTTTATTTTTCATATTCAAATGGACTGAGTGTTAACATTTAACATTTTTTGCTAATTGTCGTCAAAAATTAGGCGTAAAGCAAAAATTGATATTTCATATGGTTTTATGATAGATAAGCATTATATTCCCACTCATTATATTCGTAAATTTTGAGGCTTATCCTTCGCTTTTAAGATCATTGAATTTGATTTTTATATAAAATAGTTATATATTAGAAAATAATATGAGTTTATGTGATATTATTTTTCAGAAGATTTTGTGTTCTTCTTCAAAATTTTTTTTTATTAAAAAGAATCTTTACAAAATATACATTTACTTTAATTAATATTTAAAAACGTGCTCTATCAAAAGTTCCAAAAATTCAATATTTTAGCTTTTCTGAGGTGTCACTTTTGATGAATTTCTGTTTACAACAGTGTTGTCAAGAGATGTGGAAAAAACGTCACTTTTTATGTTCAATTATAGTTGCTTTAAGGGAGGCTTCCGACCAGAAAGCTCTCTCAATTTTTTGTGATGTTTACACCAAAAGTGAGATTCGTTAAGCGTTTTTCTCGTTGAATATTGAGTTTCCCGGATTTTGAGTTATTCATAAAGCTCCTCTATATTATACCCTATCTACTGATATGATTATTTTTGAAAAATCTCTTAAATCGACCTGCACTGAATTTTTTAGGGAAAATTCGAAATTTTATAGGCGTTTTCTGTAACGTTTTTTTACGGAATAAAATCCGAAAAAATAATTTTTTGAAGAATCATTTGGGTAGAATACTTATCGAAAATTATATTTATTATAATTTTGGTCGATAAAAATAAGCGGATTCAAAACTGGCAAAAACCCTTTCGGCAATTTGTGGACGATTCCGAACCCCCTCATTTTTGAAATTTAATAAGAAAAATAGAATCTTTATTAAATATAGATTTTAAAAAACTTGGTTATAAATTACGAAATTTTCTCACTTGGGGTAAAAAGTGACAATTTGGTCGGAAGCCACCCTTAAGGCTTCACTAACATGACAAAAATTAAAGTCCCTTGAGATATATATTCTATGATGTACATCAATGCTATATTTATCATTATTTTTAATATTTATTGACCCACCAAAAAAAGCCTTCTTCCATTTACATGAGTTATAACGTGCTTTTTCTGAAAATGATAGACTAGTATTAATATATATTGTAGAGCATATTTTTCATATTTTTTAATATTTTGAATATTTTTTGTCATGTTAGTGAAGCCTTAAGAAAGACCAAAAGATGCAATTGTCAGACTTCTCTCAGATAAATTAAGGATGTCGCTTGGGGGACATTTGGGGACTCGACCAAATAATTTTCGAACTCTGGGGAACATGTAAAGTGTCAAAAATTATAAATGTATGGAATTAATTTAATATTGTGTCTGATAAATGGATAACTCTTTAACAATGGCTTAGACTGTTCATATTTTAATGAAAATGATATATCTAAGCCATTTTTGAAAAATGCAATTTATAATTTATGCATTAATTATGTATTATTTTTATAAATCTTAATAAATTATACTGATATTTACTATTCGCTATAGTTTTTCATCTGATTCAAAAATTAAATTATGTAAATATTCATGCTGAAAGCACCAATAACAGGAAATCGGATTTGAATTCTGGAATAGAAACAACATACCCCTTCCTGGCCTTTCATCGACTCTTCATAGAGCGTCACTTTTTGTCCCCCAGTCCCCCATGGGGGATTGGGGGACCTTCAAAATTGAATGTATATTTGGTCGCGTCCCCCGTAGGGGATTTGGGAAAATTTATTTTCCTGATTTTCTTATTGATTAATATATTACATTTAATAAAAAATAAAAATATGCCATTACAAAGCTCATAGAGCTAAAATTTAAGAAAAATTAAATATCAAATCTCTGAAAATGCAAGAAATTTCAACAAAAACTAGATAAATGTATTTTAAATATTAACCAGGTGTTGTGTATATTATAATATTTGAACTTCATTAATGACTTCTCAATTTTTGTCCCCCAGCGTCCCCCAAGTGGGGGACGCAATCAACCCCGGGGGGAGAAAACGACATCCTTAACCATGAGAATATTTAAATATTTAAGAATTGATTGGATAAATAAATTATGCATTATATCAGCATTTTAAAACAATTTTTAAAATAGAGTTTGAAAATCTAAAATTTCATGAAAATTTTCTCAAAGTGAACAGTAAAACAAATCAGTAAAAACAGTTTTCTTACCCATCTAGTTCAAAATTTCAGAATTTGAAGAGTTGAGGAATGATAAGCTAAACAAATCAGAACGAAACTCGTTTTTTTTTAGCATGAAGATCGAACTCAACTGGAGTACTCGTTAACCAGAAGATTAATCACAACTAATTTATTAAAATTAGTAAGTTTTTACAAGAAATTTCAGAATTTGAACTTGTGCCAATTAAATTAATTGCTCAAACTTAAGATCTTAGCTTCATATTAATCAGACAAGTTTGAAAAAACTTTACATCCACAAGTTCATTCATTCTTAAAAAAAATAATTAAAAAAAAGTAAAAAAAAGAACGCACATCTCTTTCCCACATAGATTTCCGATGTCACAGTCTTGCATACTTATTAGTTAATTAAACTAGCCCGCACTTCTAACTGATGCCGGAACAAATTACAAATTTGCTCGGGCTCAGGCCGGTTAAAGCAATTCGGAAGTGCATACATTCCCAGAACCAGTTGCCTGCAAATGGGAGTGGCGAACACAAGATTTTTTCAATGCCAGAATTTTTTTTGATAATTATATAGAATTATCACTACACGTTCTTAGATTATTACTTTCGCAGTTATTTTACCTCAGTTTTGAGCAGTTTTACCTGTCATAACTGGGTATAATTTTTTGATGATCTCATGTCATTAGATGTATAATATCTAAGGCACGGGATTCCTTTTTGAACTACATTAAACGTTCGGTAAATCATTTCTCCTTAAAAGGGGAAAAGCCTTTCACGTTATCAGTAGTTATGGCATGTAAACGTGTACCACAACGGTCAGATCCCGTCAGGGCAAGTGCCGAGTGGTCAATCCAAATGGATTTGTTTTGTAAAAACCTTGTGTTAATAGAAGGATCGTTGCCGATCCACAAAACTGTTCACCAGCAATGATAGCGTGTCCGAGAGAGCTGTATAATTAATAAATAACAGTTAACTTACAGAGAATAGTCGTCGAATAAGTATGGATCATCGACGTGGAAGACAGTTGGGAATTCATTTGTACCGAATGCTCCGATTTCAAACGGAAGGCAATCATATGAATTCTCGATGACGATCTCATCATCTGGTGATGATGAGGCTTCTAAAGATGCGTCAAAATTGGCTGTCTCTGGTTCAAGGATCTTTGGCTCCTCAACGATTGGCTTGGCAGCGGGTTTAGCTGGAGCAGCCTGTGGGAGACCACCCTTGAAGTGGCTGATGATGCCGGAAAGGACTTGGCCGGCTTCTGTCTCGGTCCAACCCTGGTTCCTGGCATTAGCACCAGTCGTAATGTAGGAGTCTATCTCGTTCTGACTGTTCTTTATTAAACTTAATGTGGCGGGAGACGAAAAGAAGGTTCCGTACTCTGACCAGTTTGCATAAATGAACATCATGAGCTTGCGGTTGGAAAAGACCTTTTCTAATGAGTCGAAGTTGTTGCAGTACCACTTGAAAATGGTATCACGTGATGTTAAGTCAACAAAGCGTTCCCAGGAAGCAGAGAGAAAGGCAAGCATTCCTTTACGGGTACGCCAGTCGCAACGAACGGTACGAATTCCGAGTTCCTTGGCAGTCATCTTGACAAGAATTGCAAGGAAGTCACGACGAAGGAAGCGTGAGTAGTTCTTGAGGAATGTCTTAACGACATCTGTTGATTCTGTAACCTTTGGGGCAGCAGTGGACATCTCTATATTGTTTTCGAAATGATGCGCCACTGTTCACAATTCTTGGGACTCAATTTTCTCTCAAATATTTCTGAGAATTTATTGTAAACCATTCAATTATTGATAGATCAAAAATTTGAATTGATTACAGGCGTGGTCATAAAAATTATGGCCATGGTCATTCTCGAATTCAAAATTTTGTTTTTAAATAAATGCATCGAGGATATAATATACTGTAATTTTGTTCGGAGGATGAGATTTTGACAAATAACAAGATGTGAAAATTATACAAGATTCTTCCGATACATGCATACATTCTTCCTATACTTTAATGTAATACCTTCTAATTTACGTAATAGTTCATTAATATCCAACATAACTAATTTATTCCGACTCAAAAGGGATTATCGAATTAACCCAGTTATACTATCAATGGTTTGTTTTCGCTTATTCCAAAACGCAAAGATTTACTGATTATTTCAGTTGTTTCATATCCATCCATAATTGTTATCTCCAGTTAATCAATACTCGCGTTAATAGATATGCTTACTTACTGAACACAGTTATTAGTGCACTTAAATTGTTCAGTTTAACCGTTTTGGCTCTTCCATATTTGTAGAATTGCTTACTGATTACAATAGGATTTTTGGCAAGAATTGTTTGGATGAGTATATTTGTACTATAAATTCTGCAAATTTCTTTGAATTGAGAAATACATTTTTGTTTTCTTCGCACTTATCTGATGTTTCCTACTCAATTTGTTTATCCATCTGCTTGACTTCCAAATTTGATCATTTGTACTAATTAATTATGTGGTGAACCTTCATTGAATGATTTTCACATACGATTGAATACGGTTCTTAAAAGGACAATTAAATAATGCTTCTATGTCTCAATACATTTATAATTGCTATGAAATTCATTAAAATTCTGAGGTTTCAAATTCATTGTTTCCGAATTCTTTATTTCCAAACCATTTTCCTCAATGAATATTAAAGTATTACCTAATCAGAGCTTACTTTCATAAAATTAGGCAAAAAAAATTTCATATTGCTCATTACATTTTATAGAAATTTTGGCACTTTTGAGAGGCCTCATACAAAACAGATGAATTACAAGCTCTCTAGTCGCTCAACAGCTTCCAATATTTCTAATGCGTCCAACTTCTCCCGCTTGAGCGATGATATGCGTTATTTTCTTAAAAGGCCAATCGATTCTCGATCCGATTACAACCCTCCAGAGATGACAATTAAAAGTACATCCAGATCGACAAATGCCCATTTACATCAGCCAAATAAAAACGTTATTACACAGGAATGGGAAAAAAGATTCGCAAAAATGAAATTCAAAAGATTTCAGCAGCAAACACGTGTTGTTGAGCCATATCTTTTACTAACAGCTACTGATAAGGCATCTGATCCTCTCCATCGTCTATCTGTAGAAGAAATTGCAGATATTCGAAGTAAAAACCAAAGCCAGATGAAAGATGTCGACACTTCACGCCTTCCTCAACTTAGAAAGATAGGAGCACCATTAAGAGGAAATACAATTCGACGAAATATGTTCTTTTGTTAGAAATGTCTTCGTCATGAAATTATTACCTTCTAATTGATTACACAATGTTTACTCTATGTGTTAAATTAGTCGCCATGTTTATTTCAAAATATCATTACAGTTATTGATGTTAATGCTCCGCTTCTTTTTTGACATTTTATCTATACAAACTATAGCTTTCAGCTATAGCATATCTCATTTGTTCCCAAATAAAAATTAGTTCCTCATGAAATATTAAAGTTTTTTACTAAATTTTTCTAAATTAATATCGAATGTGGTAGAATAGACTTCAGTTTGATAATTAAACGTTAATCCATATCAAAATTTCGGTCTTTTAATGGCACAATTTTGCATTATCACAATTATTTTTTTGAGATTTTTGAAACAATCAATAACTAACATTGCTTTAACATAGGAATAAAAAAGTGAACTCACCCCTTACGTCAATTTGTATGATTTGTTTAAAATTTTGGAAAGTATATTACTTATATATTAAAATTAAAAATTATTTATTTGATTCTGTTGTATAATTGATATATTTTAGGAGAAAAAGTATAGAGTATCAAAAATAAAAAGTAGTTATCGATTTAGAATATAATGAAATTGCTTTGTTTCTATTTTAATTTAAAATTTTCAAAGAATTTAACCTCAGTTTTCTAAAAAAAATCAAGAATTTTAAAAATCAATTTCATTTTATGCAAAATGACTTAGGCATCTTCTGAAATAGAAAAAATTTGGAGAAATTTACCAAGAAGAACTTCATTCCATGTGTCAAAGGCTATTAATTTCAGTCAAAAAAACCTCGAAATTTTGCAATATTGATATCGATTTTCATCAATCACTTAATATCGATTGTTTACAATCAACGGTACTGCATATTATTGGATTTTAATGTATTTGAACATACTATCAATACTTTTTGATACTTATCAAAATTTCGAGATATTTAACAAAACTCCAACTATTATATACAGCCATTGTTACAAAAATATGATAGTTGGAAGAAATGATTAATATATCCAAGAGTTGGCGATTTATTTGCCCAATTCTTACAATATTTTTACTTATAAAATCCTTATTTGTGAATATTTTATGGACAAATACAAAAAGAAAAACAAAAAAGTGTTTCTTCAAAAAAGTTACTGAAGACAGCTAAAGCAATAAACAATTTACTTTCTTAACATCGAATATTGCTCTTCTCGAGCGACCTTTTTCGTTTTGTTTTCATAACACAATAAACTCTCTGCATTATCATGTAAAATATGTAATTTTTAAAAGATCTTCTATAATTATCTTCAAATTAAACGGAAATCATTCAATATGTCCATGCACCCTATTACTACGTTTAATATGTCAAGCATAATGGGCACATTTTTGATCGACATCTTTAATTATCGATGAACTTTTTTACATCCAAATTGAATAGTTTACAAAAAATTCAATGAATTTACATCAAACCAATTAATCAAATTTTATATTAAATTCCTTTTGTCTATTAGTAGTCGATACGTTTTTAAAATTTTCTATGACGCTAAAATCAAATTCATTTTTGATCGGAAAAGACAAAAAAAATTCATCATAAACAATTAAACATTTATTTAAACATTCATATCTATAACACAACAGTCATTTTTGTGCTTGCTGAGCTGCCTGTTGCGTATTTAATAATTTCATTATTGCCGTAACTGTGGAATGATTCTTACGACCAGCTCCATTTGGAGTTGGTACATTTGGTAATAGTGATCTCATTCGAATTCTTGCATTTGTTAGCCAAACTTTAATTTGGCGTTCTGTAAGTCCTGTTCGGGTCATTAAGATCCTTCTTTCATCTCTATTTGCGTAGGGATTAGTTTTATGAGCTAAGAACCATTGCATTAGTATCTGTTTCGAATATTTTGAGAGTCTTGGATTGCTTTTCTTTGGTACTGCATGTGGCTGTCCTTCTGATTCTGGGATTTCTATATTATCATCATCAGAATCAGATTGATTTTGTTGTTGATTTTGATTGACTTGCGGTATTAAAGGTCTTATTATTTGTTGCGGCTGTGGTATCGGGGGTCTATTATCTCCACTTCTATTAAATATGAAAGGCCCTTTGAGAGGTCTTCCACATCCAATCATTTGGCCTATCATGGCCGTTAATGGGCTCAAAGATGGAATCAATTCAGTCATAAAATTTGACATAAATTTGATGCAAATCAATTCGCATCAAAATGTTGTAAGTAAGTTTTTATGCACAAAATAGTGATACAAGTTATTTCATCTACAAATTTTATGAAACTCTTTACAGATGCCGTTCAATTTGTCAAAATCAAGTGTCATTTGAAAAATACAGATTTTAGCTTTCTTATATTTTAGAAAATTAACTCTTTTTTTATAGATTCTGTTGAAAAACCTTGTTTTTGATTTCAATTTTACCAATGAAAATGGCCATTTCTTTACAAATACTGATATCTCATTGCACAAATCAACCCACTTTATATTATAGTTGAACCAATGAAGATGAAGAACCAAATTCCAAATTCTTTTAATTACTGTTTGTTTTCACAATTAATGTCCTTTTAAAATAATCCTTTTTGACCAACACTCTCTCATATGAATATCAAATAAACCTTTTGAAGGAATCAAAATTATTCGTTTTTTTTTCTAAATTTTCGTAAAAATCAATGGGCTTGTGCTACAGCACTCCTTTACAGAAGGTTAGAGCCAGGCCTAATGGAAACGGAAATAGACGAGCAAACGATATGCATCAATTATCCACATATACATCAATTACTTCGTTTATTATTCAAAACGATAATCCCGTAATGTATGACTGGGCTTTCAAGAAAGAAATAGGTACAGGATCGATGTCTCATGTGTTTTTAGTTGAAAATGTACAGAGCGGTGAAAAATGCGCAGCAAAAGTTTATTCAATGTCACTTCTTCGTAGAAAATCAATCGGAGTTGATGAAATTCCACTTGTTGGAGTCCAAAAAGAAATCGATATTATGTATGAAATAGCACACCGATACGTTTTAAAAATTGTCGATGTTTTTGAGGATGATCCTACTCAATCACTTTTAATCATTACTCAATTTGCACAAAAAGGTTCCCTTCAATCATTACTCGACGTTCATACAGTTACACCAACAATGTGCGAAACTTGCTTCTACCAAATTGCAGAAGCTCTTAGGTACATTCATTCACTAAACATAGTACATAGAGATATAAAACCAGAAAATATTCTCGTTTTTTCAGAATCATTATTTGTCATCTCAGATTTTTCAGTTTCATCCAAATTATCTTCTTCAAATGAGCGCCTAAATGATACAAAAGGATCACCAGCATTCCTTTCACCAGAAGAATGCGGTGGCGGCGATTTTGCGCCTAAACCTGCAGATGTATGGGCATACGGAGTTTCTCTTTACATGTCCTTATTCGGGATCTTACCATTTAATATAGGTAATGCTCCCTCAAATAATATTACGAGCGCAATGATGTTTGTTAAACAATGTTTAGATAAAGAGGAATTAACTTTCCCAGAAAACGCATCACCACTTGCAATATCATTATTAACAAAGGTTCTTGCTAAGAAACCTGAAGATAGACCAACTTTTGAGACCATTACGAAAGATCCATTTTTCGATCGCCCAAGAGAATTAGATGAGAAGATACAGAGAGAAAAGAATGATTTGAGTCGCAACGATACTTCTGATTCCAGCTTTACAATTCAATAATTTTGATTTTTATTGAAATTATAATATATTTTGTTTTGTATATTAATAAATTGTTTGATATCTTAATTGCTTCAAAGAAAGGTTGGTGTTTTGATATTATTCAATATTCAGATATGAATAAAATTTTAAGTTGAACAATTTTCATCGAGGAAACATACGTTTAGCTTTGGATAATCTACAAATATTTAGTATTTAAGGAATATAAACGCTTAATCTAACTAATTCATTGATTACACTTGTGAAATCTGAATTTTTAACCTTTCAACTGCTTTATTACAATACATCGAAGTCTTTATCATCGACTAGAAAGAGACCTAATGACATTCATTTCAGGAGATTTCACTTATCTGCTTGACAAAATTCTTCTGAAAAAATTTGATGTCAGTTTTCATCCACCTTTTGACAATTGATGTGAAATTCAATGACCACACATATTCTTAACGAAAAATTTTCCACATTCAAAATTATTTTTGTAAAATAAATTCAATGCATTTCAAATCAAAATAATTTCGATTTCTTCCTCAAAGATTAGAGACTGGTGGAATACGGTATCTGGTCGTCCACCCGACGAAGAGATACCAGAATCTATGCCAATACATGAAGCCGCTATTATTTGGAGAGAAGTTGCCCCCGTTTTTATGTTTTACGAAAAAATACAAAAAAATCGAAAGAAATATTGGACAATTATTGAGAAATTGTGCATCAAGCTATGCAATGAGCAACCTCCAGATGCTTTGCATCAATTTCCTCTTTTCGTTCAGTATTTATATAAATATCGACATATTATTTATCCAAAATCATTAAATCAATGCACCAAACTTCTTCAAATAACAAAATACAAGAAATCCCAATGGTTCATTACATTAAAACTTCCCTTAATCATAAATGACCCATTATTATATATCAAACTTCTGATTCAGTGGCGCAATGAGAAAAATGAAATATGGAATACAATAATTGCTGATGATGCTTTCAGTTTATTGCTTATCCATCGAAATTTAAATTTGATTACAGAAAGTTATTCGAATTCACGATATGCTTCCAAAATTAATAATCTAACACTTGACCTAGTTATGACTTTAATACTAGAAATTGCTAACCACCGACAAATAGATGATATCTGTGAAGAATTCATTGAATTTGCTTGTGTTGTATTCTCAGCTAACAAAAATTTGACGTTTGGAGCCAGTATTATTAGATGTCTTGCAGAAATACTTAAGTTTATGAAGAAAAAAACAGATTTATTTAAAGAACTAGCATCGAAGCTGATTCAATCAACATCAAAGACACCTTTGTTTTCAATGACATCATTTTTATTACAGAAATACAAACAATTCGTTGATGTACGAGATTTAATTGTTTCAGTCGGAACTTTTTGTTCTATCGAAGAAATTGAGTTTATAGAAGCATGGATGATAGGTCCTGCATCATTTACCGCTGCTTTAAAACTTTTAGAAACTGCTTACGATGGTCCAATTTTTAACGCAATTTCTATACATGTTTTATGCAATTTACTTAAGTTATATTCATACAGTAAGCTTAGATCATATATTATTGGCTTTATTAGGCGGACATTTCTATTTATTGTTAGATCTTCTTTTCATAACAGAAATAAGTTGCAAATAGCGTCCATTTGCTATAATTTCAAGAACCTTTCTAAAGCGGCTCCTTATCTGAAGCCATATATAGCTTCTTTTGCTGGTAGTTTAGTTAAAACAGGAACTTGTCCAGATAATCTTTTTAATTTTATTAAACCAGGATATCCCAACAAGAATTTGACTATTCGCATAAGAAACATGATTCGACTTCAAAGAAGGAAAAATCGAAGTAAGGTTCAAAGATATTCTTCAATTAACAAGAAGATTCCTAAGAAGATTGTCAGGTTGCGCTCGGCAAAGAAGACCATTGCCTTGTGAACTTGTGTTTTTATGCATATTTCAATGTTATAAAATATTATTGTTTATTTTTTTTATTTAAATGAAACTTTTATCTAAAATCAATACAAGTTATCCTAAGAGTATGGATTTATTCTTCTGTTTAAAACTATTTTATCTTTTCAAAAAAATATAGACTAAATTTCAGATTTCTTCTTGGTATTTTAGAGAGCCATCAAGAGTTTTGTTGTGAAAGTTATTAATTTTTCTTCTAAAATAAAACATCAACTTAATATTTTAATATTCTTACAACAAATTACAATATATATGATTATTACATTGATATCAAGGAAACCACTTTGGATTTGACATCAGGAGACAAATCTTTTGGATATTTGATGTTTGCATGAACTATTACGTCGCCAAACGCACCAGGATATAAATATTTTGGTAGACCACGGCCTTTGATAACTAGTGGTTTAGAAAATGGAGCGCTTGTTTCAATAGATAATGGATTTCCGTCGATTCCATCAATATTTCTCTTAAAACCAAGGAGAGATTCGCGTAATGTAATATCCACAGTTGCGTGTAAATTGCTGCCTTCTCTTTTGTAAATCGGATGAGACTTCGAAATGATTGAAACTTCAAGATCTCCAGGTCCATTATTTTCGCTGACATCACCATAACCTTTGTAAAGAATAACTTTACCTTCTTCAAAACCACGTTCGATAAATCCCTTGATAATTTTTGTTTCACGAATTGTAGATTTACCACGGCATTTTAAGCAATAATAACCAGCTTCTGGACATCTGCACATATTACTTCTAGTCATATTAAGTTCCAAAGGTCTGCCAGTGTAGAAATCTTCGAGAGGGACTGCATATGTTAACTTTAAATTTTTTCCTTTGTGATGAATTTTAGCTTGCTGAGAATCTTGTAAATTTTGTTTTGTTAACGCAGCCATTGGATCGTTCTCTTGTAATGGAGATTCGTAGAGATGAACACCTGGTTCTCCATATAAATCATAAATCCTTCTCTTATTTGAATTATATAGAGTTTGGTAAGCATCGTTTACATCAGTGAAAATTTTGGCGGCTTCCGCTGTCTTATTTTTATCTGGATGATACATTTGAGAAAGTTTTTGATAAGATCTTTTAATTTGGGATTCTGTGGCGTCATGTTTGACTTTCAAAATGTCGTAAAAATCTCTATTTTGGTTGCTAGATATTAGCGAAATGAGGGAAAGAATCTCAAACATTTGACAATTTTGCAAAAAAGTTTATCTCAAATCTCATCCAATGATATATTACATCAAAATTTAAATGCAGTTAATCAGGAAATTTTCTACAGGGTACATCCTAATAAGTGAACACACAATTATGAAAAATAATTATATTATATTAAAATTGAAACACGTTCAATCTTTGTAATCCATTTGCTCATGTGTAACTTGAATAGGTATGTATAAGACATTCCCGCTTCAGTAAGAATAGCTATGAAGATAAAGTAATCATCAAAGAATAACATTCAACCCTATAAATTCTCCAACGCATTTCACATATGCTTAAGTGGACTCAGAATGATTAATTGGCAAGATCAATTATTGAGATATTGAATTTTTTTGTTGAATCAAAACAATCCAATATACGTCTATCACATTGAACAATGCGTTCAAAGGACACACAAGTTTAAATAGGACTCTAAACTTTAAGTAATAAGTAAAAATTGGTGGAGGGAAGACATCTTTCGGATCTCTTCATTGAAATTTAGAACCCCAACTTTTTTAATGCTAGTTAATTACATCTTATTTTATCAATCATTTCCAAATTGAATGAATTATTCAAACGCCACTTTTTATTCAATTTGTGACAATTTTCGAATGACGTTTTTAAGATACTGGAGTCTGCTAGATAATTTTTTAGAATTTTTGAAATTTCTAACCTTGACAATTTTTTTACAATGACTGTCCAGGGTAAGGCTTTCTACTCGAGATACATAACAAGCGATATCTCTAGTTTGATCTTATCCTGTATATTCACTTCTATTAATGCAATGAATAATGGTGGAGCCATTTATTGCCATCAATTCAATACACAAAATTTAAACGTCACAGATTGCATTTTCTACAGATGCTGTGTATTAATTGAAAACTCTATGGCAGGAGCAATCTATTCAAATTGCGATAATGTTTCTTTAATAGAATCCTGTTTCATTGAATGCAAAGCAACTCAATCATGCGATATGGTATACTGTTATTCTAAATACAATTATGCGTCAAATTTGTTCTTTTCATGCCAAAATAATCAATATAATCCATTTTTTCTTTCAATTCTTACAAAGTCTGACAATTTGAATATTTCGCATTCTTCAACCCAAACGTATCGCATAACTGATACAGTGATTATTGATTTTGAATTTAATATGAGTTATTCTATGTTTTACCACTTAAATGCTTTTAATTTCATGGGCACACGGTGTAACATGGATGCCTGCGAATTTATTCATTCAACTATTACAGATTTCTACTGTTTTACCTTCAAAAATTGCGTTTTAGAAGCTTTTAATATTTCCCATTGTTATATTACGTCATATTCCGAAAATAACTATTTGATTACCAATAATGTATCAGAAATTAAAACTCTGCCAGCCTCTTTTACAATAATTTCTCAAGTTCCTGAATCAAAAATAAAACCAATCGAATTCCCGCTTTTAAAGCTTAACAATGAAATATCTAATCAAAAGTTTAATACTACAATCAATGTTTTATTGTTAACTTCAAATTTCAAAATATCAAATTGCATATTCGAAAATGTTGTCGAAAAAGATAAGTCAATCATCTCATTTTTATTACAAAGTTACTCCTACAGTATACAATCCTCAAATATATTGATAGAAAATTGTTATTTCGGAAATTGTTTAAGTTATTCATCATCTTGCTTCTTAAAATGCAATCTTCCTGAAGCATCTATAACAATTAATCGAAACTGTGGCTATAATTGTGTTGGATTCGCTCATGGATACTTAGATTTATTTAAATTAAAATCAACACTTTACAACAGCTCAAGTATAGTTGAATGTCCCAGGAATGAATATGAAAGTATCAAAATGACGTATAGAATCAGTTCTGGACAAGATGATATAGTAGATCAAAAAATTATTGGTTTAAACTTCTCAAATTCAGTTCCTTATCTACTGACATCAGATCATTATCAAGTAGAAATGAAATACTCTGTATATCATAACTTAACAAGCTTTTGTGTTTTAAGATGGCGAAATTCTTTAGCAAAAAATTGCATTTTTGATGGTTGCCACCTAAATGAGAAGAGATCATTTAACAAATCATTGAATTACCAATATGTTGGCTCCAATGCAAAGTTTTCTAATTGTATTTACATCAATTCTTTCTATACTGAATCAGATTTACAATATTTTGAAAATTCGACGGTTTTACATCAAGGAAATATTTCTGAATTTAAGGTTATCTCGATTTCGGACTATTTACTTAAAGATTGTCCAACACCATCTATAACTCCTCAAAAACATATAACTGTTGGCCTCCTAATCCTTTATTCGGCCTTATCTTTGTTGGCTATCTTAATTGTGTCGGGAATTGTCATTCTTCTGCACTACAGAAAGCATCAGAAGGTGATAGAGGATAGAAATTATCTTGAGAAAACGATCTTTAACGATTTCGGATGATTTCATTTTATTATATTTATATTTTTTATATGTATTATATTATAAAGTTGTTATGTTTATATTCTTTATACCAATCATGTTTTTTAGTTTTTTTGATTCCCTTCATTAGAAAAACAAGCAAATTGTTTATTATTCTTATGTTTCGAATACTCGCTTAAAGTACACATTATTGTTTGCTTTCTCATATGGGAAATAGTTTTTTATAATTTAGCTATATGTAAATTTTTTTTTGTCCTCCCTTTCAATGAAATTGAAAGAAATTTGGAGGAATATATATACTTGTTTAATAGGGACGATTGCAAAAAGTCCATTAGCATATAATATAATGCTTATATTTAATAAAATTAATATACATTTCAAGGCTAGATTTCGAGAAAAATTGAAATTGTGATTTTTTAAGTGGCAATAATATTTGTAGCTATATGTAGTATCCAAATAATATATTATCGTGTATTCTGAAGATTACACTATTTTTCCAAGTTATCAAAAATATTTTGCAGTATCTTGCATAACCCATTATTTGGTATTATTTTTAATTGAATGAAACCTAGCGGTCATTCAATTTATTGTGTCGATGATTCAACCATCATACAAAGTTTGTGAAAAATGTTTCTCAATTATTACAAGTATAGTCTGGAAATATGAATCTTTATTATTATAAATAAATAAAAAATAAGGCGACCTGCTCTTGAACTTTTGCCTTAACGAAATTCAACATGACAGTCTTGTCTTGTTTGAATTAAGGATTTCTACTATTTCTTTCCTATTATAAATGGTTGCATAATGAAGAGGAGTATATCCATCTTCGTCTTTAGCATTGATATCTGCTCCATTTGAAATAAGAATTTCTGAAGTTTCAATGCTATTAACTCTGGCTGCATAATGAAGAGGAGTATATCCATCTTCGTCTTTAGCATTGATATCTGCTCCATTTGAAATAAGAATTTCTGAAGTTTCAATGCTATTAACTCTGGCTGCATAATGAAGAGGAGTATATCCATCTTCGTCTTTAGCATTGATATCTGCTCCATTTGAAATAAGAATTTCTGAAGTTTCAATGCTATTAACTCTGGCTGCATAATGAAGAGGAGTATATCCATCTTCGTCTTTAGCATTGATATCTGCTCCATTTGAAATAAGAATTTCTGAAGTTTCAATGCTATTAACTCTGGCTGCATAATGAAGAGGAGTATATCCATCTTCGTCTTTAGCATTGATATCTGCTCCATTTGAAATAAGAATTTCTGAAGTTTCAATGCTATTAACTCTGGCTGCATAATGAAGAGGGGTACATCCATTTTTAGTTTTAGCATTGATATCTGCACCATTTGAAATAAAATATTCTAAAAGTGATGAAAGATGGAAATTAGGAGAATAAACAAAACATGTGTTGATGCCATTTGTTTGATCCAAGTAAACTAAAAATGATTGAAGATTATTGTATTTAGGGCACAATTCTAAATTAATTTTTATATTGTGTTCATTCATCAAAAATGTAACAAAATCGATATTGTGTGATATTATTGCATATTCCATGCATTCATAATCTGGTTTTTATACTTTCAAGCATTCATTCATAATGTCTTGATTTCCGCTCAAAAACGAATATCTAAGACAATTTGGAGTGATTTCTGATTGAAATTTCGTTCTTAAGATCTTAAAACAATCAACAGATCCATGATAACAACATAATTCAAGTAACGAAATACCTTCATTTGAATATGGATATAATTCACTTTTTAATTTTTGATTTTTATCAAATCCTTCTCTTTCTGTAAAAATTATTAATGATATTTTGTCATCATCCATAATAGATCTGTGAATTGTATTTTGTTCGTGAATATCAGATGAATAATGAGCATCTTCAAAATCGTTAAAAATGTTTCTCCCATTTTCATTCAATACTATATTGTATTCTTTGTAGAAAAGGTAATTAAAAACTTTGCTGATTTTGTTGACCTGATTTAGATGGTATTCGTCAACGATTTGTTTGACAATCGCTAAATATGATTTCATGAAGCGGTTGTTATAAATTGAAAGTTGAGATATTTTATTGATAGTCTCGCTAGGCGGAATTCGATAAGAGTCAATCAGGTTTTGTTTGATTTTTTTGTAAATTGCGTTTAATTTTTCTTCGTCATTTGTTTTCAGCCTGTACAAAGCATCGTAGACATCATTGTATCTTGTGAGGATCTCCATCAATTTGTCATAATGGGCTTGGTTAGTTTCTCCCTTGGACATCAACCAAAAATTTTACATGTCGTAATTTTTCATAAATTTCTCAAAACTTGATACACATTTTTACCGTCAGATTTTTCATGAGACTACCTTTCTCGATACACATTTTTTTTTTGAAATAGTCCAACTCGACTTTCTTCAAATTCAGAGACTTTAATGAGGAAAATATATAATAGCATTTAGTACATATTACTGATATGGGTTTAACCTGTTCTCATTTATTGGATAATCACTCAAAAACATATTTGAACACAAATTACATACAAACTGTACGCATTTCTCTTTTTTCCTATTGATGTTTCTTTGAACAGACACATTTTGGAAATGAATGAAACAAGCAACATGTGATTTATTGATCTGAAGTGTGAAGATATATATTTGATCAAATATAATTTGGGACCTCAAGTGGCTTCGCTTGCCCTTCGGGCAAGCACGCCACCTTCGGCCAAATTAAATAATTTTTTGAAAAATTGAATTATTCACTATTTGGTTGGCGCTTTGCGCCAATCAAATGATGAAGAATACTAATATATGTTTGCTTAAAATATGATTAAAATTTCTGAACGAAAACTATCAAAATTAAGTCATTAATATATATAGGATGCTAATTTACTGTAAAGTCATTATGTCAAAAGTGTGGGTGTTGTCCTCTATATACAGGGGCTCTGAAAACCTGATAGTAAGACTCAAACCTGATAGTTTTAGACAACAAGGAATTGATATTCCGACTTAGAACCTTAGAATCTGGATCTAAGTCTCTATCTCTAGTATACGTATGTTTAACGTCATTAAAAATTGAGAGGGCGTACTATCGAGTTTGTTCCAAAATAACGGGTTTGAAGACCCACGGGATATACTGTCTTAATTCTATCGGCGCGAAGCGCCGATAGAATTGACTGAAAATTTCTTGAATTTGTCTTCAATTATACTTCACACCTTAACTACACAATATTTTACTCTTCATAGTTTATATGCCATGTAATCTTATTTATATAATTTTGATAATAAAGAACTTATTTTGAAATACTCAATAAAAAGCAAACATTAATAGCTGAACTACAATAAATTAAGCTATTGAGATACAATTTTAAGGGATAAATATAAAAATTTATCAAAAAATTTATAAATTAATAGGAGAAATACAAACAAAAGTTTATGCTATAGTGTAATATGTCATTAATCGGAAGCATCTTTGAGATTTGTAAGTGGTTTGATCCAAGTCTGTGAAAATCTTCTTTGAGGGGAAGGATTCATTCGTGGGGATATTGGCGGCTGAACGTACTGTGGTGCGCCGGTAAAGAATGGATTTGAAGATGTTCTTTTTACAGTTGCTCGAGGAGACATAGAGCGCCTAGGGAGTTTCGGCTCTTCTGGACGAGTAAATCGTACACCAATTAAATCGTCAGCAGATGGCCGTAAAGTTGGATCTTGATTGAGACATTGTACGATAATATTTTTAATTGGCGCTGGAATCGAAGGCGGAATCTCAAAGTTTCCGGATGTAATTTGTTTCATCAATTGTACGATATTGGATGTTTTCCATGGAAGTCTTCCAGTATTCATTTGGAATAAAATAACTCCAAGCGACCACATATCGGATCGCCATGCAATATATGGTTCTCTTCGAATACATTCAGGTGCTGCATAGGCAAGTGAGCCACAGAATGTTGTACGTAGATGCTGGTTGTCATCGGTAGAAAGACCAAAATCGATGATTTTAACAATATTATTGGCACCAATGATGATGTTATCTGGTTTCAAATCACGATGGCCAACACCTGCTTTGTGGATGTAAGATAAGGCTGAGCAGAACTGATGAAATATGATTTCAATCTGTCTTTCAGAAATAGGACGGTTGTTTTCTAGGTATTTTGTGAGGTTTTCGCCTTGACAAAGTTCTTGGAATAAGTAGTAATTGTTAGAGTCTTCTAAAAGATCATGATATTCAGCAATGTTTTTATGTTGTAGTGCAGATAAGATGGAAACTTCACGTCGAAAAAATTCAATGTCTTCTTTGGTGTTCATGCTTGACTTTTCGATGATTTTAACACAAAGTTCTTGATTATTCTGTGTATTCTTAGCTGTATGTACTGAACCCGAAGATCCTCGGCCGATTTCTCCGAAGATCTGATAGATTCCAACTTGTGCTTCCATATTTGTATTTTGAATGAGTGTAAAAGAATTTTTAATAGAAATTTGGCTATACCAAATTTTAGCTGTATTTCAATTGTATGCTTGTTTCACTTAATATTTCGTATCTATTTATTTTCCGCATCCACCCATAATCAATCTCAATTTTTCAATATATTCGGAAATAATATAAAATGTATGCTCACAAGAGTTTATAAAAAAATACCTTTAATTTTTTCATATGCTGCATCGACATCGAACCAAATAAAACTCACATGGCATTTCTTGTTAAACGCAATACAATTCAAAGCCATTAGAATGAAGATTCAGTTTTCATATTTCATTTTATGTGATACCATTCTTTAAATCAACAGATAGCCTGTATCAAAAGTTCTATGCCGCATTATATATAATTTACGGGTGTGAATAAGCCAATCTTAATGGTGTCAGACTACAAGCGCGATGAGATATCTAAAAAGAACTAACTAGGGAATTCGAGAGAGGGTCAGAAAGCTATAAGTTCAACCTTAATAAAGCTCAAATTCAGTTCAAATATTCACATTAAATTTTTATTTTTTTGATGGAAATAATCCTATTATTGCAGTTTTTGCAAATTTAGGAAGATATGGTAATTTAAGTGAGTCATTTTTTGGATTGTTTGGACAAGTTTTATTAAATAAATGAGTGAAAGTATTAAAATCGTAATTTCCTTTTATATTTTTAAATGTAACAGTTCCTGATCCTGTTTTTGAATTTGGTTCAGCATATGAATCTGAAATAGTCAAAATGGATTTACTACTTTGCTTAAACATGTACTTTGCTGTGTTATTTAAAAATATGCAGTGATCAACATTTGTTTTACTGTTACAATTAAATAAAACTTGCTCATTGTCTGTTCCGCATTTATTTTCAATAACATTGCAATATGAAAATTCTTGAGTTGTAGAGTGAGAAATTGGATTATAGTAAAAATAAAGTGAATTTGTTTTAGTTTGGTTATTTTCTCTGAATGTTGAAAAACTACAGTTGCTTGAATAATCACCGATTTCAATGAAAATTGAGGAGACTTCTTTACATATGTTGTTGGTGATATTGTTATTCTTAAAGCGGAGATCACCTCCTGCCATGCGTAATGTTCCAGATCTTTTTGTTTCATTTTCTCCGCATTTAAAAACTGAAATGTCAAATGCATAATTTTTATTATGTGTATCAGGGCTAAGAGATTGATAAAATGCCATACAGCGATTTGCTAAGGATGCATAATAACAAGTTCGATGTTGAACAAACTGCCCTCTAAAGCAGTAATAATAAACAGATCCACCATAAAAAGTGGAACCGCAGTTTCGGAAAACAGCTTCTTCAATTAATGTGAAGATTGTGTTTTCTCTTTGAATGAAAATTGCACCAGTTTCTTTGCAATCTTCAAAGAAGCATATAAAAATGTAATAATTAATATCGCTTGCATTGTCATATAATGGTGATCCATTTTGTATTATATTATATTTATCTTGACTGCTAAAATATTCATCCCAGCTGAACTTTCTTGCATTTTTCAAATTTAAGAATGTTTTGGTATGATATAACTAGTTAATAGTTTTTTTTTAGTTTGCTATGCATCACATTGTTCAATGTGATAATTGTGATTATAATGTGACATTATTATCGTAAAAATATTAAACATACGGGCGTGTGTATATAAACAACTGGCTTGAACATTCTCTAAAAATAATCTTAAACAAGAATGTATAATTCAGAACAAAGTAAATGCAATTTTTGAAAATTTTACTGGGTTCATTAAACTGGTTTCTTTGGTAATTGTGATCATCTCTTAGATTATGAAAAATAATAGTCATAAAATGTTGTAGGATTATCGCGATATGAATCAGAAATAGCCAAAGAGAATTCTTCTGCTGAATGAATATCATAGAATATCGCAAGCATATTTTCTGCAATGCTTCTTAATATATACAATCAAATCGATCTATGTTGCTCTTCCAAAAAGCTATATCGCAGAACAGAATGGAAAATGTGCTATTCACTTGCATTTCATATTAGCAGTACTTAGAAACTGAAATTGCATGGTTGTTAGTGGAGGCAGAAGGTTTAAGATTTCAAAAAGTATTATGATATTATGTGCAATTAATTTACAGTAGCAGGTTTTCTTTCTTGGAGACAGTTAGAGTATATATATTCATTACTTGCTATGGGAATAAATCTGTTAAATAAATGTATTTCCCCTCAATAGCTTTGCATTCTTCAAAGTAACAATCTTAAATGCAATATTTGTAAAGACTAGTATTTTCAAATAGTGGTGTATCGCTTTGTATATCAACGCAGTTATCTTGATTGTCATTAGATTAATTCCAACTGAACTTTCTTGTATTTTCAAATTGTATCTGCGTTTCTACAAGAATTGACATAATTAACAATGCTGATACTTATTTGAACTAGGTCTCATAATGTTCAACTTTGATGTTTTTTTTGATCTTTGTGTTGCAAATTACATAATGTAAAAATATTAGCATATATGGTTGTAATTCTTTCATTGTGTTGCAAATTAAATAATGTAAAAATATAAAAGTGGACATGATTGTCGTTGGTAAAAGGCCAAAATTGATTTTTGTTCAAGGATATATAATGCTGCATACAAAATCTTACTTATTTAATGAAAGTAATTGAGGTGCTGCAGATTTTGTAAATTGGAAAAGATAAGATAATTTATACGAGATTATTTTTTCTGATTCTAAGAAATCAATTTCAATATTAAAATATGAATAATTGTAAAAATCGCAATTTTCTTTTAGATTTTTAAATGTAACAGTTCCACCTGTTGGATAGGTTGAATTTGATTGAATATATGAATCAGAAATGGTCAAATTTAACCAATATTGCATAAACATATATTTTGCAATGTTATTTAAAAAAATACAGTGATCAACATTTGTAGTACAGGAAGAACTAAATAGAACCCCTCCACCATTTGAGCCGCATTGATTTCCGATAATTTTGCAATAAGAAACTGTTTGATATTTCGACTCGTCCCTGGTGAAAAAATACAAAGATCCCGTTCCAAATATTTGAATGTTTCCTCTAAAAGTAGAGAAATTACAATTTGAAAGACTACCATCAAGATAAACATCTAATGAAGAGTAGTCGAAACATTTATTGTTTGTTACATTATTTTTCGAAAAACAGATAACACCATATGCAATATTTAGTGTTCCCCATCTTTCTGATTCATTTTCTCCGCATTTAGAAACTGAAACATCAATTACATAATTTTTATAAGAAGAAGAGGGTTTAACAGATTGATGAAATGACATGCGATTTCTTGCTACTGATTTAGTGTAGCAAGTTCGCTGTTGGACAAACTGTCCTTCTCTCTCGCATTCATAGTAGACAGACCCACCGTATGTCGTGGAGCTGCAGTTATTAAATGCTGAATCTTCAATTAACGTGCATATTTGATTTGTACTTTTAATGAAAATTGCGTCGTTTTCATTGCATTCTTCGAAGTAGCAATTAAAAATATAATAATTGTTAATACTTGTATTATCAAATAACGCAGTTCCATTTTCAGCTGTATTATATTGAAGTTGATTGTCGAAATATTCATCCCAGCTGAACTTTCTTGCATTTTTCAAATTTTATCTTTTCTCCTAGTCATTTTGATATAATTTTATGTTTATATAGTTGGCTCTGACAATTCCTCTCTAGTTTTACACCAGATAAGTCCAAACTCGATGGATTTGGGAGGTTTTGGTTTCAAAAAGATTGAAAATTTTTAATTTACAGGTGTGAATTTCAGTTTTTTGAATGAAGAATATTACGTAATCTAATTCTCAAATAATTGCTAAGACTTGCTTTGTCAAGTAATAGCGTTCCGTTTTATATTTTATTATATTTATCTTTGTCATCATAATATTCATCCCGGCTGATCTTTCTTACATTTTTCAAATTTAGATGAGTATCTACATAATTTGACTAGTTTATAGATTTATTTTTCTGATAATGATTCTATATGTTGTTCTGTATCATATAGTTCAATGCTGCAAGATTTTGTTTCATTTAAGGATGCACTTACCACTTTCTGACATTCACTCAATTTTTTTGACACCCAAGCTTTCTATCCAAATATTCTAAGGTCAAATATTAATATTTTTGGTCAGGAGAAAGTAAATATAAATCATTATATAGAACCTAATATGGCTGCTATACTTTTCTGCTATTAAAATAAAGATATATTGATTTTTTTCGTTGTATGTCAGAAAGTGGTAAGGTCTTTTTAAATACGCATTCACTCATAATCAATTCAAAATTTCAATAATTTCGGAAATAATATAGGGTGTCCAAAGGTGTGTTTAGCACAAACCTGAATACTGCGAATAGAAATAAACAAGTTACATATATATAAAGTTTATTTAAATATAATTACCATTGGATTCAATCACGCGTTCGCAGCGATCGATCCAGGCTTGAAAGACACGCTTTAAATCATCATGAGAAAATTTCTCAAATTGCTCTCTTACAAAATTTTCAAGATCATCTGGACTCGCGAATTCGCGTCCTTCAGCTCTCTTTTTTAGCGTGCCGAATAAATAAAAGTCAGAGGGTGCAATATCAGGTGAATAAATTGGGTTTGGAACAACTTTGACATTGTTTTCCACCAAGTAATTCATTACCTTATGACTTTTGTGAACTCTTGAATTATCAAAATGAATTGCAAACTTTTGTTTTTGTTGTTTGGATTTCTCAAACTCATCAGAATTGATAATTTGAGTAAGAACATTGTCAATTAGATACTGAGCATTCATCGTATTAGGTTTTTGAAGAATATCAATTGCGATGATGCCATTCACGCCACAAAAAACCGACAACATCATCATTGGTGTGTCAATTTTTTTCTTCGGGAATGTTTGCGGATTTTCATCCTTCGGGATCCACATGATTTTGGCTTCTGTTGCATATTGAAACCAAGACTCGTCCCCTGTTACTAAAAAGCGAAACTTCTTGGATTGATACGCACCCAATATAGAGAGGAGCTCTTTCGAAGATTGGACTCTAGATTTTTTTTGAACTGAATTAAGGTTGTGCGGAACCCAACGTGTATACGCTAGTTTGTAGTTCAAATAATTGTGCAGATAATAACTGACTGTTGTACGTGGTATCTTTGTCATCTCCTCTATCCTTCTGAGTGATGCTCTTGGGTCTTCATCTAGCGCTTGAAGAATTGCTTTGATTTTTCTTTGATCCGGCGATTTTTTGTCAATTTTTATGATGGGCGCCTTTTTGTTCATGAAGTGATACATCCTAACATGATACGTTACAGTGGAATAGCTAGGAGCATCCATACCGAAGCATTTTACCAATGTCTCGTAGATTTTTTTACAGTCTTTGCATTTTTTTGCAAGAGCGAGGATGTTTTCTTTATGATTCATTAAAAAAATGAAAAAAATCCCGCCAAAATTTCCCGCGAAACCGCCTCTTGTCTCAAAATTCATTTTATATCCCGGCATGGCGCCAAAATACAACATACTCATCATATACATATATTCATATTTTTTATTATATATTTATAATCAGCATATATCTCCTTTAATAGTCTCATATAGAGCGCTGTGCTAAACGCACCTTTGGACACCCTATATAAAACAATTGTTCACAACATTGTCCAAAGATATTTCTAACTTGTTTAAAATTTTCACATTCCTTTATGATTTTTGTGATAGTAATTAATTTCAATCAATGCCAATTCAAATTTCTATTAGAAACATTATTTCGATACCATTCTTCAAGTATAGAATACAGTCTGTATCAAAAGTTCTATAATCATTCTGTTACATTATCTATACTTTGAGTTAAATGAGATCTTTCATATTATACCCGTAAATATAGATTCATTATATCACTGAAGAACTTCATATTTTTTTTTACTTTTTTGTTGGGAATAATCCAGCAGATGCAGTTTTGGCAAATTCTGAAAGATATGGTAATTTAAGTGAAACTTCTTTTGGATCTATGAAACAATTTTCTGTGTAGAAGTGAATAAAATTATTATTAAAGTCGTTGTTTTCTTTTAGAGCATTAAATTTAATCGGTCCTGGTCCAGTTGTCGAATTTGATTCAACATATGATTCTGAAATAGTCAAAGTGTAACTTACTCTATATTGTTCAAACATATACTTGGCAATGTTATTTAAAAATATGCAGTGATCAACATTAGTCGTACATTGACAAGTAAACAGAACTTGTTCTTTATCTGTTCCGCATTTATTTCCAATAACATTGCAGTAGGAGAATTCTTGAGTTACATAAGCCAACGTAGAAATCCCAATTGATTTACTTTCGGTTTGGTTGTTTTCTCGGAATGTAGAGAAATTACATGCACCCGGGGATCCATTGGGCACAATTGAACATGATGACAACCATTGGCATTTGTTGTTTGAGATGTTGTTATTCTCGAAGCGGATATCATTGAATCCAATATCTAATGTATTTCTTCCTTTTTCTTCATTTTCTCCGCATTTGAAAACTGAAATGTCAATTGCATAGTTTTTATTATTAGAAAGAGAATTAATATATTGACAAAATGCCATATTAAAATTCGCTATTGACGCATAATAACAAGTTCTTTGCTGAACAAAATTTCCATCTCCCCGTATGTCAAAGCAAATAGATCCACCACCATCTTCTGAGGTGGAACTGCTGTGATTAAATACTGACTCTTCAATTAATGCATATATTTCGTTATCTCTTTTAATGTAAATGGCGCCAGTTTCCTTGCATTCTTCAAAGTAACAATTGAAAATGTAATAATTGCTAAGACTGGTATTATCAAATAATGATGTTCCGTTTTGCATCTTAGTGTTTTTATCTTGACTACCGAAATATTCATCCCAGCTGAACTTTCTTGCATTTTTCAAAATTAATCTGGGTTTCTATACAAATTTACGAGTTATTATATTTATTCATTCGATATTTATATTACCTCTCCATGTTCTTTATCGCAAAGTTCAAAAATGCCCAATTAATGTGTATTTTGAAGTTTTCTAATGGTAAAAATATATTACGGGCGTGAACAACGATATTCAATTACGACAGCCTGAATTATTTTTTTTGAAAGCAGATGAATTCATAAATTGGCTTAAACTGATTGAATAAAAGAATCAAATAAAAATCACATGACATTTTATTGGTATCAACTCAGATTTCTCTTAACATCATTATTCAAAGTCATGAGAAATTGCATTTACATTTTCATATATCATTTCATATGATACCACTTTTCAAGTAAAGAAACAAAATTCTAAAATCATTCAATTCCATTATCTATATGTTGAGCTAAATAAGATCATTCATATTACGCATTAAAATAAATATTTAATCATATCATTAAAGACCTTTATCTTTAAAGATACAAATATTGTTCTAACTTCACCTTTTACACCATATGAAATAATTTATATTTATATTCAAATGAAACAATAAAGGATTCCCAAAAATTTAGTTCCGGATTTGTCACATTTATTAGGGACTAAAACAAAGTATCAATTTTCATTTTTGTGATGAAAGCAATCCAGGTGTGGCAGTCTTTGCAAATTTTGAAAGGTAGGAGATCTTAATCGAAATTATATATGAACCTTTGAAACAATTTTCTTTGAATAAATGGGTATAAGTATTAAAATCATAATTTCCTTTGAGATTATTAAATTCAATGCCCGATCCTATTGTCGAATTTGATTCAACATAGGAATCTGAAATTGTCAATGCGCAACCATATTTTGATTGACGAAACATGCACTTTGCAATGTTATCTAAAAATATGCAGTAGTCAACTTTAACTGTGCTTTCACAATAAAATAGAACAGTTTCATTGCCAGTCCTGCATTTATTTCCAATAACATTGCAAAAAGAAAATGTTTGAATTAATGATTCTTCTTCACTGTTAAAATAAAATGAACAATCAATTTGTTTGTTTTCTCTAAATGTTGAGAAATTACATGTTCCTGAACTTCCATCAAGTTCAATAAAACTTGATGAAAATATCTTACATTTATTGTTTGTGATGTTATTATTCTCAAAATGTAAATCTCCTTTTCCAATACCAAATGTTCCAAATCCTTTTTCTTCATTTTCTCCACACATAGAAACTGAAACTTCAATTGCGTAGTTTTTATTGGAAGAAGAAGGTTTAACACCTTGAGCAAATGCCATATAATATTCTTCTGCTATTGATTTATAATAACAAGTTCGTTGTTGAACAAATTGCCCTTCTGCAAGGCATAGATAGTGAACAGATCCACTTCTATCTCTTAAGGTGGAACTGCAATTATCAAATACAGTATCTTCAAGTAAAGTGCAGATTTCGTTATCTCTTTGAATATAAATTGCACATGTTTCTTTGCAGTTTTCAAAGTAGCATATAAAAATGTAATAATTATTATTGCTTGCGTTGTCAAATAACGTGGTTCCATTTTGAATCTTATTATATCTAACTTGTCTGTAAAAATATTCATCCCAGCTGAACTTTCTTGCATTTTTCAAAACCGAACTGTTTTTCTACATGATTTGAAGATTTCCTAGATTTATACGTTTGATAATATGAATTTTGATCTTTGTTCTTTATCACTTCGTTCAATACTCCAAGATTTATGAGAATTGTGTGATAATAATATCTGATAAATTAAGTTTATATATGCAGGCAGGTAATGTTAATCAAAATTTTCTATGAGATTCTCAAAATTTCATATCACATTGTGATCAGAAAATTGCATCTCATTATTATTCGTGTTCTCTTTTCAATTGAAGTATACGCTCATCTCTTACGGAGTTATGATTAATTTTCAAATTATGCACTTGAAAAAAATTAAAGGTTATAATCTTTTGATTTCATTTCATTAATTTCATATAATCAACCTTCAGAATAGTACTCATATTAATAAAGTCGTAAATATCCAATACAATATTCTATTTCGCTGATGGACTTGACCACTAATATCATAAGATATCTCACAGTTGAACATGAAAATAAGCAATTCAAACTAAATATTTTAATATTCAAAATTTCCCGAATGTATTTCTTAGTTCTGAAAACAAGCATTTGAGAATTCGGTTATCCATGCTATATCTGATAATTAGAAGTTGAGGATTAATGGTAGCGTTTGTTATTTATAATATTGTTATTCTTAATGAAATTATGTACTATATAGTTTCATCTAATTCATTTGAAAGCAGAGATGCCATTATTTGAAGATATCTGTTTGAGTATGTCAAAATTATATTCATATGGTAACAAAGTCGTTGTTGAACATTAGCGATAAAATACAGTATCTTCGAGTAACACTCAAATTAAGTTTCATCTGTGGATTATGAGCTTGTTTTGAATGAAATAATTTTTCCTCAGCGGAAATTTCTTTTTTTGGATTATTGATTGTCTGGACTTGGAATGATCATGGAGTTGTTTCCCGACTATTTCCATATCAAACATGATATATTGAATAGGTAGAGGTGAATAAACAACATAGAGCGAAGAATTATAACTCTCGTGTATGCTATGTATTTATATAACTTACCTAAAATTTCCATTATATTTGTCAATTCTATTTAAGTATAGTGTCTCAACCAAGTAATGATGCTGGATTTGAGAATTTAAATATCTCAAAGGAGTGATCAATTAATGTAAAATTTATTTTCATAATTGAACAAAAAGAAAAACTCTTGTTTAATTTGCTAATACTTGAAGATCTAAGCTTCAAATTTCAACGATTTTCCTTGAAATGAGATTATTTTCCTGTGTTTGGAAAATTGCTCGAGTTTCTCTACCCAGAGCAGGAATTGATCATCATTTGAGTAATTAAACCCCTTACGGTGCGAATATTTGATATGATATGCTTACTCGATGATTTGGTATTCTAAATTTGTTTGTGCCAAGTAAAAAATAATATTCTCTACTTGCGTTTACAATCAAATTACAGTGAAACAAAACCAATCCAATATATTACTCGGCCAAATTTCACCAAATGCCTAAGTTTTATCGATATTTATTCGTAATAATGAATTTCTTTTAGAAATTTCGAATTGCAACTAGAATCAGATTTTGTTTTCATTTAAATTATATAAACCAAATATCAATTTTAAACGAATTGTCAGATTTCGGAATTTTGTAATGATTGATCTCGTCAACTATTTTTATATTGGAAAATTATGAAATTTATTTACCGATAGAAGCTCTCAAAAAATCAGAACCTCAATTTTTATTTTTATCATTTTTAAATAACATAACAGAATCTACTTTATCAACAAAAGATCAATAAAATTTTACGGCTCAGAATAATTTTTTATGAGCTCCTTGATTGTTTCACTTGCAAAGAAAGGCATAATTAGGCCACCACGCAACAAATACAAATTAGAAACTCTCCCAACAAAGTTTAGCATTGAAGGATTTGGCGAAATTGAGCGAGAAGAGCTTAATTTTGTAAATCTTCGTGGATACACAATAGCTGGCTCATATTACAAAGCACCAAACCCAGCTCCAGGAAATCCTTGTGTAGTTTACATGCATGGAAATGCATCAAATCAGCTTGAAGGCCGTTTTTGCGTTTCTTTATTTCTTCCAATTGGCATAAACGTTTACTGTTTTGATTTTGCTGGGTGCGGCTGTAGCCAAGGCGATTTCGTTACACTTGGTCACTATGAAGCTCAAGATGCGATTCTAGCTGTAGAAACAATACAAGAAAGATATGACTGCCAAAAGATTGCTTTCTGGGGTAGAGCAATGGGCGCCGTCACAGCATTTATTGTTGCATCAACAAGAAAAGATATCAAAGCGATTATTGCAGATACTCCTTTTGCATCGCTACACGAACTATGCATGAGAATTGCAAAACAAAAGAAAATACCAGATTCAATGTATGATTCACTTTGGCCTAAGATCCGACAAAAAGTCTTAGAAGACACAGAGTTTGATATAGAATCACTTAATATCATAGATTTAGCAGGATTTTGCATAACCCCTACATTCTTCATTCATGGTAATGAAGATGATTTCATCCCTACATCAAATTCACAAATCCTCTTCGATTCTTTACCTACAGATCATAAAGAAATCCATATAGTTCCAGGATCTACCAATGATGACCGCCCACCAAAAATCATTACTGATGCAACAATTTTCATTGCACATTGGCTTGGAGTTGAAGTTGAATTTGCCTAATATTAGATATATTTGTTATTTATTTTAATAAATACTTCTATCATTCTATCCACCTTCATCGTAAGAATCAATTGAAAATGTCACTCAAAAGATATCGTCACCGATTCAATTCTTTACAAAAAGCAAATTTGGAAAGGAAATTTCGGAATGCTTATCAGCATTTCCAATACTATTTTAAGAAAATTTTCATTCAAAATGTCGGGAGTGAAAGCAACAATTATACAGCTAAAATTTAATTCTGTTATTCAAGCTTTCCAGGAAGCAGGCATCCCGTACGATGAAAACAATCCTTCAGCCGTTTTAGTATGGCACGATACTCTTAATTTAATCGATTATTATAAATTTCTTCATCCTTGGCAGGTAGTAAATAGAATACCATATATCCATTTACTTTGCAGAAAATCATCATTTGCTAGACTTATACAGCATATGAAAGAATATTTTCCTGAAGAATATTCTTTTGTACCTAAAACATACATTTTACCATTTGAAGGAAAACGGCTTAAGAAAGCAATTGCAAAAAAGAACGTGAGACATATCATAAAACCTGACGGCGGATCACTCGGAGTTGGTATTACTATTATAGATCCCGGAAATGAATATGCTCCAGAAGATATCCTAGCAGTTGGCCAAGAGTATATCGAATCACATACAATCGATGACCGAAAATACGATTTACGTGTATATGTTTTGGTCGCATCAGTTTCTCCACTTACAGTATATGTTTACAGAGATGGAGTTGCAAGATTTTGCTCATCTGCACAAGGTGCCAACTCAGTTTATTCTCAAATCACAAATGTTGGTTTAAATAAATTTAATGTTGGCGAGAAAAGTATGGAAGAGATTTCCAAACTAATCAGCGATATCATTCCTAAGATGCAGATAACACCTGAAGAGCTATGGAGTAGAATTGATCGCGTTGCGGTTCTAACAATTTTATCTTGCTACAAATACTTCGAAAAAGGCGTCAATGATTTTGTGAAATCAATTCCTTATCCAAGATGCTTCCAAATTCTTGGTTTTGACATACTTCTCGACAAAGATTTGATGCCACACGTTTTGGAAGTAAATTATAGGCCAAGCCTTGATTATTATCGACCACCAGAACGAAGAATGAAGGTTTCAATGATTAGAGATGCTATTAGAATAGGTTGCCCGCTTTCACAAGTTCAAGCTTGCATTTCGGAGCGATCTTTTGGCTGGGATGGCGAAAACTTCAGTGCATTTATTAGTCAGTCCCAAAATTTGATCGATTCTATCAATAATGAGAAAAAAAGCGCGGTGAAAAATAGCAAATTTGTAAGAGTTTATCCGTCAACGGATAAAATACAAGAAACTTATAATAATATCTTGGCAACAGTCAAATCGTTGCCATTTGCACTTATTCCTGGTTTTAATGTTTAATATTATTTTTTTATTGTTTGTAATAAATGCGATACTTATATAGATTTAATATTTCAATCAATATTAATCATTGCTTATACTTGACCATAATATATAAAAAATATATTTTTTATTTTCTCATAAAAAACATGATTTTAACAGAACAAATATTTAGTACAAACAAACAATCAATAATGAGCTAATGGTTTGACATTAGAAGAAACAATAATCAAATAAATCAGTTAATATATTGGGAATACTTGAGTATTTGGTTAATGAAATAACACTTGTAACTACCATGACGATGAAGAAAAGAGCACTTAATGCAATAGCTGATTTGGTCTTATAGAATGAAATTTTGAAAGCATCATAAGCAATAAATGAAAATATTAGGTAAATAGGAATAACAAAATAGAAATAGAAAGGAATTTCTCGAGTTATTGTTAAAATTCGTCCAATATTTTCAAATGTAAAATTATGATATATTTCAATTGGAATACATATTAAATGCCATACGTATCTGAACAAATAAGGTATTACAAATAGAAATTTGAATGTAATTATATTAATTGCAATTTTCAAAATCATTTTGAAAAAGATAAAGCTGAATATCTCTCCTATAAATGAAAGAATCTTCTTGGTATTTATAAATCTAATAGGGTTTAATGAATAGCAGTAGTTGAAATCATAACACGTCTGATAATTTGAATTAATGGCTAAAGATCTGTTAAACAAATGATACCTGTAAATGACATCATCACAGATCTTTTTTTCATCCGAATTTGTGAAATTTTGACAATATAAAATCAATTTTTCTTTGCAATTTGATTCATTTTTGAATTGCTTCCAATTATCAACGAATTCTTTGCAAATTGTGCAACTCGATTTTTGACATATCGTGAAGCAAATTAAGAATGAAATCATAATAATTGTCACTTTTTTGATTCTGATCTACCTCAATTTCTATGTCCCAAAAATGAACGGGAATTCCAAAACATATACGTTCACATGCTGTAGTAACAGCGTTACAGTTTCTTGAATATTTTGAAATTGGAAACTCATTGAATCAAATTAAACTAATTATAACGGATTGACTGACCAAAATGCATATAAAGTTTAAACATTTATTGATTTATCAAATACAACACAACAATATAAAAAAATAACAGCATTGTATACCGAAATTGAATATCTTCAACCTCGATATTTGTTTGAGTTGTTATGTATAATTTCTAATTATGCGAATTAAAGTTTGCTCTTCTGCAGAGAGATCTTCAAGCAATTTCTTGTTATTTGAATTTTTAGTTATCTTTTCTTGTAAAATATGATTTTCTCCTGCAACTGTGTCTATTTCTTCGCGGAATTTCATTGACATTTCTTCAAGTTGATGACATAATTCTTCATATTCTTTTTCCTCTTCTGTCTGTTGGATTTGCTGTAAATCCCAAAACTTTTTCGCTTCTTCTCTGTATAGTGCCTCGTAATTATTATCATTCTTTTCTAGAGTTGGCTTCCAACTCGAGAATTTACTCATAGTTAACGTTTAAAATTTGGCTAAAATCTTCTCATTTTGAATTTAGTCCAATTCTCAGTTAAGATCAAAAACAGAACATATTCCTTCTATATGCTTTATTTTCGAATTTGCGGCAAAAAAGATATCTTTTCAGATAAGATTTTGATTTTTACAACAATTCTAAACAGCATCCATTGCTATCTCATGCTCTCTACTTCTCAGAAAAGCTATATATTCCATAATTTTCTTCCAATAATAGTGTCTAGTCACTTCTTATGATTTATTTCAATTTTTATTATAATGTTATCGTTGTTTATCTCTCTGTCGCGCAGTGCAGATGCAGCACAATTGAAAGGTGTCTCACCTTGGATGATTGGATCCAATACTGCACGTCAAGTACTCTTTCAATATGCACCAGAGGATTTAACAGATTTCACAATTTATATAGATGATCTTAAACTTAGCTGCGATTCATCAAAGAAAGGTTTTGTTAACTGCACAGCACCAGCACTCAAAATGGGTTTACATCATGCAAAAATAAACAATTCTGAAAATACAATTGCATTAATTGTTGTCAATTGGACTGTTACAATTGTAATCGTTGCAGTTTTATTCGGACTTATTGGTCTTGCATCATCAATTATATCATATATTACTTGCATGCTTAATAAAAAGAATAAAATTACAACAGATGACTTGGAACCACTAGTTCCAAAAAATCAAATAAATACTGACGACAAGAACCTACAAATGAGATCGAAACGTGAAAATATGATATAATTTCAATTGATTTTTTTGTTATTAATTCCTATAATAGCTACCAATTCCAGCTGTTTACTACTTACATTCTTATTAAAACCATTAGTGTATTTATTTTAAAAAAATTTCAAATTATAAAATTCTTTGTTTAAATATACTAGAATTTATAGTTAAAAAACTTATAAATCCCTATGAAGTAGCTATTCGTTAAAGAAAATTTTAAATATTTTGTCTTTATTAAATGAATTTTTACATTTTATTTGAGATAAACAGTTATGAATGATATGCTCTTAAACTAGAGCAATATGATTGTTGAAATATCTAATGGTAGGAGTTAAAATCCCGAAATTTAATTGATCTCCATATTTCAAGGCCAAAACTTGAATTTGGACATCCAACATAGATATATCTGTCTAGTCACATATATTTATATTAAAAAATCTTCATGCACCGATAAAATGCCAAGAAATTTTGGCCGCATTTGATTTTATCTAATTTTATTTTAAATTTTTCATATCTATTATTGACAAGTCATATATTAGCTTTATCTTGGTGAAATTTTGCCATTTTTTATTCTTTTATGGGCAACCAGATTGTCTGCCCTACTGGACAAAGCTGGTATTTATCAGATTTTGAGAAGATGGATCTTCAAGTTGCGAGAAGTTTGTTTGATGGTACATTTATGCTATCTTTTCTTGTAAATGATAAAAAATCAAATTCAGAATTCGTCGTTAAATGCTATAAAATACCCGATAACGATGCACAATACAAAGATGTTCGAGCTGCTTCTCTAGAGGCAATTGGAAAGTCACAAAAAATTTTTGAAAATTTAGTCAAAAACAAATCTACTTTACGTGGCAACTTAGATATACAATATTTCGTTACAAACAATGCTGCTTATCTTGTCAGACCATATATGCCTTTAGATCTTGTTTCTCGAATGGATGATTTTCCAAAATTAACATTTTATGACCAGTTATGGATCTCTTATCAGCTTGTACGTTCAGTATTCAGTCTCCACTCCCATGAAATATATCATGGTGCCATAAAACCCGAGAACGTTCTTTTATCTGATCGATTTGAAGTAAATTTATCCGATCATTCCCCATACAAACCAGATTTCCTTCGAGTAAACCAACCGAACTTCTACATGCACTATTTTTCATGCTTCGGCTGTGCCTATTTAGCTCCAGAAAGATTAATCGAAAATGAATCAAGTCCAAACATCGATATGTACGCATCCGACTACTTTTCTCTTGGCTGTGTCTTATATTACATATTTACAGACGGAAACCATCTCTTTGACTTCGGAACTTTAGTTCAATACAAAAATGGCGAAAAAGATTTCACAGAAAAGGTAAATAAAGTAACGGACCCAAATATGCGGAAATTAATTGAATTACTCATATCCATTGACACGAAAGACCGATTTTCTGCGATGCAAAATTATCAATCTTATTTTCCACAATGGATGTCGATTTACTACGATGCATTCTTCAGATATGGACTCAAGGATATCAATATCAATGATATAGTTAACGTTCATCCAAATATCATGGCAATTTTGCCAAAAGATATTGGATTTGGTTCTTTGATCTATTTTCATATATTATCGGACTGTATTGTTGATGCTTATTACTGTTTGCATTACGAGCAGTTAATCGATGATTACGTTGATTATTCAATAAAATTTTTTGATGACAGCACAAAACTGTTAAGAGCCATTCCGCCTTTGTTCGAACTGATTGAGAAAAGAACTATAGAGGCAATATACGCGTGGGATGGCATAAAAAGAATACTTCATACCGTTCAAAACGTTCCTGAAGATTTGGCTAACTACCATACGAATTTTATCCTCAAAAGACTAATGGACGTTAACAGAAAGGAGTTTTCCTACATTTATTTGACCGATTTACCACTTTTTGCCATTGATATGGTGAGAATTTTCCCATCTTTCATAAGAGACCTCAGAACTATGAACTACTTGTTCGTAAACTTCGTGGAAATACCAATTGACAGGCCGCCAAGCGAAAAAACCATTGGAGCAGAGTTTGTATTTTTAGATAATTGCAAAATTGCAGGAACAAGTGGAAATTTTGACTTGCTTGAGTTGATTTATTTATATTCTCTTAGTTTAATTAGAGTTGAAGGCGTTTTGCCCAAACTTATTGATGTTATTGTCTCATTTTACGAAAACATGGATTTAAAGACAAGAATGTGCTTCGAAACCAGCTTAATTGAACCTATATTTGCTGCTTTGGACTCCATTGACTATAATACTCCATTTGGAGCTCAAAATATTTTGGCATTAACAAATTTTGTCAAAAAAGTGCCAATTCCACGCGAATATCATCCGTATCTTTTTCAATTTGCATCATCCTGCGCAAGCAGAGGCAGTTATCTCGATCGTGAGACGAGTGCAAATTTAATTCAGTTATTAGACAGTACTTATCAGATGTCTTTCTTCGGACAGTTCGCTACTGACCTTGTATTCGAAACTGACAAAGAACCAATCGATACAAACAAGGCCAAAAAAGGAATTCGAATGAAATACTCTCCATCAGTGTATTGCCCTAAAGAAAGAGGTCAATGGAAGTATAAATCAGCATTATTCAGCTCTTCCAAGGTCGATAATGCAAGAATAAGAGGTATTTACCGTTCAAATTTGACAACATTTGTTGCATTGTCCGGAAAATCGACACTTTCCAAGATTATGGTCAAAAACACTGATCCAAAGATCAAAATAGCAGGTGTTCTTGACTATGATACCAATATCCATTCGATTTGTCGACTTGGAAACAACAAAATTTTATTTTCCGATACAAATTCATTGAATTTGATGACAGATTTAATGGATATTCATCAAATATACCAAACCAATAAGACTATCACTTCAATGAAGCCCATAGATGAGAATACAGTCCTAATCCAAACAAATTTCTCAAATTCATTAGAGATGAGAGACATCCAAACGTTCAAACTCAAGGACGAATACAAACTTGAGTCCAAGATACTCTCATTCGATGCGTTTGAAAACGTTCCTTTCATTGTTATCGCTTCAGAAAACAATTTGTTGCTAATTGACGAAAGAGTGAACCTCCCTGTTTGGTCGGCCAATATAAATTACCCTTGTAGATACGTTACAAATGTAAAGAAAAGTCCATACGGAACTTTTATTTGCGTTTGTGATGATAATGCGTTTATTTACGATACTTCAAAGGACACTCCTATAATAGAGATCAACGGTAACTGTCAGTGCGTCGCAAGCTGCAAGAATGAAGTATACGCGATGAATCAAAATGGAACATTTGTTTTTGATTCGATATATCCGACATCGTCTTTCGAATTATTCGACACGAAACCGGCGAAATCACTTCCTGTGACAAAAGGAAAGGATTCCTACTTCATTTCTTTGCCAGAAGGCTACACAAGAGGTTTGCACGGACATACTTCGAGAGTAACTGCAGCATGGCTTAGTGATAATGATGATTTGTTTGTAACTGGTGATGAAAGTGGTGTAATCAACTTTTGGTCACCAAAGAAAAACAAATTTAGTATCAAATAATTTTTTATTATTATTTGTATTTATATATATTTACTATCTTCTGTTTCTATATTTAAATGTCTATTTTTATAAACTCAAATTCATGTTTGCGTTTCAATATTAAAAGAAAAATATTGATTTCTCATGCATTTTATGAAACCACAGTAAGCCTTTTGATTCAATTGCTTATTGAATCATTTAGAAGTCATAATATTTACCTTCTAATCAAATAAAATGCGATTCAATTTGGAATATTTCATAAAATATTTGTTGAACAACTCTAATATAATCATGTAATATAAATATGCTTGATGGTTATTCTCTTAATGTCTATGGGTCAATTATTAGGATTAAATTCTCAAAGATCAATATTTAGATGTTTGATAAGATAGATGACAATGAAAGCATCCATTATTCAGTGTATATGATAAAAGTCGTAATTATCATGCTTTGCTTATTCTATTAATTTTTATAATTTGCTATAAAGAGAGAACATATGGAATTACAAATCTAAAAGTTCATAAACGAAAGATTTAAAATGTCTGATATTATCTGCTTCCATATATTCTTGTAACTTCGAAAAAGAAATGTTAGTCAAAAGCCATTTGCTCTAACATACTTTGATTGATATGAGACAATATTTAAGATTATGCCAATATGAACACATGAAGCCATTAGATATATCCAATATGCATTTAAATCTTCCCATTTTGTTTTTTGACAACCAAAAATCGATATTTTATCAAATTTTGAAAGAATTTGCAGCCAAGGATACATCGTAGTGATGATGTCAGAGTTATAATTGAAAGGTCGGTATTCAAAATCTGGTTTTCCAAAATCAGAAAATTCATACTGGTTTTTTTATAAAATCATGAATAACAATCGAATCTAAATGCATATTGGCAGTTTAGTCAATAAAAAAATTGAATGGAAATTTGTCGGATGGCAAAATATCCCACGAATCAGTTGCTCCATTGGAATTTATTGCTTTTGAGAATTATGATATAAAAGAACGATAGTCAGAAAAAAAATTCACATTGTAAAATGTCTCAATCAGACGCAGATAAAGAGAAGGAAAAAAGCCTAGTCAATAAAGCTGTTGATGCTATTATCAGGCCACCAAGACGTCATTATGATGTAAGCAAACTTCCATTGTATTTGAATTGCGGAGATAAACAAAATTATGTAAGACATCCTTTAAACTTTTCAAATGCACGCGATCAGAAAATTGTTGGCTCTATATATCTTACAGAAGGTCAAGATATCATGAACGGTGGTCCATGTATCATTTACATGCATGGCAATGCTTCAAGTCAAATAGAAGGTCAATTCTTGATCCCCAATTTTTGTCCACGCGGTATAGCAGTATATTGCTTTGATTTTGCTGGCTGTGGCGAGAGTGATGGCGATTATATTTCACTTGGATACTTCGAAACTTTGGATATTAACTATCTTATGGATTTCTTACATTCCACATTTAACTTAAGTCCATTTGCTCTTTGGGGCAGATCAATGGGTGCTGCTACAGCTGTTCTTGCCAGATCCCAATATCTTAAATGCATTGTTGTTGATTCAACATTTACATCAGTCCCAGATGTCATATCTGATATTGCCAAGAAGCAGAAATTACCAAGCTTCCTTGTTCCGGCCGTTTTATGGTGGCTTAAGAACACAGTAAAGGGAAGAGCTGGATTTGATATGAAGGACGTATCCCCATTAGAAGCTGGTTCACAACCAGACGCAGTTCCAATGATTCAAGGTCATGCAACAGATGATGAATTTATTCCAATTGATCAAGGCAGACAACTCTTCTCAGCTTACTCTAATCCAGATAAAGTATTCCATCACTTACACGGAGGCCACAACGGAAGAAGAAATGCAAATTGGCTCACAGAAGCAATTAAATTCGTTTTGAGCCACTTCGGAGCTAATGTTGGTGATGTTAAATACATTTCTTACACAGGAATGCAATCTCAGGATGATGAACACTTCAAAGATTTCGATGCCATGATGGAGGGTAAACGCAATTGAAAATCGTTGCATTTTCATTGAAATATATTGAATTATATACTACTGTTAATTTTCTAATCATATATTTTACGTCTAAAAAATTATTTTGTTATTCCATCAATCACATTCTTTTTTCTCTAGAAAAGTACAAATTTAATCACATACTCGTTCCTTTGCTATTGATCTTGAGCGATTATTGATAAATTATTTTATTCTTAGAATAATCAATAAAATAAGAGTAGAATATTCATCCTCATAACATGTATAACGTTATATTTGCTCAGTTTCATCCATTTGAATGATCGCAAAATATAATATTTGAGATTATGTTCAAAAACTTATTAAATTTGATTTCTATACTCTATTTATCAATATTTTAACAAAGTTTGCTCTAAAAAGTGAGTTATTTTTGCCCGGATAAAATACATGTTTAAAATACAGAGACATCAAGGTCTGTATAATGGAATAAGGATTCTTCATCAATTAGAGACTTGATGCCCAGTGCTGGAAAATTTCTGCTTTGTGATTGAAGAATTAATGGTGGAATAGTCATTTCATGACCATGAGAATGTAACTTAGTTGGAGTTTGAGGTTGTTGATTCAATGGTGATGAAATGATTGATGGTGGTGATAAAATCGTATTTTCAATCACTTCATTTTTTGGCTTAATACTGTTTTGAAAGATTACTTGCTTTGAATTACGTCCATACATAGTTTCATGTCTGCATAGTAATCTGTATCTGTTCTTTGCCATGATGGCTGTACGTCCTGGAAGACTCTTTGAGATGAGGGACCAATGGTTGCCGATTTGTTTCTGGAGACGAAGAAGAGTTTCATCTTCTGCAGCTGTCCATGCGTCTTTGCACACGCTTGGTGTGAGGACAGAGATATATCTCTCTCTGCATTGACGTCCGTTTCTTCCTGGTATGTGTGTAGCGATAAAGTCCCAACGAGAGGCACCGAATTTGCTAACAACTGATGTTAATAATTCATCTTCTTGTTGTGTCCATTTGATCTTAGACACCTTGACTGTGTTTTGGCTGAAATTGCACACGGGTTGATTGAACGACATCAAAATCTGGCAATGTGATTTGTTGAACGGTTTTTAGTGCCAAAAATTTTAGAAAGCGAAAATACTTTTTCTCAAATATTTTGCCAATGTGACATGTTCTATTGACCCATTACACACTCAAATGTGTCAAATATTATGAGAGATTTTTGTGATATAATTTCGATTTGAAAGGAGACTATAACATTATTTACTTATTACATAATATTACTTACCGTTAGATGATATTTACTATTATTAAGTTTATGTCCGAAAATTCGCAAGTTGTTCGGGTTCATTTACCTCAATATTGAATAAACACTAAAGACTTGGAATATATGATGTGCATCATATGCATATTAATATTGAAAAATAGAAATTCACACTTTTTTTATCTAGCCCATTTTGAAACATCATATCGACCATCAGGCACGTTAGAAAACTCATAGAAAATAGTGGCACTAATAACATGTCATAATGACAAATATTTTCATAAAACCGGTTTTTCCACGGGAGATTTTTGGCACTAAAAACCGTTCAACAAATCACATTGCCAGATTTTGATGTCGTTCAATCAACCCGTGTGCAATTTCAGCCAAAACACAGTCAAGGTGTCTAAGATCAAATGGACACAACAAGAAGATGAATTATTAACATCAGTTGTTAGCAAATTCGGTGCCTCTCGTTGGGACTTTATCGCTACACACATACCAGGAAGAAACGGACGTCAATGCAGAGAGAGATATATCTCTGTCCTCACACCAAGCGTGTGCAAAGACGCATGGACAGCTGCAGAAGATGAAACTCTTCTTCGTCTCCAGAAACAAATCGGCAACCATTGGTCCCTCATCTCAAAGAGTCTTCCAGGACGTACAGCCATCATGGCAAAGAACAGATTCAAACTTCTTTGCCGCCATGAATTGGCCCAATCTTATGCCGCCAAATCTCGCAACAATTCCCCTATTTCATCTACAAATGTCGAATCATCTTCAAGCGAATACAGTGATGCCTCATCTCCTTCAGTCATCGAACCATCCAACTATAATTTCTTCAAGCAGGTCTTACCAGTTTTAGAGAAGTCCGAGCAGCTAATTGATCATGAAAACAAGACATTTGGATCACAAATTCTTTCTTCCAACGCTTTCGATTTCAGCTTTCCAATCGAAGAAGGAATTTTTGATTCTTTTGACAATGTAGAATTTGTTTGCTTCTAGGTAGTAAAATTGTTTGTTATTTTCTTTTATTAATTTATCTTTTTTTTTCTCCCTCTTCAAAATTGTAGATTCTGAATTGCTTAAACAAAGCTAGGATCTCTTTCTCAGCTCTTAGATTATGAAAGTTCTCACCTTCTCTCTCCTGATGTTTCATATCGGAGGAGCAAAATTTTGATGAAAGCTATACTAAGCATGATTTGCTTTACATAGATGCACCAGAAGAGATATATGGCTAGGATTTTAATAGGAGCACCAAATTAGTTAAAATCATATTTTATTAAAGTTTAATACCAAAATGATTATAATGCTTAATGTTATGATCTACAGAAATTTTATTTCACTGTTATCTACAACTTAATGAGAAAATAAATTAAAACATGAGAATTGTTTATGAGTCATACTACAATAAATTAATAAAATAGGCAATTATAATAACTTATTTCCTTGTAAAGATAATTGGAAGAGGAACAGCGAGACAAATTATAATAATAATCACGCCAGCGAGAATAAACCACTTTCTGTTCTTCTCCTCCGCTTTATCGCAGAATATTAAGAATGTTAAACCGATTCCTCCGAGGACACCACCAAGGTGACCAGCCCAATCAACGTGAGGAAGGAAAGAAACGCAAATAAACATGATTGGAAGCATAATGAGGAATGTGGTAAGCTGTATTTTGGCCATTCCTTGTAATTGCGACCAGAGAAGAAGAATTAATGCAGCATAAGCTCCCATTATACCAAAAATACCAGCAGAAGCACCAACAGAGATCTGATTAGCACTTTTCATGGCAGAAACAAGGCCACCGAGGATTCCTGAGAGGAAATAAATAGCAATATATCTGACATATCCCCAAGATTTTTCACAGCCAAGGCAAAACATGAATTGACCTAAAGAGTTAAATAATATGTGAATCCATGAACCGTGTAAGAACATATAAGTAAATAATCTCCAGAATTGATAATCATATCTGATTTTTTGAGTACTCATGGCACCGTATTTAATGACTATGCTTGTACTTGGTTCTAGCATCCATCCAATATCAGTTGAATAGCAAAGAGTCATGATATAGTAAGCAAGTTGGAAAAGTAAAAGCCAGAATGTAAATCTTTTAAGAATTCCACACCAATCAGCTTTTCTTACTGGTGAGCAGCATGGACCAACACAGCAAGGGCAGTAATTTAAGAGGCACATGTCTTTACATTGAATATCTTCCATATTCTCCAAATTCCATGTCCAGAAATTGACATCAAGTTCTCTAGGGATGTTAGCTAAAGCATTTACAACAACTTTTTCTTGACGATATTCATATCCATCCATTGGTGGTAATGGTTCTGTATTTGGCATTGGTTTCTTTTTCTCTTCTTTAGGAGGTTCAACTACTGTACCATCAAGACGGTGGGCGCGTCCTTGAAATAAATTTTGATTGTTTTTTTTGTTGTTATTTGAAGAATCACCGATCTTTCTTCCTGCTCCAGAGTACATAGGCTTTGGACTTTCATTTCTCTTTATATCATTGAAGGTTGTAATATTCGACATTCTTTTAAAAAAGTTATCAGAAAAAAAAATTTATTTTTGAATGGAAAAAGATCTTTTATAAAAATTTCAGGGGGAGAAACCTTATATCAAGATTTTAACGTGAATTTGATTACATGATTTAGTAGTCATCCAAAATTTTTGTCGAAAAGCAATTATAATCATTTTTGTAATTTCGATCGAATTTGAATTGCTTAGTTTTGATTGAGATTCTTTAATGCTTGATATGTGTCACGCCATAACAGCTGATCTTTCATTTGGATTAGATAAATAATATATTTTATCTCGAATTCAATATATTTCTTACAAAATTGTTTTTTTTCCCCAAGAACCTTTCAAGGATATTTCACATTAGAGTCCATCAGTCAGAAACGACCACTTTATTGATAAAAATAAACGGCATTATTTTTTTTTTACTTTTTGGGCCATTCATTTTGACTGCCAACAGTTTGATGGAACAGTACAATGATTTCATAACAGCATATGACAGGATATTTCACATTAGATCAGATGAGTCAACTGATGAAATTTTTGATTTGATCAAAACAATTATTGTTGACAAGTATAAATTACAACCAATCAAAATCATAAGTAGTCTTTTTAATGCGATTAAATACAATTACCGAGCTGTCAAACAATATATTAAAATTCTTAATCAAATTTTCATTAAATATTCCATTACCCCAGAAATGATTGATAATTTGGTTTGTTATTTCCCACCATCATTGAATTTCCAAAGAAATGAAGAAGGTTTTTGCATTGCTGAACTTGATACTGATTTTGAAATCAGGGAAAATGATGTCCAATATATGATAATGTATGATCAAATAGGAAAATTCAAAGAATATATTGCACAAAACCCAATTCCTGATATCAAAGAAATTGTAAAATCTAGTATTGTAGGAAATATTATTGATCAATGCGCTTATTATGGTTCCGTTAACATATTCTATTTTCTTCATCAAACATACAATTTAAGCTCCAATAGTACTCTCGAGAATGCTATTATTGGACGCAATGCCGACATTATTAATGAAAGCTTAAAAGCTAGTTCCATCAATAATCACTGTATCCGGAATGCTATTGTATCTCACAACAATCAATTCATTGCTTACATGTTTGAAAAAAATTTGATTAATATTAATAAAATCAATCTTAATGATATTATGGATGATGATGAAGTCATTTATTCGCAAAATATCAAATCCATGTTTCTGTTTTTCGAGAAAAATAAGAATTCTATTGTTCCATGGTGTTCTTCATATCCACTTAGTATTGAATTAATTAAAAATGAAGAACTGGATTTTTCCAAGCTTGGTCGATTTTATAAGTCAATTCTCTATTATATTATATTATAATAGATCTTTTATTATCTTCACCAAAAAAGTATCATCAAGACATTGACCATGAAGAATTATCAAGCCAAACAGCACTTCATATGGCAGCTATATATAATTACAAAGAAGCAACAGAGATACTCATTTCGTATGGAGCAAATTTAAATGCAAGACATGATTATTTGAGGACACCACTCCATGATGCAGTAGAGAATTATAGTAAAGAAGTGGTATCTTCTCTCATTTCTCATGGCGCAGATATAAATGCAAAAGATATAAATCATCAAACACCTCTTCATTTAGCAGTATTAAGAAATCCTAATACCGAAATAGCAGAATATCTTATTTCTCATGGTGCTAAAGTAGATGTTTATGATTCTGAGGGCAATAGCCCTCTTAGATATGCACGCTATTTCAATGACACAGAGATGATTGATATACTTACTAGGGGGTTAGAAAAATCAAAGCTTCAATAATTCACAAATATCAAGAACATAAAACAAATTGTTTCTAATTTGATTTACTCTTATTTAATCAAACATTATTCGATGTTACTTTATACTATTGAATTTAATTTAACGCTGAATTGTCAACGAAAATTTTCAATCATATTCAATTTTGAATATTTACAGGCTTTTGAATTTTTATGATAAATTCATCTGATAAATATAGTCAACTTAAATACAATTTATTAAATTTTTAACAAAAGTGACAATAATAAAATTTTATATAAAATGCTCAATGATGACGAAAATCTTAGTGGAGATGAGTTAGTTTCTCTTGTTTGCTCTAAATCACTTGACATTCAAGATCTAATTCAGAAGCATGATCCATCAGCAGTTCAAGAATTTCAAATTTTTTATGATCAAGCAATAAAAGCGCTCGATTTACAAACAGCAAATTTATCATCATTAGAGAAAGAATCAATTACTTATCATGATTCATATAATAACTCAGCGAAAAGTCTAAAATCACTAAAAGATAAAGTTAAATCATTAAACCAAGAAAAAATGCAGCTAAATGATACGATAGATATCTTAACTTACGAAAATAATATACTTGAAGAACAATGCAAAGGTTTATTCGATAAAGAAGATTCAACTGATTATGAATCACTTATTAAGTCAGCACAGAACATGATAGATGAGCTAGAACAGAAAGATAAAGAACTTGATGAAGAGCTAGCCATAGAAAACAATAAAAATACGAATGATTTAGCAAAAGAAATACCAAATCTTAAAAAACAGATAGAGGACTTAGAGGATGGCCTCGCTGTAAAAATGAAGAAGAATCAAAGGCGTGCAAAAGAAATTGAAGTCAGAATTAAAAAATTTGATTCACAAAATAATACAGATCAGAAACAAGAAACTGTAGATGACTCAGATGAAGAGAACGATGGGCCTTCAACAATTATTCATAGAACTTCGGCTTCAATTCAAGAACAAATAAGAGATGTCAGAGCTAGTTTAGAAAGAGCACTTAAGCAAAATGGAGCTCTTAAGACAAATCTTAAAGATCTTTTAACAGATTTGGATGCAATGCATGAAGAAAATTTCCAATTGAAAGGCCTTGTTGATAAAGTACAAAAAAGAGGAAAACAATGATGATATCCCGTATTGTCAAAAGTTTTATAAATAAAAGATAATTCTATACCATTATTTTACTTTTAATTTTTTAAATTATAATATTTTGCCCGTATTGATAACAATCCATTAGAGAACTGTAAATGGAAGATCCTGTATATGTATTAGATAATCAAGAAAATTATAATGAAACAGGATTATTTCGAATTTGAATAAGAATAAGGATATAAAATAAGATGAATCGAAATACAATACAAATAGTTTTATAATATACAAATTTCAAGATAAAAAACAAAATATTATTATAAATTTTTGAAATATCTTATTATAAACTAAGACATATAGTTAAAACTGTCTTAATATATAATGGATTGCACTTTCTTTTTTGATTCCGTAATCATCCATTGTTTTATTGATTGATAAAGGAATACCGTTCAAAATCAGCCTGCATTCGTTAAATGATATGTTTAAGCGTTGACATACAACAAGCTGTAATTCTCTAATTGTTGAGTGTGCGTATAAATGAATGGTAATACTTTTTCCTGTTAAATCCTTTACGTATATTGGAACTACGTTAACAGCATCTGATGCCATTGTAACTCTATCTTCGTTTTGTAATGATTTAAATAGGAATTCTGTAATTAAATTTTGGCCATGTAAAACCAAATGCTGACTTTTCTTTGGAACATTGGATAATTTCTCAACAATTCCTTGGAATTGGTCGAGAGTAACGTCATTAGAAATGTGTAAAAGATGGACTTCTCCACTGAGAAGTTTCAAGTAAACCTTTTTCGGTTCTATATTACCATTATGAATTGTATCGTCGAAATCTTGAAGAAGTGGAGTGCATTTCCATTCCTTCATTAAGGATAAAATTTCATTTTTGTATTTAATATTAATAAATGGGCTTTCTCCATTAAGAATCTTTATAAAACAGTCGAATGCTTCAGTTGAATGTAAATCAACAAGATTTATTCCTGTATTCTTAAAATTGCAATAATTTTCTGCAAAATAATCTGATATCCTGATTAACTTCATAATATCCATGTAGTAATCCTTCCCGTTGTGACATATATTGTTAGTGGTCCGTTTTATAGGGCTTTGCTTGATTTTGAACATTACTTTTATTTTTTAAAAGTGACAAATTCCTTGTCATCTGTTTCCATATGAAAATCTATGAAAGTGGAGATGCCATTAAAGATAACGTAGAATAGGTGAGACGTATCTTCACTATGTATACTGTAGGATCAATCAGCTGCATTATAATTAAAATTTTTTAAATCAATTTTGAAATTTGATTAGTAGCATTATATTTATTTCCTTATTTTTATCAGTTTGACTTCAGCTTCTCGGTTTACATTGTTACAAATAGAAAATTATATTGTGATTCAATAATTCTAATGGTAAATATGAAAAATAATAAACAAACATATATTAAATTTTTATAAAACAAACAAATAATACATGCAGAGTAAAGTTAGACAATATATTCTAATCTTTTGACATTATACAGATATCAGTTTCGTAAGTATTGTACATGAATCCTAAATTATCAGGAGCTAAGTCAAGCCATCGTTTGGCTCCTAACAAAAACTTAATTTTGTCAATCTTTTTTCCTGAACCTGCCCAAACAACCAAATCTTTGATTTTGTACGATCTAGGATAACATATCCTTGGAGAAGAGTATCCTGATGTGCAATTCTTTACTTTTGAATAATCTCCTGAATCAATCCATTTAAAATACTTTGATTTAGTAAATGGTTGACCAAGGAACCTGAAATCATGATTGTGAATGGGCATAATATCAATTTGATCCAAAACATGAGTAATTGTTTCATATGCTGGTAATTCTATTTGACAAGAGATTTCAAACTTCCTTGGTCTGTCAAAGACGGCCTTTACAGCAGATCTCGTAAGTAAAACACCAGAATTTGGTGCAAATATCTGAAAATTATCTCGAAGTTCCTGACATTGGCCTTTTGCTAAAGGAGAGTCGTAGTAAGATGAATTGGCGTACTTAGAAATGAATTTTGGTAATAGTTTTGGATTAACATAAGCTCCATCGCTGACAATTAAAATCCAATTTGCTGTAGAGCGCGCCAAGAACATTTTGAATAAAGAATACATAAGATAACATGAAGGACTTCTGTTAATTGGAAATTGTTTAGGAGGATCTGCAAATGTAATTGTTCTAAGACTACAATTCGAATCTGAATATGAAGAAAGCGAGTAAATTTCAACTGCATCAACAAATTGCATTTCTTGAACTTCTTTGATCCAAGAATCATATAGAGTGCATAGCAGTTCCGTTGGTTCATAGACACTATCCATTACAGCAATGTATAGTTTGTCTTTATCTGGTATTGAATGATTTGATTTTCGTGGAGGTGGATATGGATTGGCATAAATTCGTTTTGGAAGTTCGAAATCGGATAATAAATCCAATTTATCGGCATTTAAACGAGATTGAAAATTTAAAACAAACAGAGATAACGCTGATATACTGATTGAGAATACAATCAGGTATATATTCGATCCCTTCCTCATCTTACGGATAAAATGTTTAATTTTGGGAAATTTCTGATGTCTGGATAAAAAAGTGACATATATTGCAATCAAATCCTTTTATTTTCCAAACATACATTAGTTAGAATATGAATTGAATTTACTAATCTGACATATTTACTACGTAAATTCTCTTCAAATCAAGATTGGAATGTATTTCGAATTAAAAAATCAAAATATCTCAGTTAACATTTCAAGAATGCCTGTCACATATCAAATCAATCCCAATCTAGTGTTAATATTGCCTTCTTGTTCAAGATTAATTTGAATTATTTAAGTAATCCAACATTTTCTGATTTTATCAATGATTTCAATACAGCAAAAACTAAATATTATATTTCATCGATAATGACATTTTGGGCAAATTTCCTTGTAAACCTAAGATTTGGGGGTCGATACAACAATATATGATTTCTGAACTTCAGCGTATTCTTTTTTCTTACATCGCGGTGGAAAATTCTTTAAAAATAATTTGTCAGAAATTTTTATGATAAATCCCACATACGAGGAGCCGACTTACAAAATTATTCTTCTTGGCAATTCAGGAGTTGGTAAAACATGCATTGCTAAGAGGTGGACACAAAATCTCTATACAGATGGCATTGAACCTACTTTAGGATCTGCAAATTATTTTAAAGAAGTTTCTCACAACGATCAAATTATCAAAATTTCTCTTTGGGATACAGCAGGCCAGGAACAGTTTAGATCAATTGCACCAATCTATGTTCGTGGCAGTCATTGCGCCATTATTGCGGTTTCTAGCATTGACTTCGAGTCAATGCATTCTGTTTCACAATGGAAGGAACTCTTAGATAAAGATCAGGAAAATCCAATTCCAGCAATTCTCGCAATTACCAAAATTGATCTTGAACCAACCTATGATCTAGAGCAGTCTATTGAGCAAATCAAAGACAAATTCAAATACATATTCTACGTGTCTGCAATGAACGGATCTGGAATTGAAGACTTATTTGTACAGGCAGCAATTCTAGCTAGAGAATTTGGACTTAAAGAAAAACACGAACCAATTGCTGCTGAAAATACTACTCCTGTTAAAGATAGCTCATATTGTTGCTAAGGTTGTTTAAATGTTTAATTTTTGCTTATAATATGCTTGTTTTTACATCATTTGAACAATCATGTGAGTTTTATATACGTAACATGAGCAGATACCCTTCCTTTTGAAAATATCGAAAGGAATTTAAAGTAAGACCCAAAACAAGATAAAAAGAATAACATTTAAATTTAAAGTTACATAAAAGGAACACATAACAGCTACAAAATACTCATAGAATCGGAAATATTATAAAATTAATTTAATATCCAAACAAAATGTTTTAATAACAACAAATAATAGCGTATTCCATGCAGAATTTCAGTTCCCCGATGAACTTTGCTGAGTGCTTGTAGATTGCATTCTATTTGCTTGCATATGAGAAGTTTTACGCTCTGGCTTTGCCTTATTAGATTTCGAAGATGTTCTCTCGTTTAGTTTGGGCTTACAATCGTCATACATTGGATATGGTGTCGTTGCTGCTTGAATTGTAGCTTGTTTTCTTGAAATTTGTTCTTTAAGAACGCTAATATGATACATCATTTCATTTTGCAATTTTGCGCTTCTTTGTGCATAAAGTGATAATTCATCTCGAAGTTGTTGTGAAACTCTGTTAAATGTATCAATTAGATATTGCATCTCTTCCCTCTGCTGCTCAATTATTTCATCTCTTGGATCTATTTCTGGTTCACTAGAGTAGTTATTCATGCAAATAAAAAATTCTTAACGTACAGTAACCATGATATGATAAATTGCGTATGAACTTTTGATATTATGCATATATGGAGAAATAAATAATTGTGGCATCATGATGTCGTTTCAAATGAAACAAGTGTTAATATTTTGGAAAGAGGATGATATCAAATTGCATTTGTACTATTTACCATGCAATATTTTTCTTTGTACTTCTTAAATAATTCAGTTGCAGCCTTGTGATTCTTTGAATTAATGAAGATGGAATTGAAATTTGATAGAGAACGACATGATAGTGATTACCCCTAACTATACTAGATGAAAACCCAAGGTTTTTCAGTATGACATGGCTATATAATTAATCATGACATTAATTTATCTAATCATCTCTTATTCAAAAAAATACTAACGCGAGAATATTTAGTACCATCATTTAATAATATCTTGCACACGCATTTTCTAATCCTTCGGCTAGATTTACAGATTTTATATTCTTCCTGATCCCCTTTCAAAAAATTGAGAAGATAACAAATGTCAAAAGATATGAAAATACGAAAATAGGATTTCTTGGTATGACGAAAATTTGTTGTTGCAAAAAATTTCAATAGGAAATTTACACCATTAGAACCTCAAAAAAAAGTTAGATGCTATTTCTTTTAGTCAACTCTGCAATTTCAGAAACAACTCCAGGTGGCATACCTTCAGACAAGTTTCCTGATATACTTAAATCGATTTATACTAACTATAATGGCACTTATTTTGCATCAGGAGCTGCCGCCATTTCATATCAGGGCAAAAAGATCTACGAAGATGTAATTGGCTATCAAGATATCTTACAACAGAAAAATGCAACGCTTCAAACTCTCTACGAATGGGGTTCAACTACAAAATTGTTGACACACGTTGGAATAATGCAGTTATACGAGAAAGGCAAAGTTAATTTCGAAGAAGATATCGAAACATACTTAGGCAAAGGATTTTTCAAGCATAAAAGCAAAAATGACAAAATCACAATTTTAAACTTGATGCATCATGACGCAGGCTGGGATGAAACAATCGATTCTCCGATATTACCACACAGTACATCTGACGAAGACCCCGAAGACTCAATCAAACGCATGGAACCAAGATCTTATTCAAAACCAGGCCAATTTGTTGGATATTCTAACTTCGGTGTAGCTGTTGAAGGTCTTATCATCGAGAAAGTATCAGGCGTTAAATATTGTGACTACATCAAGCAAAATATTTTTGATAAACTTGGAATGACACATTCATCAATTGATCCATCACGCAAAGACATTTCATCCAATGAATTCTCTAATTTAGCATCCGGTTACGCGACAGTCGATGGCAAACTGAAATATCAAGATCCAACTTCAGTTTTTCTCGCTCCTGCAGGTTCCTGCATTAGTACAATTGGTGATTTAAGTATATTTGCAAACAGTATCACACCAGTACAAGGCGTTGAATGCCCTCTTTTCGAGAAAAACGATACACTTGAATTATTTTTGAATAATTCTAAAATTATTTCACAAGGTTCACCAGGAATCAGTCATGGCTTATGGGAAGAGTATTATACGAACAAAATCCTTGGTTTAGAGCACTTAGGAAACACTCCAGGGCAAAGTGCAGTTATCAGTATTTTACCAAAAGAAGGATGGAATTATGTTGGATTTGCAAATACTTATGCTGATTTCTTGATGACATATTCATTCCATAGATATATTTGGGGACTTTATACACCTATTTCTAATAATTCAATACCTAATGATGCAGCCGGATATTATCAAAACAACAGAATTGTTCATTCTGGATTTTTAAGTCATATTACTTTGTTGAATTCTCTTATTGAAATCAAAATTGATGCTTCTAAGAATCATATATTAATGGATGGATATCCTTTCAATGTTTCAGATATTAACTTGTATTCAAGAAGTGATTTGACACCTAATAAAAACGTTGGAACATATCATTTGAGTTTTACTTTTAATGAAAAAGGTGAAATTAATGGTTTATATACTTATTGTACAGGATTCAAGAAAGTTCCAAAGAATGTCAACAGAAATATCACTATTTTCTGTGGTATAATTAATATTTGTTTCTTTGTTTCATTCGTACCGATAATTGGCATTTTAATTATTGCTTGCATTTACAACAAAAACATTTTGGCATCGAAACATTTCAAGTACATTGTTTTGACGTTTTTAATTGCTGCAGAATGTATTGCAGAACCATTAGTTTTGAGAACAACAAACACTATTAAATCAGCAATACATTTGAAACATAATTTATTCCATGTTCTTATTTCTTTGTATATAATTGTAAGTGTAAGAATCCTTTGCTCTATCTTTACTTTGTGTTTCTTGATTTATAATTATTGCATTCATAGAAAACATGAATCAATAGAATCAATGACTGTTTTCGAATCATTGAATATAATAACTGATGAAGCTTACTCTGGAAGACCAATTCCTTTCAGACCAAACTTATGCTGCTCTTTCATTGTTTTTACTTCATTATTCTTGGCAAACGCAATAAGTTTTACACTGATTGCTTGTGATATAATTATTGATATTTACAGACTCTAAAAACATTTATTTTCATTATTATTGTAATTAAACTCTTTTTAACTCAACTCCACTTTATTATCATGAATTTTACAAGCTTATCTCCAAGTTTCAAGAAAATTTTCACAATATGAAGTATTTCTACAATGATGTTCACATATGGAATTAAATTTATTATTTTTTTATAACTTTTTTTGTTATACATTAAGAAAATAACATAATACATACATTTGGACCAAGATAATAACTGTAAAAACGTATTTTCATACAATTATTTTTAAAATATATCTCCAATACAAAAATAAGAAAAATAAGTATTAAACTCATTGTAGTCAAGTGTATTTAGATGCTAAATAATGTTATAATGAACAGTATTATAGATTCCTTTTTAGAAGAACAAAAATTTAGAAATAAAATCAATGTGAATATTATTCTACAGAAGTAAGATCATGGATTTATAAGACAAAAACATTTCAGATGTTCTATTTTATTTAAATACCTAAAAATAGAACGTAATAGATATTATTTCTAGCAGTTTGAACCTTGCTCAAGCCTCTGAACTAGTTTCTCTCTTACTTCAGCGGCTTCTTGTTGAAATTGTTGTACCAATTGCTCAGCATGTTCTTTTAGTCTGTCAATTTGATTATTGCATTGTTTTCTAAGGTAATCTTCCACAGTCATATCTGGATTAACATTGGATAAGTCAATATTCTCCTTTGTACTCATTTCTAAATTATAAAATAAACGTACACATATTAAGGGTGCACCCGTATGTACGTTTATTTGAGAGGAGGAGGATTACCCTCTCAATTTTGAGGGATTCGTTAGTTTATTTTCTCGATGAATATGCAATAAAATTTGATTTTTACCTTATCAATATACTTCATATAATATACACATGTTCATGTAAAAACTTTTTTCCAAAATCCTCAGGAATTAAGGGATTTTTGAATTTTAAGAATTTTTTTCGAATTTTTTCGAAAAAAAAATATTTTCAGAACAGCCTTAACGGCTAAGATTTAGGAACAATGTTAAGTATCAAAAAGAAAGGAGGTCTGATATAGACAACATATATCGTTGAAGGTTGAAAAAATCTCTAATATTTGAGCCCAAAATTTCAAATTTTAATTTTTTGAAAAAAGAAGCCACCCGTATGTACGTTTATTTGAGAGGAGGAGGATTATATTTTTGAAAGGGTGAAACATTATGAATATGTTAATTATATAATAATATGTATTATTATAAAAAAGAAAAAATAAAGCACGTTAAAATTTTTCTTTCTTGATTTTTTACAAAATCTACTTAGAATTATGCAAAATATGACTAAATAATTATAAATTTCAAGTTAAATTTTAATTTTGATAAATAATTTAAATTTCAAAATATCAAGTTCAGTTCGACTATGTATGTAGTAATTCCTCAATAAAGTGCCAAAACCCTATTAAAATATATGAACATTTTCAACATTTTAATGTTTTTATTTAAAAATTTGATGGAATATGAGCTTCAAACAATTATTATGTAAATAAAAATAATTAAATATATGTATTTATTCGTATTACAACCGTAGTAAGTCGATTCTTCCTTTCTTCTACTGAGATTTGAATTTGATTTCGAATTGTAAAGAGATTCAAAGGGAAAATACTAGCGGATAAAAACTACCTCCATGAAAGGGTCATAATGGAGTCAAGTTGTATTTTTTGATATTTTTTGCTTTTCGAGCCTAAATAGGTAGCCAAGATAATGCCTAAAAATAAGGCTCTAAATTCTGAAGTTTACATGATCCTCTCGTGTGCACCCTTAATATTATATATGTTTCAAGTGCCACATAAGAATAGAAATTATAATAATCTTAATATTATTGCCTAAAGCTGATAATACCATATAATTTATGAATAATTTAACTTTTTTTGAGTGCGGGACAAATTCGCCAACTGTCACTTTTCAATAACCTTAAATTACACCTTTCTCATTTTTATAAAATAACCTTAAATTATATTTGAAGAAATTATGTCTATGATATATGTTTTATGCTAGAATCTTGGAGTTTTCATGCACTACACAAGAGCTCCAAGGTTCCAAGAGTGAATGCTCAATAGCAATTATAGAGATGTACCTTTTCAAAATGACTTTTACTGATTAAATTTAATCAATAGAAGACATTTTGAAAAGGTACCTCTACAATTAGATATACAATAGATTCAAAGCTTCATTTCAGATAGATTTGAAACTTTGAAACTCTTGGTAGATTTTGAGTGAATGCTGACAATCATCTTTGAGAAGGTTTTCTTTAAGAAAACCTTCTCAAAGAGGTTTCTCAGGAGCCCTGAGGCTCCCTTTCGTAATGATTGGGAGCCTTGGGGCTCCTGAGACGAAGAATGGCTTCACCGAATCTTTGATCAGCAGAGGCCAAATGAAAAGGCCTCTGCTGATGGATTCTCAGGAGCCCCAAGGCTCCCAATCATTACGAAAGGGAGCCTCAGGGCTCCTGAGACGAAGAATGGCTTCGCCGAATCTTTGATCAGCAGAGGCCAAATGAAAAGGCCTCTGCTGATGGATTCTCAGGAGCCCTGAGGCTCCCTTTCGTAATGATTGGGAGCCTTGGGGCTCCTGCAGCAGAGTATCGCTCCGCTCCATTAATTTTTTTTAAAAAAAGTGCCGTGTGGCAAATTTGTCCTGTTCCCACTTTTTTTCATGAAAAAATATTGAATTTCTATAAATTTGCGATTTTGCTTTGTTGTTGAAGCAAATTTTCAATTTAGATAGAACAAGCCGCAACTAGAGAAAGAGAAATTTTGAATTTATCTTAAATTTATTTCTTTTTTATATATTTATATTATTTAAATTTAATATTTAATATTTAAGTAATCGGATTACAAAAACCGATTCAGCCATTCAATTTATTCAATTTTCTCAAAAATTAAGAAGAAGAATAAACTTGATCGAATATAATTTTATCGTACATTTACACTCTGCCGGATATGACGCTAAAATGACTAATATGATTTGTGAGCCAAAATCTTAAGCTATCAGAAATCAACTGCTTTTTAACAAAATTCATAATAATATCCTGTCTTGGATAAATCGTCTAATTAATATTTTATTCAATAATTAATCTTCACAAATTTTTCATATTCGATCATTTTCTTATAAAAATCATTAGTATCTATATAATGGAACTTAGCTCAGAGTTGTTTATGTGCATTTACATATTAAATGCTTCTATAATGATAGCTAACTTCATGATGCGTCCAAATGCTACCTATGGAAAGGTTAAATATATTTTTATCTTCACAAAATTCTTAATTATGCCATTAATTGGAGCAATTTATTATTTCGGAACCAAAAAGGTAGCATTTAGTGTTATGCTGTATGTTTTTGGCCACTGGTTCGGAGATCTTATTCTCTTATCAGATTCAAATCTTGCTGTAAACTTAGGAGGATTATCTTTTACAATTGGACATTTTGCAATAATACATGCTTTTCATGTTGACTGGGCACATTATCCAATAGGAGCATTAGTTTTAGCATTCCCATTCATTGCTGCTCAACAATATAAGATAATTAAAAACGCGAACTTTAAGACTGTATTTGGATGGTGCCTATTCACTTATTGTTGCTTTTTAGATTATGCTTTATTAGGAGTTTCAGGACGTGTTGGACAACTTGGATTCAGTAATAAATCCTTCTTACTCGGCTACTTTGGTTATATTTCCTTCATGACATCTGATTTTATTTTAATAAGTACAATTCTTGGTATTGCAAAGGGTCTTTGCCGTATTGAAATTCTTGGTACATATATGCTAGCTCAGTTATTACTTGGAAATGCTATTTTAGCTCAAAATTATTATTAAAAATTTAGTAAAAAACTTTTTTATTTAATAAGAATCGTTATCATAACTTTTTGAAAACTTTTCATAATTTTTTTGAAGAAAATAACTTTGAAATCATCTTGAATTCAGAGAAATCTTCAAATTGAAAGGTTTCACTACGTACAAAGTCCACATTGCAACCAACAAGTTCACATATAAATCACAAACCAAATATTGCTTTGTGTAAGGCTTTATCAATTCTAATATAGTAATGCAATAATCTCGGGAACATGGCTCTCAATTTTGAGTAGTTTACGAATTTCTCAAATAAAATTGAGGGGATTTTGTTCCCGAGATTTTTGCAAAAACGGTTTTTTAAAAAGTACTATAAATTCTTTTACAAAACAATATAACAATATGTATAACTTCAATATTTGAAACAGAAGCTCCGTAATTGATTCAGGATAAAATTTTGAATTATCAAATCATGGAAAAATGGAGTTGTGCGCTTGTCAATATAATGGGTACATCCAAGTGCATTATGGCATTCATTAATACGATGGTTCCAACGTAAAAATCTAATGAATGAGTCAATAACTTCACGTAATATCAATATTTTTTGCAGTATCGTCTAGAATAGCTAGACTGCATGTTGAAATACATGTATGACTGCTTGGATTAATGGTTTCGTGAGTATTCTCGCATGTGGGAAAGTTGCCGTTTAAAATTAAAAATGATTTATCTAAGACTTTAATTTCATTCTCTTTAAAGTGAACTTGATATCCATCTATATTTTCTTATAAAATTAGATCCAAATGTAAAATATTAAATAAATTGAAATCAAATATTGAGATTAGCTGGTTCTATCTATATACATTACTCATACAGTAGCAATAAATAATGATTGTCTTATACATTAATGTTAAATCTATATTTTTATCATTAATGTCAACAAAAAAGTTCCGAAAATATGAAATTAGTCAACAAAACTATACAAATATGTTTTTATTCTTATGTCTATGAACACAGTATGCTTTATATCTTTGGATAGATATCAATCAGGAAAATAATCGATTTTAATTCAAACTATATTTTTATAAAATATTAATTAGAATAATATGCACTACTTATATAGAGAAAATTTTCATTCACAAATTTTTCTGAGGCCGAACCTAAGATTTTGAGAGTACTATAAATTCTCAAAATTTTGTTAAAAAAACTTTGTAAATTCTCATTTAGTTGATTATCGATCAATACCATATAATTCAATCATTTATAAATGTAATTGAATTAAATCGCATTTTTTGTCATTTTTTTTTATAAAAAGCAAATTTTATTATTACTCTACAGTTCCCTTATCAAATGCATAGCTTTATAAGATCATTGCTTTATCCGTGTTCACTGTATAAAACTGAGTAATATATGTTGGGAATAACAACATCACAAACAATATATGTGGCGAAACGTCATCAAATTATATTAATCTTAGAGGAAGTTCAGGTACATGTAATTTCACAACATTCAGAGAAAACAACCAAACTCAAGGTGAATCGCTTTATTTCAAAACTTTAGATTCATACACTCAAATAGTTTCTTATTGCAATATTATTGGAAATAAATGCGGAATAGATAATGAGCAAGTTCTATTTTATTGTTCATGCACAACAAATGTCGATCACTGCATATTTTTAAATAACATTGCAAAATTCATGTTTGAACAATCTGATCAAAGTTCAACTCTGACAATTAAAAATTCATATGTTGACTCAAATTCAACAACAGGACCAGGATCTGTCAAATTTAATAATTTAACAGATAATTACAAATTTAATGATTTTACGCATATTTATAATGATAATTGTTTCTGTGAACCAGAAAAAATAAATCCCAATTGGGTTAAATACTTTGGCAACGCACCTAAGATCGAAAAGATACAAAATAGAGCATCTATATATGATAAAACATGTTCAAATAATTATTACATTTTTAACTGCTACTTTGAAAATTGCAAAGCAAAGGGTGCAATTTACATTGAAAGCGATAAGGAGATAGTCACATTTGCAGAAGAAACAGTATTTAATCACTGCAGTTCCACATCATATGGTGGATCTCTTCACTACGGCTGCACAAAAGAAGGACAATTTGTTCAACAACGAACATGTTATTATAAATCAATATCAGAAAATGAAATGGCTTTTATTCATTTTGTTAAATCGTCTTCATCTAGCAAAAACTATGCAATTGAAGTTTCAGTAATTAATTGCGGAGAAAATGAAGGTAAAGGAAGTGGAACATTAGGAATTGGGAGTGGTGATATCCATTTTGATAATAACAACATCACAAACAACAAATGTAGACTATATTCATCAATTCATATTCAACTTGATGGAAGTTCAGGAACATATAATTTCTCAAATTTCAGAGAAAACAATCAAACCGGAAGTATATCACTTTATTTTCACTATCTGACAAGAAAACAAACACATACAGTTTCTTATTGCAATGTTATTGAAAATAAATGTGGAAAAGATAATGAGCAAGTTCTATTTTATATTTTATGCACAACAAATGTTGATCACTGCATATTTTTAAATAACATTGCAAAGTACATGTTTCAAAAATATGCAGAAGATTCCACTTTGACTATTTCAGAATCATATGTTGAATCAAATTCAACAAAAGGATCAGAATCAGTTTATTTTAATAATCTAAGAGATAATTACGATTTCAATAATAATTTTTCACATTTTCACACAGAAAATTGTTACTTACAACCAGAAAATCAAATTACATTTAAAATAACAAATCATCGTTCATTCAATCTCAAAGTTCATCGAAGAAGATAAAATATAAATAAATTTTTTATTTATCTTTCTGTTTGTTTGATTGTGAAGATAGTTTCTTTATCTGTTCCAATATCTTGTTGTTTTCTCTTTCACTTGTTGTCTTAAATTTAGAGATTTCTTCAATCAATGTTTTCTTCTTCGAAACGAGTTCTTCGTATTCTTTGTTTTCGTGATCAATTCTTTCTGTTTCTTGTTTAGTTTGATTGATATTTTCGTTTGTAGAATTAATTTTTTCATTGAGTTCTTCAATCTTTTTCTGTGATTGATGAATGAAACTCTTGATTTGTTCGTATTCATCACGTGATGAATCAACTTGATCACGAAGCTCTTTCAACTTTGTTTGTCTTTTTTCTCTGATTCGTGTCGAAATATCTTTGTCTCAAGTGCTGACATTTCTTTAGAAATTGTTTCTGAAAATTCTTCTTCAACGAATTTCTTTTTATTTCTTTTGAAAAATCGATATCAAGACCTTCACCAATGATATTGTCCACGAATCAATCTTACTCTTGGAATTTACCTGTTTTATAATCAACATTTCTTGTTTTTGGTTCAACGTTTTCTGGATTTTCTTTAATTTCGACTTTTCTGCTCAAAATCTTCTGCAACAAACTTGGTTCGAATCAGTGAAAGGATCTGATACAGGTGGTGTCATAACTTCGATTTCTTCCATGAAATTATCTTTTTGAATTTTTGATTCTTCGATTTCTGGGATATTTTCAACTTCAAGGCTTTTAACAGTATCTGGAAGCATCTCGATCATGTCCTTGAGGTCTGTGAGTCTCTCCTTCTGCTTAGATAAAACTTTCCGTTTTAATTCAAGGAATTTTTCGATTTCATCGCTATCGTCGTTTAGAGAGTTATCCGAAATCGATAAATTAGAAAGTGAAGTGGTCTGGGACTTTGAAATGTTGGTTAAAGATTCAACAATTTCATTTAGCTCTTCTATAGCAAGATTTTGGTAGTTTTCGGATGTATCGAGTATTTCATTCAACTTATTGATCTTCTCTTTGCATCTGGTGATTTGTTCTGTTGAAATTTGGTCAATTATTAATTTCGGAGGATCCTGGAACTGAATTGGGGTCAATGATGGTGCTACAAACAATCTGTTGCCTTTGGAGATGATTTGCTGGACATCTTTTGTGATATCGTTGATTAATAATTTAATTTGAGTATCATTAGCGAAAACTTCATGATTTTCGCCATGGAAACATTGGTTTAGACCATCAACAATAGTTTGTGCTTGATTGATCTGCTTTTGGGCTTCAAATATCACTTCTGAACATAATTTAAATCTTTTTTGCTGAATTTCTGTTAAATGGTCGGCCAAATTAATTCTTACACTATTTATTATGTTGTATCTATCATTGTCAAGTTGGTATATTTGATTGTTCAGATCATTTAGCCTTTGTTTCTTTGTTTGAAGAATTTTTCCTTGTTCTTCTGAATTTACGAAGAAACTGGTAATCAGGCTGTCAATAGGCTTCGATTTCAAGTACTTTGGAATGAAAGATGTTGAGTGAAATTCGATATTATTTTCTTGATTTATTGAATTTTGAAGATCTGATGGAATTATTGAAGAAATAATACTGCCAGCTTCATATTTAGGACATAGTAATGGCGTTTTCATCCTTTGTAATATATCTGGATGAGTTTCTTGGAAAGAAAACAAATCTGGTTGTTCATTGTAAGTAAATTCTTCGTTATTGTCAAGGCAGTAGACAGATCTTCTTAGTTTTGAAAGCGTATCTATTTTTTGGAGATAAATTTGCTTCAAATTCAATATTTGAGATTGAAGTCTTGCATATTGAACAAAATTTGTATTTCCGATGATTCTTGTTCTTTGGGAAATTAATGGGGTCGAAGAATTTGCACTTGAAAGAACGGCATTTTTGATTGCGGATTTTTCTAAATCTTCTTTAGTTTGATTGTATTCATTTTGGATTTTTTGAAGTTGCTGTAAATTGATATCTCTTTGAAGTTCAAAATTTTCTCTAAAATTGTTTTCTCTTTCGATTTTATATTCTAATTCAGCGATTTGATCATTTAATTCTCTATATTGGTTAATAACTCCTTCTAAATAAGCCTTCCTTTGTAGTGATGGTTCCATATTTGCTTCAACTTGGTCTAAAATGGAATCAATCATTTAAAAGGAATTTGTCACTTTTTTAGAAAAAAAAATAGAGAATATAGTGTCTTGATAGAGTTAATGTTTGAACATTACCTAAGACATTTTAATTTTGCAATTTTATAGAGTTTTACTGAATTTTAAATAATTGTCGGTAAAAACTTTATTTTTGTTCAATTTGATACATGAAATCATGGAAAACAATACAGATAAATGAACAACAATTGAAAATATTACTTTTTATATCCGAAATCAATTAAATCGACAATACGTTTTTGTATCTGTTCCATAAACAATTACATACAATGATTTTTATGATATTTTATCAATACACTACTTTTAAATTTTTTAAGGGAGGCTTCCGACTAGAAAGCCCTCTCAATTTTTTGTGATGTTTACACCAAAAGTGAGATTCGTTAAGCGTTTTTCTCGTTGAATATTGAGTTTCCCGGATTTTGAGTTATTCATAAAGCTTCTCTATATTATACCCTATCTACTGATATGATTATTTTTGAAAAATCTCTTAAATCGACCTGCACTGAATTTTTTAGGGAAAATTCGAAATTTTATAAGCGTTTTCTGTAACGTTTTTTTACGGAATAAAATCCGAAAAATAATTTTTTGAAGAATCATTTGGGTAGAATACTTATCGAAAATTATATTTATTATAATTTTGGTCGATAAAAATAAGCAGATTCAAAACTGGCAAAAACCCTTTCGGCAATTTGTGGACGATTCCGAACCCCCTCATTTTTGAAATTTAATAAGAAAAATAGAATCTTTATTAAATATAGATTTTAAAAAACTTGGTTATAAATTATGAAATTTTCTCACTTGGGCTAAAAAGTGACAATTTGGTCGGAAGCCACCCTTAATGTCCGATCAAGACATTCATCCAAATAAATTCAGTGAATTGCAAAGTATCTTTCAATATCACATCAATTTATACAATACGTTGTATCACTTGAAAACCGAAAATACTGAAATATTAAACTCGATTTACAAAACAATCAAAACAGAATTGATTGAATCCAAGAACTATCCTCCTCAAAATATTATCAAAGATATTTTGCAAATTATACCGTATAATAATCGCTACACAAAGTCATATTTATCTCTTGCCAAAATTATATATGATTAATATCATGTGGAAGAGGTCACAGAAGTAGAAGATATTTCAATCCTCCTATTTTACAAAGAATATGGAATTAAATTAGACAAATCTTATAATTTCGAAGCAATTAAGTCAGAAAATCTTGATATTCATACAGAAGATATAATTTACAGAGCAATTATGTATAATGACTTAGAAAGATTCATCGCATTCACAGAAAGAGAAGGATTTGATAAAGATCAAGAACTTAAAAGCAAATTATATCCGGATTCTAAAGAAAGACATCTATTACTTGAATTATGTTGTTATCATGGAGCAGTTGACTGTTTCAAGTTCTTAAGAACGAAATTTCACTCAGAAATAACTCAAACATGTCTAAAATTTTCATTTTTAAGTGGAAATCAAGAGATAATGAGTGAATGTTTGAAATATCAAAAACCAAATTATAGATGTATGGGATATGCAATTATTTCTCATAACATTGATTTTGTTACTTTCTTAATGAATGAATACAATATGGACATAGGTTTAATAAATTGCGGAGTTCATAAAAATCTTGAATCATTTTTAGTTTATTTCGATCAAACTAATAATATTAACAAATGCTTTGTTTATTCACCGTTATTCAATATCCCATCTCTTTGGGAATATTTCATTTCGCATGGTGCAAATATCAATGGAAAAGATGAATATGGAAAAACTGCTCTTCATTTGGCCACAGAAAATAATATTAAAGAAATAGTCAAGATTCTTGTTTTGAATGACGCAAATCTTGAAGAAAAAGATCTTTTTGGAAAAACCGCTCTTCATAATGCAGCACATTATAATGGCAAAGAAACAGCTGAGCTTCTTATTTCTCATGGCGCAAATATCGATGAAAAAGATCAATTTGGAAGAACTGCTCTTCATCATGCATCATGTAAAAATAATAACGAGATTGTCGAATTTCTTATTTCACATGGTGCAAATATCAATGAAAAAGATAACGATGGAAGAACCGCTCTTCAATATGCAGCACGTTATAATTATAAAGAAACAGCAGAACTTCTTATTTCACATGGCGCGAATATCAATGAAAAAGATCAATATGGGCAAACCGCTATTCAATATGCAGCACGTTATAATTATAAAGAAACAGCAGAACTTCTTATTTCACTTGGTGCAAATATCAATGAAAAAGATAAATATGAAAAAACATCTCTTCATATTGCAGCAAGTTATAATAGTAAAGAAACAGCAGAACTTCTTATTTTACTTGGTGCTAAAATCAATAATAAAGATCAATATGGGCAAACCGCTATTCAATATGCAGCACGTTATAATTATAAAGAAACAGCAGAACTTCTTATTTCACTTGGTGCAAATATCAATGAAAAAGATAAATATGAAAAAACATCTCTTCATATTGCAGCAAGTTATAATAGTAAAGAAACAGCAGAACTTCTTATTTCACATGGTGCGAATATCAATGAAAAAATAAATATGGAAAAACCGCTCTTCAATATGCAGTATTGAATAATAGTAAAGAAACAGTAGAACTTCTTATTTTACTTGGTGCTAAAATCAATAATAAAGATAACGATGGAAAAACAGCCCTTCATATTGCAGCAAGTTGTAATTATATAGAAATAGCAGAATTTCTTATTTCACATGGTGCGAATATCAATGAAAAAGATAAATGTGGAAAAACTGCTCTTCATATTGCATCTCGAACTACTAAAGAAATGGTTGAACTTCTTATTTCACATAGTGCAAATATCAATGAAAAAGATAACGATGGAAGAACCGCTCTTCAATATGCAGCACGTTATAATTATAAAGAAACAGCAGAACTTCTTATTTCACATGGTGCAAATATCAATGAAAAAGATAACGATGGAAGAACCGCTCTTCAATATGCAGCACGTTATAATTATAAAGAAACAGCAGAACTTCTTATTTCACATGGTGCGAATCTCAATGTAAAAGATAAATGTGGAAAAACTGCTCAACACTATGCAGCATGTAATAATTGTAAAGAAATCATTGAACTTCTTATTTCACATGGTGCAAATATCAATGAAAAAGATAAATACGGAGAAACATATCTTTTTTATGCATCGATTAAACATTATAAAAGAGATCATTTCACAAAAATCGATTAATATATCACAAAATTGGCAAGACTGATTTTCTTCATATGACATACATAGTGTATATCGCTCAAAAAGTGCAAGAATGATGTCATTCTATAGCCTTCTAAATTTTTTACAAGAAAGTTTTCTGGAACTTTCTCTCAATTTTTTTGTAAACTCAGAAAAAAAGTGAAAAAATCGAATGTCTTTAAAAATCATATAACTTAATATAAATCTTTTAAAATATTGAATACTATTTCAAAAATATTCTAAATGGAGGCCAACAACACTTCCTAACTTTTCTCCCTTTCCCTTTCCACTGGTTAAAGACCGCCCAGCAACTACTTAGTTGGATCGATGCCCCTTGAAGGATCACAATTCCATATCTCTACGACGCAATTTAAAATGATTATGGAAATTATTTTCCATGAAACTTTAAAAAAAGCATACCTATATGCTTGCCTGACCTTTCCTTTGAAGGTTTTCTTCATATTTTGTTTTTAACACGGACTAAAGACTTCGATTTTTATACTTATTTTTCTGATGTTTACACCAAAATTGAGAGAAAGTGCAAGAAAACTTTTGTAAAAAAATTGAATGCAATAGAATTCTATAATAGTTCCGACTTTTAATTCCATAAAATCTTTTTTTTAAAAAATCAAAAAGTGACATTTTTTTATATTTTGCTCAATTGCTATTGTAATATCATTCATTTAAGCCAATTCTGATAATAATAGGAACTACCAAGGATCTTGCTTGGAGAAAATTATTATCTTCTCCGATTGAAAGAACTTTTCCTTCTTATCAATGTAATTGAAAGAACTTTTCCTCCATATCAATGTAATTGAAAGAACTTTGGGTAAAAATATATATATATAAGTTTAACTTATAGCTTTGTATATAACCTCCATTAGCAAATAACGCTTTTAAAATACGCATCTTGATGAAAATATTATTGACTGAGATATCCGTGTTGTAATTGTGTTATTTCATATCTACAAACTTAATCAAAATGCATAAATGAAATCCGAAATTTTTGTGATCAGTGTTTTTCCACAGATATCATGTAGCATTTATTTTTCACAATGAATTTTAAAAATGTTTTAAATGGTATAATTGTATCCTTATAAAAAATTATTAATGTCTGATCAAGACACTCACCAAAATAAATTCAGTGAATTGCAAAGTATCTTTCAATATCACATCAATTTATACAATACGTTGTATCACTTGAAAACCGAAAATACTGAAATATTAAACTCGATTTACAAAACAATCAAAACAGAATTGATTGAATCCAAGAACTATCCTCCTAAAAATATTATCAGAAATATTTTAAACATCATTCCGTATAATAATCGCTATGCAAAGTCATATTTATCTCTTGCCAAAATTATATATGATTAATATCATGTGGAAGAGGTCAAAAAAGTAGAAGATATTTCAATCCTCCTATTTTACAAAGAATATGGAATTAAATTAGACAAATCTTATAATTTCGAAGCAATTAAGTCAGAAAATCTTGATATTCATACAGAAGATATAATTTACAGAGCAATTATGTATAATGACTTAGAAAGATTCATTTCATTCACAGAAAGAGAAGGATTTGATAAAGATCAAAGGCTACAAAGCAAATTATATCCACATATTTACGAAACATATTCATTACTTGAGTTATGTTGCTATCACGGAGCAGTTGATTGTTTCAAGTTATTAAGAACAAAATTTAACTCAGAAATAACTCAAACATGTCTAGTTTTTTCATTTTTAAGTGGAAATCCAGAGATAATGAGCGAGTGTTTGAAATATCAAAAACCAAGCATAGTTTGCATGGAGTATGCGATTATTTCTCATAACATTGATTTTGTTACTTTCTTAATGAATGAATACAATATGGACATAGGTTTAATAAATTGCGGAGTTCATAAAAATCTTGAATCATTTTTAGTTTATTTCGATCAAACTAATAATATTAACAAATGCTTTGTTTATTCACCGTTATTCAATATCCTATCTCTTTGGGAATATTTCATTTCGCATGGTGCAAATATCAATGGAAAAGATGAAAGTTGAAAAACCGCTCTTCATAATGCCACATATTATATTTGCAAAGAAACAGCAGAATTTCTTCTTTTACATGGTGCAAATATCGATGAAAAAGATCAATTTGGAAAAACTGCTCTTAATAAAGCTGCAGACTATAATGATAAAGAAATAGTTGAACTTCTTATTTCAAATGGTGCAAATATTGATGAAAAAGATAATGAAGGAAAAACTGCTCTTCACCATGCAGTAATAAAAAATAATAAAGAAATAGTTGAATTTCTTCTTTCCCATGGTGCAAACATCGATGGAAAGGATAAATTTAAAAAAACCTCTCTTTTCTATGCAGCAGAAAACAATAGCAAAGAAACTGTTGAAATTCTTATTTCGCATGGTGCAAATCTCAATGAAAAATGTGAATATGGAAAAACTGCTCTTCATTTTGCCACAGATAATAATATTATAGAAATAGTCAAGCTTCTTGTTTTGAATGACGCAAATCTTGAAGAAAAAGATCTTTTTGGATAAACTGCTCTTCATAATGCAGCACATAATAATTGCAAAGAAACAGCTGAGCTTCTTATTTCTCATGGCGCAAATATCAATGAAAAAGATCAATTTGGAAGAACTGTTCTTCACCTTGCTGCAGAATATAATTGTAAAGAAATCGTTGAGCTTCTTATTGCACATGGCGCAAATATTGAAGAAAAAGATATAGACGGACAGACCTCTCTTCACTATGCAGCATGCAATAATTATAAAGAAATCATTGAGATTCTTATTTCACATGGTGCAAAAATCAATGAAAAAGACAAAAAAGGAAAAACAGCTCTTCATAATACAGCATACTATAATTATAAAGAAACAGCCGAACTTCTTATTTCACATGGCGCGAAAATCAATAATAAAGATAACGATGGAAAACCCGCCCTTCATATTGCAGCATACTATAATTATAAAGAAACAGTTGAAATTCTTATTTCATTTGGTGCAGATATCAATGTAAAAGATAAATATGGAAGAACTGCTCTTCAATATTGCAGCAAGTTATAATAGTAAAGAAACAACAGAACTTCTTCTTTCACATAATGCAAATATCATTGAAAAAGATATAGATGAACAAACCTCTCTTCACTATGCAGCATGTAAAAATAATAAAGAAATCATTGAGATTCTTATTTCACATGGTGCGAATATCAATGAAAAATATGGAGAAACATATCTTTTTTCTTACAGATGAAAGAAAAAAAGATCATTATAAAAGAGATCATTTCACAAAAATCGATTAATATATCACAAAATTGGCAAGACTAATTTTCTTCATATGACATATATAGTATATGTCACATTAGTAAAATAAGTTTTATATAAGTTATCTAAGTTTTTTTTAAGGGTGCACTTACCACTTTCTGACACTCTCTCAAAAAGAGATATACGGGTGTGAAGAGACATAGAAAATAAAACCTTAAACAAGAAATTTGAGAGAATGTCAGAAAGTGGTAAGTGCACCCTTAAAAAAATTTTGACGGCCTTATAAGGTCGATGAAAAATTGAGCTTATTAAAAAAACCGTCGTTTGAGAGGAAAAATGAGAGACCGATGTATATTTTTTGACACTGTCAAAAACTTTGAAAGGACAAAAAAAATTAGTGGCAGATAGTTTACAAATGTATACTATCTGACGAACAGACTATCAGCAAGTACTCAAACTGCGATTTTTAATTTCCGAACTTTTTTGGCGACCTGAGATAGAAAAAAATATTTATAATATAAAAAACAAACATAAAAATATAAATATAAAAAATATTATTTCTTTGATTTGATTTTTTCCAAAAGTTGAAGTCTTTCTTTGCAAAGTCTGTCTCTTTCTTCCTCAATCTTCAGAACTTGTTCTTCGTACTTATCTTTCTCTTGTTGGGCCAAAAGAACTAATTTTTCTTTCGCTTTTTTGTTTTCGTCATCTTTTGTCTTCAAAATGTTGATAAAACTCATCTTTCTCTTCCCATACTTCTCATAAAGGTTAATCAGATCTTCAATCGAGTTGAAAACATTTCCGTTATGAGAATTCTTCAATTCAGAAATAATTTTCATTAATAACTTCCCATCTTCGGGTTCCATGAAGTCTGGATGCAAGGAAATGTCCATTTCATTCGCTATGTCTGTCAAAATGGACTTGTTCTCTTGATTTGTCGAAAGATAAGAAATGTATTTCAGAAAATGAGGAGTTAAGCATTGATCGAGCTGGATATATGTTATATCCTTCGTAATATTAACAAGCTTGCTACAATCAATAGTTAATTTTCCATTATCAATAGAATTTGAAATTTTATCTAATTCTTCAACAATTTCTTGAAATCCGGAGACTCTTGAGTGGAATCCCGTAAGTATGACTTGTATGAACTCTAATATATACAATAGATAGAAAGCCAAAGCTTTTTTCTTGCCATTTGCAAATTCAGCATAAGATTTCGCTTTTGCATGCAACAAAGATACTTTAAACGCTAATACAATCAATGGGTTGTCCTTTTGCATGATTTCCGTGATGAAACAAGTCATAATTTCGGAATCAATTTCTTTCATTTTTTCTTTTAACTTAATTTCTTTGTCTTCTAGTCTTAACTTGTCTACTTTCTCTTTTAGATCATTCACGTCTTTGAAATCTGGTACTTTTTCCGATAATTTACCTTCAATTTCTTTCAAATTTTTTTTGAGAATTTCTAAATTTTGTTGATGCTTTTTTAAAGTGTTTGCAGTTCTCGGAACTCTTCTTTTAAGGGTCTGTATTGATCTACTAGCTGTACTTAAGTTGATTCTCTGCGCATCAAGCAGTTGTTGAAGAGATTGTTGATATTCAATATGTTCATTGTTAATTTTCTCAAGTAATACGATTTTTGCCTTTGAAACACGACCATCAGCTGTTTCCGCTAAGACTCTGACGCGTCTGGCAGATTGTATACATTCTTCTTCGATTTTTATCAAATCTTGTTCGAGTTTTATCTGTTTTTTGTAAATGATCTTGGCGAACTCTTGTTTGCGACCATTTAGATCTGCTTCGTTTTCTATTTCTTTCCTTTGAATAAGTTTTTGGACAATATTAGTTTTTTCTTGTAATTTTTCGAGTTTTTCTTTGGTTATTGAGATGTATTCTTGATATTTCTTGAGTTTGGCCTCTAATGCTTCGCGTGATTCTATTAAACTATCGGATGAAAAAGTTTTTGAACGAGATAAAGGAGAATTTTGTAGAGATGCATCAGAAGGAGACTTAGTAAGTGGTTTTGGAGATGCTTCGTTCGGAGGTATTTCTTGAAATGAAACACTTGATGGAGATTTTTGGATATTTGGCGAATTTGGATTAATTATTTTGCAAAACTTTAAAATATCGTTATATTTTGCAAATATACCATGATTTTCTCTGCATTCGAACATTTTAACGCCCTTAATGATGCCACTATTTTTTCCTTTTGGAACTTCAAGTTCAATTCCTACGTAAGGCTCAGGTCTGTCAGCATAAGGCCCAACAAACTTTATCTCACCCTTTTTACCCATAAATTCTATAATAGTTCCGACTTTTAATTCCATAAAATCTTTTTTTAAAAAAATCAAAAAGTGACAATTTTTTATATTTTGCTCAATTGCTATTGTAATATCATTCATTTAAGCCAATTCTGATAATAATAGGAACTACCAAGGATCTTGCTTGGAGAAAATTATTATCTTCTCCGATTGAAAGAACTTTTCCTTCTTATCAATGTAATTGAAAGAACTTTTCCTCCATATCAATATAATTGAAAGAACTTTGGGTAAAAATATATATATATAAGTTTAACTTATAACTTTGTATATAACTTCCATTAGCAAATAACGCTTTTAAAATACGCATCTTGATGAAAATATTATTGATTGAGACATTCATGTTGTAATTGTGTTATTTCATATCTACAAACTTAATCAAAATGCATAAATGTAATCTGAAATTTTTGTGATCAGTGTTTTTCCACAGATATCATGTAGCATTTATTTTTCACAATGAATTTTAAAAATGTTTTAAATAGTATAATTGTATCCTTATAAAAAATTATTAATGTCTGATCAAGACACTCACCAAAATAAATACAGTGAATTGCGAAGTATGTGTAAATACTACATCGATTCATATAATGCATTGTATCAGCTGAAAACTGAAAATGAAGAAGAAATAAACAAGATTTACAAAATGATCAAAACAGAATTGATTGAATCCAAGAACTATCCTCCTCAAAATATTATCAAAGATATTTTGCAAATTATACCGTATAATAATCGCTACACAAAGTCATATTTATCTCTTGCCAAAATTATATATGATAATTATCAAATAAACGAGGAAACCAAAGTTTCATTAACTGTTAGATACCTATTTTATAAAGAATATGGAATTAAATTAGACAAATCTGATAAATTCGAAACAATTAACTCAGAAAATCTCAATTTTCATACAGAAGATACAATTTACAGAGCAATTATGTATAATGACTTAGAAAGATTCATTACATTCACAGAAATAGATGGATTTGATAAAGATCAAATACTCGGTAGCACTTTATATCCTCATTCTTATTATGGATATTCATTACTTGAATTATGTTGTTACCATCGGGCAGTTGACTGTTTTAAGTTCTTAAGAACAAAATTTAACTCAGAAATAACTCAAACATGTCTAAAATTTTCATTTTTAAGAGGAAATCCAGAGATAATGAGTGAATGTTTGAAAAATCAAAGACCCGATAAAGAATGTATGGAGTATGCAATTATTTCACACAACATTGATTTTGTTACATTCTTGATGAATGAATACAATATTAATATCAATTTAGAAGGTTGTGCAAAATTTAATAATCTTGAATCCTTATTAGTTTATTTTGATCAAACTAATGATGTTAACAAATGCTTTCTTTATTCAGCAATACTCAACATTCCATCCTTACTCGAATACTTCCTTTCACATATTGCAAATATCAATGAAAGAGAAAATGGAAAAGCTGCTCTTCTCTATGCAGCAGAATTAAATAGCAAAGAAATAGCCGAACTTCTTCTTTCACATGGTGCAGATATCAATCAAAAGGATATGGATAGACAAACTTCTCTTCATTATGCAGCAAGTTATAATTATAAAGGAACAGCAGAACTTCTTATTTCGCATGGCGCGAATATCAATGAAAAAGATCAATATGGGCAAACCGCTCTTCATGTTGCAGCAAGTTATAATTATAAAGAAACAGCAGAACTTCTTATTTCGCATGGCGCGAATATCAATGAAAAAGATAACGATGGACAAACTGTTCTTCATTATGCAGCACGTTTTAATAGTAAAGAAACAGCAGAATTACTTATTTCGCATGGTGCAAATATAAATGAAAAAGATAAAAAAGGAGAAACCGCTCTTCGCCATGCAGCAAGTAAAAATAATAAAGAGTTTATCAAATTTCTTCTTTCACATGGAGCATAGGATTAGTATTTCTATATAAGATGCTTATTATTTAATGTGCATCTTGGGAGATGATGTAAGAAAGTGCACCCTTAAGGCTGCATTTACGCCCATCTGACATTAATTCAAATTTTTGACAACTGGCGTGAAGCACCATTGAAAATTAACCTTAAACATCTGAATTAAAGGCCGTGTCATAGGGGCGTAAGTGCACCCTTAAAAAAATCATAAAAAAATTTATAAACGAAATTATATAATTTACAAAACATATTAGAATGGAATATTCGATCTTATAATTTCAATATCCGCTTGTACAGATTCATCCTTGATGAACTGTATCTCTCTCAATATCTTACTTCCGCTCAAATGCTCTTTCATTTCTGGATGTTTGCTGAAAAGTGCAACAATTGGCACAACAAGCACTGCCCAGCCATTTGTTGTGATCATTCTGTGTATGTACGGCAGAATGGTGATGAATCCAGGTGAATAGCCCACTTCCGCGATTTTCTTGATTATTCTGAGAGATTCAATAATCAAATCGGAGTTTCCTCTCTGGAAAGTCTTATCAAAAAGCCTTTCTATGAACTGCTGTGAGAGTTTGACCATCGCAGGAGTGATTTCTATCGACATAAAAATTGGATAAATTGTTTCATAGAGATCTCCTTCATTTTCGAGTATGCTTTGAAGGAAAATAATGATCTCTTGTGGTAAATTGGTCCGACAGAACTCGTGGGAAAGAATTACCATCAATAATTTCAATGTGTACTCAAGAGTGGGCAAACTCATGACTACCCATGATTTCATTGATGAGAAAATGATCTTAGCGTTGTCCGGATTCTTAGAAACCTCACACAAAACGAGAGTTGCGTCGATATTCTTTTCCGCTAAGGCAATCAAGGCTTGGATGACTGATTCCGTGATGAACTGTGGGCATTTGATGATCCAGGTTAGTATTCTGTGGCCTAACATTGGTTCATCCAAATTTTGTGATACAAAATTTTCAGGAAGAGCGACATGGAGGTCGTTTTCAGCACACATCATGTCTAAGGCGATGGCTGCTTCGTTTCCACCTCTAAGAAGTATCGATTTGAGGGTGTTTTGGATATATTGTAATCTTGCCTTCAAAAACTGAGGATATAAGGCCAACAAAGTGAAAATAAGCTTAGCAAGGCCTTGTGCAACACCTCCGTTAATGAATTCTTTGTCATATTGAAAGACCATATCCGCAAATGACCAAAACTTCGTAAGAGCGCTCTTCCTGCACCTTTTATTGCATGTATATGCATTGATAAGACGTAAAACATGCATAGGATGCGTTGGAATGTAGAATTTGACTGTATCAATAATTTCATCCGAAACTTCAGCGGGAGAATTGGAAAAGAACTGTAGATAGATACCTAGGAGTTGATGCGCAACTGATTTGTCTTTAAAGGTGAGCTTTGCGTAGATTTTCTTCTGAATAAAAACTTTATAAAAAATTTGTTCTTGATAAATGAACTTTTCTATAGCAGAAAGAAGTAATTGGATGATCTTGATGGGTGTTGTCGGTGATAAAATGTTTCCAATGACTCCAAAGAACGAATCCGCGTAATCTGATGGAAGAATCGAAACAATTTCTTTAAGCATCGCTTCGTAATCTTGTCTGTTAATATCTACAAGAGAATCAAGCTTAATAAGTATTTCGTAGTCGTCTTTCGGCTGTTCATAAGTTTTTATTTCAGATGCTCTTAATCCTTCAGGTTGTTTGAATGATTTAGGTGAATGTTTCGATATCTTGATCTTCGTGACTTGACTGGCAATGTCATCTTTGTTTGTTCCGTCGTAATAAGCAATATTCGCTGCAAACTGCTGGAAAATTTCTTTAAACGTAGGTCTGCTGTTCGGATTCTGATCCCAGCATGCGTTTATGAGGTTTTTGAGACCAGAAGGAGTTCTGATGGGAATTGGAGGTCTTTTTCCTTTTTTAACGACATCGTATATGATCTGTGTATTGGATTTGCCTGCGTAAGGAATACTGTTGGTAAGCATCTCCCAAAGAAGCACTCCGTAAGCGTAAACATCGATTTTATTTGTATATCCTTTATTTTCGAATAATTCTGGTGCCATCCAATGCGTTGTTCCGAGGACTTCCGTAAGTGTTTCATCTTTCTCATCATAAAATTTTGACAATCCGAAATCAATTACACGAGGAAGCAAATCTTCATCGAGAAGTATATTAAGAGACTTCAAATCGCGATGCATGATGCGATTCTTATGTAATTTTGCCATTCCGCTTGCTATACACATTGCAATTAAAGTTTTTTGAGTTCCTGTCAAAGGCTTATGGTTATCTTTCCAGCGGAGCGCGTCAAAGAGGGATCCATTAGGTAAGTATTCTGTCACAATGATAAATGGGCGATCTATCGAGAAGCCCACGAAACCTAATAAGTAAGGATGAGCGTTTTTTGAAAGGATTTGGAGTTCTCTTGAAAGAGCTTCGAAGTTTTTGCCTGATAAATCACGGAATTTTAGCTTTTTTACTGCGCACATCTGCTTTGTTGGTGTGTATGATGCACTGAATACTTCACTGAAGCCACCTTTTCCAATTGACTTCACGAATTGAAAATCTTCATTGTGGACTACGAATTGTGGAAGAAGTTTGCCGAGATCTTCCACAGATCGAATGCCACTAATCATCTCACAAAGATTTCAATAAAAAACTGACATAATATTGAAAGAGGAATCACCAATCACATTCGGATCATTCAATTTTGAAATAATATTACTGAACTACGATAGACTGGTTGAGTTATTTGATATTTACAAAAAATTTCTTCATTATGTCAAATTTCCGCTGAATCTTCAAAACACCCCCTTACAAAAAATGCAGTTCGAATGGAATCCTCAATAATCATCATAAATTTGAATCATGTGGATGCATTTCTGCCGCAAAAATCTAAATTCAATCTGTATTCCTTTATTTTGTGAGCTTTACAAAAAATCTAAAGAAATAGCAAGTGAAAATAGGCATATATTGGATCAATAAAAAGAGAAATTTTGAAAAAGCTTTTTGTCACTTTTTAATTCCGAGATGGGAATTAAAATATGGGAAAACTCCCCATTAATGTTAAACATAACAATTATTATATCACTTATAGTGATTATTGTTACATCAGTTATATACATTTTGGACTGGATGCGTAAAAGACGTCAAAGAATAGAAGATAAATTAGAATCAAACATCATATCAAGTAAAAACAAAGATTTCGATCCAAAAGATGATACAGATCCGAACCGCGCTATTGCGATTCTTAAAATTCCAGTTAATGACGCACATTCTGTTATCGCCGGAAATGTCGAATTACTTTCGAAGCTACCACATATAACTCCTGAAGTTTACATGACCTTCAGCAATGCTGAAAAAATTGATCTATTTCAGGTCAATGAAAATTAATTTTGTTTGAATTCTTTTATTTAACTTGTTGATGAAAATAAATGTCTTGTATTCTATATCGGATCATATATGTCTATTCAATTTTGCTTTTTCGAACAAATAATTTTAACCTTTCTACAAATATGTATTTCATTTCTATTTTGCTTATCATATTCCTCAAATTATAGCCAAACTTAAATAAGTAAACAGATTTAAGTATATAATTCAGTTAACTTATAGAAGGTTGAAACCAAATTTGTTTTATATTCAAACTTGTAATAGTTTATATTATTTGAAAACGTCTATGTTTAAGAATTAAGCATAAAAAGTAAACATTTTGGTACAAAAATAAAACTAAACAATTTATTTATAAATCAGTAAAAGTAAACTTGGAAGTTATAGGTTGGAAGTTACTTGTTGAATTCTTAGTGAATTTATGTGCTTTCTTCTTATAAGCAGCATAAGATTCGTTATAAAAATTGACTTCAAGAGAAATTGCACGAATTGATTCGGAATATGGATTAGACAATCTCTGTAATTCTTCAATTACTCTATAAGATATTGCAACATGGCCGCAAAAAGCTTCATTGTTGGGTATTGGAGATTTCGGAGCAAAAACTTTATGTAAATGAGAAAATGGAACAGGGAATTGCATAGATGATACAACAGATCCTTTGATGGACCTAATAATTGGATAAACTATGTTATTTTCTGTGTATATCGAAGCTGATTTTGACAAATCTGAGTTTCTAGTGACAAAATATGATTCGTCTTCATTACAGAAGTTTGGATCAACACAAACAAGCTGGGTTGCTCCAGTAGAACTCATATCTGTTGAGCATTTGCTTAAATCTCCTCCGTTCTCAGCAACGCACTGTAAAGAAGCAGGAATAAAGTTCAATGGATCATAACTATTCGGGCAAAGAGCGTTTTCTATGTTTCTAGGAATAATTCCTGAAAGATATTCTCTTGAGTGACCAGTTGAGCCCCATGTGCCTTTAAATATGAATGCACCTTTTGTTGGTGGTGCATTTGTGATGTTTGATGAAAGAGGTTCAATGAAATTATCATCCCATCCGATTAATTCTAACGATCTTGTTTCTGTTTTGATTACATCTCCTGTGATATGATAGAAAGATGGACCATTCGATTCAAAAGATTCGTTGAAAGTCAAATATCCAAATCCTAATGATGTTTTCTTACAAAGTTCTGTTTGATTGACTAAGATATCAGAACATGGCAATTTGTATCTTGTTGCAGGCATTGGCATCACAAAACCCAAAGGAGATCTATTTTTATATAATAATTCTTTTATTTGAGAAATTGTTGTTACAATTTTTGAACTTTCCATATTGAAATCTATTTTACTGTCTGAATATACATCAGTATCAACATTACATTTGTTGTTTTGAACTTTACATGCACTTTCTGGTATCAAAATACTTGAATACGTTTTGATAAATTTCGCGAAGTCTTCAAATGTCGGATATATTGATTTTCCTTCTGTCCGTGTCGAATTACATGGTTCAATATTAGTATTTTTGGAACAAAATGAATTTAGTGTGTCTGAAATGTAATAAGGAGAAAATTTTACGTATTCTGTTTCATTTAAGAATCCTTTCATGTATCCATTGTATTTGTAGAGAGATTCCATTATGTTTAATGATGTGTAAAGCCAAGATTTTTGTGCTTTGTATTCTGTATTAAGAGGAATTGAGTAAATTGAACTAATGAAGTATTTTGAAGGTAATTTATTATACAAATTCTGTGTTTTCTTGATTTCTATTTTTGTTACTTTGCTGAAGAAAATGAAAATCGCAAAAACAATGACAACAATCAATACAGATAGTATAATCAATTTCTTAACTTTTGAAGAAATATTGCTATTACTACTTTCTTCTTTAAGTAACTCAATTTCCTCCATTTTTAATGACATCTTATATATTTCTGAAAAATTGACACAAAAATTCAAGAAGTTTCTATTTTTAATATTTAAAGATTGATTTATATAAGTGATGCAAAAATTAGAATTAATATTAAAAATGTCACTTTTATTAAAAAATAAACAATCTCAATAACTCCTCTTGGATTGAATATTGTTATGCAAATTAAAGGTAGAGAATGTTTGTAATTGGATGAGCAAGCCTATTAACTCATCAAAATACGTAAAAACTCAAATTAAATTTGAAAAATGCAAGAAAGTTCAACTGGGAAGAATATTTTGGGAGTCAAGATAAATACGATAAGACAAAAAACGGAACTGCCCTATTTGACCATACAGGTTCATCCAATTATTACGTTTTTCTTTGTACTTTTGAAGGATGCAAAGAAAATGGTGCCATTTACATTCAAAGATCTAACAGAATATGCGCATTAGTTGAACAAACAGTATTTGATAACTGCAGTTCCACATTCAAAAATGGTGGTGGATCTGTTTTATTTATCTGCCAAGAAGAAGGACAGTTTGTTCAACAACGAACTTGTTATTATAAGTCAATAGCAGATTCAGCTATGGCATTTGGCCAAGCTGTTAAACAATCTCCTTCCAATAAAAACTATGCAATTGAAGTTTCAGTTTCCGAATGCGGAGAAAATGAAGAAAAAGGTTGTTTAACATGTGCCATTTTAAATGGTGATATCCATTTTGAGAATAATAATATCACAAGCAATAAATGCACGCTATATTCATCAGTTTCTATTGCAAGTGCAAATCCAGGAACATGTAATTTCTCAACATTCAGAGAAAACAATCAAACTGGAAGTATCTCACTTTATTTTCAAACTTTAAATCGTTTATTAAATCAATTATTTTCTAATTGCAATGTTATTGGAAATAAATGCAGAACAGACAATGAACAAGTTCTATTTTTTTGCAAAGGTACAACTAATGTAGATAATTGCATATTTTTGAACAACACTGCAAAGTACATGTTTGGACAAGAAGCAGATGATTCCACTCTGACTATTTCAGAATCATATATTGGCTCAAATTCAACAACAGGATTAGGAACTGTTACATTTAATAATCTAAGAGATAATTATGATTTTAATACTTTTACACATTTTTACAAAGAAAATTGTTTAATAGATCCAAAAATTACCACAATTGATATCTCTTATCTCTCTTTCCAAAATTGCAAAAACAGTATCAGCAGGATTATTTCCATCAAAAAGGAAATAAATATTTACATCAGTATCAACTCAAATTCTTAAACAATCAAAATAAGATGATTTACTTTATTGAGATAATCTTCAATTTATGCATGCATTTATAGTATATATTAGAAATATAAATATTATTTTTATTCAGGAGTTGCAACAAGTAAAGCAGCACCGCGTTGTATCCAATGATCAGGAGATTGCTTTGTTGGAAGTGGTATTGCCACAACGAAGTTTGTTAAAGATTCTGGCTTTATTAGATGTATACCGGGTATATAACTATTTTATAGAATGCAAGTATAATGGTGCGAATTGCATTGAAAGAAATAATAAAATACACACTTTACTTGAAAATTCTGGCTTTATTAGATGTTTTATTCATCAAAAGCTGTATATGTGTATTTTAGCTGCTCTCAAGGAAATGGACAATTTGTACAGCTACGAACATATTATTATAGATCAATTGGTCGTTTTGGTCGGTCATTTCATTAAAAGGTTAAAGCCAATAATGATAAAAAGAACTACGCTCTATATGTTTCTGTTTATAATTGCAAAGAAAATGAAGAAAGAGGAAGTTGTACAACTGCTATTTCATATGATCAAAGTTTAACTTTGACAATTAAAGATTCATGATTGAATCAAAATCATCAACAAAATCAAAGGACTATCACATTTACAAATCTAAAAGATAATTACGACTTTAATGATTTTACTCATATTTCCACAGAAATTTGTTCAATAAATACAAATGCCACCTCAAATAATTTATTATTTACCAATTTACAAAAATTGCTTCAGCAGAATTATTTTCATCAAAACGAAAATAGTGTGCAGGGGTTGCTAATGACAGAAAAGTGAGATATGAATGGGGCTTCCATTTTTTGTCTCATACTTATAATATATGTTATATTTATGATTCTCAGATCTCCCGCAATAGATTCTTCAACTATGTTTCAGTGACTAGTAATTTAACCAATCTCTTGACAATTCTGTTCATTAACCAATCTTGAAAGGTATTTTGTCACTTTTATTAAAAATTAAAAATTCCAATAACTCCTCTTGTATTGAATATTGTAATGCAAATCAAAGCAGAGAATCATTTTTATGGGATAAATAAATCTATTAACTCATCAAAGTACGTAAAAACTCTGATTAAATTTGAAAAATGCAAGAAAGTTTAGCTGGGAAGAATATTTTGGCAGTCAAGATAAATACTATAAGACAAAAAACGGAACTGCATTATATGATGAAACAAGTTCTAATAATTATTACATTTTTAACTGCTACTTTGAAAATTGCAAAGCAAAGGGTGCAATTTACATTGAAAGCGATAAGGAGATAGTCACATTTGCAGAAGAAACAGTATTTAATCACTGCAGTTCCACATCATATGGTGGATCTGTTCACTACGTATGCACAAAAGAAGGACAATTTGTTCAACAACGAACATGTTATTATAAATCAACATCAGAAAATCAAATGGCTTTTGTTCATTTTGTTAAATCGTCTTCATCTAGCAAAAACTATGCAATTGAAGTTTCAGTAATTAATTGCGGAGAAAATGAAGGTAAAGGAAGTGGAACATTAGGAATTGGGAGTGGTGATATCCATTTTGATAAGAACAACATCACAAACAACAAATGTAGACTATATTCATCAATTCATATTCAACTTGATGGAAGTTCAGGAACATATAATTTCTCAAATTTCAGAGAAAACAATCAAACCGGAAGTATATCACTTTATTTTCACTATCTGACAAGAAAACAAACACATACAGTTTCTTATTGCAATGTTATTGAAAATAAATGTGGAAAAGATAATGAGCAAGTTCTATTTTATATTTTATGCACAACAAATGTTGATCACTGCATATTTTTAAATAACATTGCAAAGTACATGTTTCAAAAATATGCAGAAGATTCCACTTTGACTATTTCAGAATCATATGTTGAATCAAATTCAACAAAAGGATCAGAATCAGTTATATTTAATAATCTAAGAGATAATTACGATTTCAATAATAATTTTTCACATTTTCACACAGAAAATTGTTACTTACAACCAGAAAATCAAATTACATTTAAAATAACAAATCATCGTTCATTCAATCTCAAAGTTCATCGAAGAAGATAAAATATAAATAAATTTTTTATTTATCTTTCTGTTTGTTTGATTGTGAAGATAGTTTCTTTATCTGTTCCAATATCTTGTTGTTTTCTCTTTCACTTGTTGTCTTAAATTTAGAGATTTCTTCAATCAATGTTTTCTTCTTCGAAACGAGTTCTTCGTATTCTTTGTTTTCGTGATCAATTCTTTCTGTTTCTTGTTTAGTTTGATTGATATTTTCGTTTGTAGAATTAATTTTTTCATTGAGTTCTTCAATCTTTTTCTGTGATTGATGAATGAAACTCTTGATTTGTTCGTATTCATCACGTGATGAATCAACTTGATCACGAAGCTCTTTCAACTTTGTTTGTCTTTTTTCTCTTGATTCGTGTCGAAATATCTTTGTCTCAAGTGCTGACATTTCTTTAGAAATTGTTTCTGAAAATTCTTCTTCCAACGAATTTCTTTTTTCTATTTCTTTTGAAAAATCGATATCAAGACCTTCACCAATGATATTTGTCCACGAATCAATCTTACTCTGGAATTTACCTGTTTTATAATCAACATTTCTTGTTTTTGGTTCAACGTTTTCTGGATTTTCTTTAATTTCGACTTTTCTGCTCAAAATCTTCTGCAACAACACTTGGTTCGAATCAGTGAAAGGATCTGATACAGGTGGTGTCATAACTTCGATTTCTTCCATGAAATTATCTTTTTGAATTTTTGATTCTTCGATTTCTGGGATATTTTCAACTTCAAGGCTTTTAACAGTATCTGGAAGCATCTCGATCATGTCCTTGAGGTCTGTGAGTCTCTCCTTCTGCTTAGATAAAACTTTCCGTTTTAATTCAAGGAATTTTTCGATTTCATCGCTATCGTCGTTTATAGAGTTATCCGAAATCGATAAATTAGAAAGTGAAGTGGTCTGGGACTTTGAAATGTTGGTTAAAGATTCAACAATTTCATTTAGCTCTTCTATAGCAAGATTTTGGTAGTTTTCGGATGTATCGAGTATTTCATTCAACTTATTGATCTTCTCTTTGCATCTGGTGATTTGTTCTGTTGAAATTTGGTCAATTATTAATTTCGGAGGATCCTGGAACTGAATTGGGGTCAATGATGGTGCTACAAACAATCTGTTGCCTTTGGAGATGATTTGCTGGACATCTTTTGTGATATCGTTGATTAATAATTTAATTTGAGTATCATTAGCGAAAACTTCATGATTTTCGCCATGGAAACATTGGTTTAGACCATCAACAATAGTTTGTGCTTGATTGATCTGCTTTTGGGCTTCAAATATCACTTCTGAACATAATTTAAATCTTTTTTGCTGAATTTCTGTTAAATGGTCGGCCAAATTAATTCTTACACTATTTATTATGTTGTATCTATCATTGTCAAGTTGGTATATTTGATTGTTCAGATCATTTAGCCTTTGTTTCTTTGTTTGAAGAATTTTTCCTTGTTCTTCTGAATTTACGAAGAAACTGGTAATCAGGCTGTCAATAGGCTTCGATTTCAAGTACTTTGGAATGAAAGATGTTGAGTGAAATTCGATATTATTTTCTTGATTTATTGAATTTTGAAGATCTGATGGAATTATTGAAGAAATAATACTGCCAGCTTCATATTTAGGACATAGTAATGGCGTTTTCATCCTTTGTAATATATCTGGATGAGTTTCTTGGAAAGAAAACAAATCTGGTTGTTCATTGTAAGTAAATTCTTCGTTATTGTCAAGGCAGTAGACAGATCTTCTTAGTTTTGAAAGCGTATCTATTTTTTGGAGATAAATTTGCTTCAAATTCAATATTTGAGATTGAAGTCTTGCATATTGAACAAAATTTGTATTTCCGATGATTCTTGTTCTTTGGGAAATTAATGGGGTCGAAGAATTTGCACTTGAAAGAACGGCATTTTTGATTGCGGATTTTTCTAAATCCTCTTTAGTTTGATTGTATTCATTTTGGATTTTTTGAAGTTGCTGTAAATTGATATCTCTTTGAAGTTCAAAATTTTCTCTAAAATTGTTTTCTCTTTCGATTTTATATTCTAATTCAGCGATTTGATCATTTAATTCTCTATATTGGTTAATAACTCCTTCTAAATAAGCCTTCCTTTGTAGTGATGGTTCCATATTTGCTTCAACTTGGTCTAAAATGGAATCAATCATTTAAAAGGAATTTGTCACTTTTTTAGAAAAAAAAATAGAGAATATGGTGTCTTGATAGAGTTAATGTTTGAACATTACCTAAGACATTTTAATTTTGCAATTTTATAGAGTTTTACTGAATTTTAAATAATTGTCGGTAAAAACTTTATTTTTGTTCAATTTGATACATGAAATCATGGAAAACAATACAGATAAATGAACAACAATTGAAAATATTACTTTTTATATCCGAAATCAATTAGTAGTATATGTGGACGGGTTTTGTGACTTTTTTTGTTACGTCTATATATAGACGAAGGTATATTTTCACATCTTCTATATATATAGATGATATAAAATTTTTTCTTACGTTTTTTAAGTCATGAATTCGTAAGAAAGCGCGACATTATTAAATAAATTAGTAATAAATATTTATTTATAAATCATTAAAAAATTAACATTAATTTTAAAATAATTTATTTTTTATCTTTTTTATAAAAGAAGATATATAGATGATGTCAGATATTCCGCGATTAATTAAACATCATTTAAATCCTGAATGGGTTAAACTTCAATTTAAAAATGAAGATTGTGAATTATTAAATGAATATGAAAGCCAAAATAAGCTAATGAGATATAAATATAATGATAAAGAATATTTAATTTCATGGAATCAATGGAGTCATAATCAAAGACCTCATAAACGAGAAGAAGAAATTGAAAATAATGAAATGGAAATCATTGATGACATTAAAGAGGATGGAATTCCTAAATTTTGTAGAAAAACCTTTAGAACTAAGTTAGGAGCATATAAACGTAGAGTATTAAATCCTGAATACATAAAACATTTATTTAAAAAGGAAGACTGTGAATTATTAAACGTTAATGAATATGAAAATGCTAAATCAAAATTGAAATATAAATATATTGGAAGTGATGAAAGGTGTAAAGATAAAGATAAAGTTTATTCAGTTTCATATAATAACTGGCACACGTTAGGGATAAGAAAACATTTAGGAGATTATGGTAAAAGTTCTGAATTCTTTAAATCTAGTATGTACGAGAGAGTAAAAGAAATTAGAAATAATTATTTTCATGAATAAAAAATAAACTTTGAAAATTCATGTCTTACATTTTTTGAATAATTTATTTTTTATTTAATGATAAATGAGTGTCACAACTAACAACGTTAAGAAATTGGGATTCACAAATGAGGAAATAAAGGATATATTAGAGGAGGCGGGTTATGAAGTTAATAAATATTATTTAAGAAATTGTAAAAAATTTGCCGAGTTATTAAATGATTTAGATTATGATGGAAAAATGAATAAAGATGATGTTATAAATTTTTTATATCCCACATCTGAAGAAGAAAAACCTAAAGAACCTGATGTTTTCCCTGAATATTATGAAGAACGAATTAAAGATGATGAATATGATGAAATTGAAAGACTGGAAAAAATAAGAGATGAAATAGATGAAAAAATTAAGGAATTAAGAGAAGTTGAAAAATATAATGAGAATGAAGTAGAGGGTTTAATGAATATCCCAGCTTCAGAATCAGAAGTACAGAAATCTCATGAAGAAAGATATAAAAATTACTTTTTGGAATCTACTAAAAATTTATTAGATGGTGATATTGACGAAACACTTTCAGAAGAAGGTACTAAATTTATTCGTAAACATAAGCTTCAGTTTATTGACGATGGAGATTATCCATGTATATTACTTTCACCTCCTCTTGATTCTGAAAAATTCAAAAAAGCATTGAAAAATGTAACATATGCAACAAATACGATTAAGAAAGAAGACCATGATATTTACACAAATTATTATTTAAATAAATGTACAGGTGTTGATAAAGTTTTTGATTTGTTAGATAAAATATCAAAAGAAACAATTGGTACATATAAAATTTTATGCGATTGTGGTTTCATTATTGAAGATACCAATAATGTTTCATATGAAAGAACAGCACCGAAGGAAGACGAAGTGGAAAGGTCTATACCATTCGTTATTAAGAACATAAAAGATATGAAAACTTATAAACATTATATTTATTCATTTATTTCAGAAAAAATGGAAGCAACCCATAAAACATCATCTCATCATTTTATAGCTATTCATACATTCCTTTTCAAAGTTGTGAAATTAAATAAGACAGGAATTAGATTTAATGTATCAGGGTACGCATTCTTGAGTAAATTAAAATGTATTCGTCACGTCGCAGATGATAAAAATTTATGTGTTCTTAATTCATTTTATGGACTTTAGCCCTGGACTCTCTGAGTCTCGGACTTTAAAAAAAATAAACTTTATTTTTATTTATTTTTTTAATTTTTATTCTTACATAAATGAACAAAAATGGAACAGCTAAAATGAATGATAATCAAATTAGAGCAGAAGGTAGAAGGTTATTTAAACACTTCTATAACATTCCTGATGGTGTTAATCCTAAAACTCGTAGAAGCTATTTAAATGAAGCAATAGATGCATATGAAGGGTTTGACATTTCATCAGAAAGTGAGAGGTTAGCAAGAATGTTAAACGTTAATATTGATTTTTATTATTGTGACCCTCAACCAGAAGACGTAGACATTAACAAGGTAGACTTTCCATTAGTGGAATCAATAATGATAGATCCAGAATTTGAAACAGTAAATATTTTATTAACACAGAGTCCATGTGGAAAACTTCACGCTGACAGAATAACAGACGTTGAAGCACTCACAGGATATAAAGTTTGCCCCTTTTGCAAAGAAGAAGTTTATTCTATCCGTGATGACCCAGAAAAGAAAAACCAAAGAAGATTTTTAAAGCATTGTGAGAAATGTAAAGAAAATAATGGAAGATTAATTCAAGACGTTCAATTGCAAAACACACAACAACCATATGCACCACATATCACGAAACAGAAGATATATCAATGGCTATTAGCACATAATTTGCAGGAATATTATAAACCAACAAGATATTATATTACTTTTGACTTCGAAACATTAGAGACTAAAGAAGAACTTCAACTTTCTGAATGTGCAACTTTGAATGCTTACTTAAAACCATTCATGGTCTCATCAACTGTCAAAATAAAGCCGCAAAGCGGCGAGGTCGTAGACCGTGATAAAACATTTACGAGGAATTTTTGCTTAACTTCAAGTGATTCTTTTATTTCTGATTGGATTGAATTTTTATTTTCAACCTGTTCATTAGTTGCTAAATCAAATATTGAACAATATGAAGAATTAATGAAGTTGCAAACATTAAATGAGAAACAAAAGGAAGCATTTAAAGAACTTCTAGATGAGGAATTCAATAAAGTGAATATCATAGGTTTTAATTCGGGAAAGTTTGATTTAAATTTAATTCTTCGTGATTTAAACACTGCAAAATGGAAAATAAAATCAATGCTGGGTTCATCTTCTCAATTTAAGCAAATCATTGTAAAGAAAACAAACGTTCCATATGAATTGAGATTTATTGACATCAGAAATTATATAGCGGGTGGGACATTAGACCAATTCACTCAAGATTTCGGAAACAATAAATCACGTGTTAAATCCTTTTTCCCTTATCAATTCATCACATGGGAAAATTACGAAGAAGAATTATATAAAGAGGAACCATTCACTCAAGATTCATTTTATTCAGCATTAACACAAGAAACAATATCAGATAGTGATTATCAAATATATCTCAATGATGCTAAAAACTTTAAGAATAGATTAGAATATTTTATTCATTATTGCAATAAAGATGTTGAAATTATGATTGACCCAATTGATAAAATTATTGAAGAAACATTTGTTTATAAAATTGACATGCTTCATAATCTTTCTTTATCATCGAATGCATCAATGATTCGTTACGCTTTAGCATATAAAGACTTTAATCCTAACGAAAAATATCCAGAAGAAGAAAATGTGGAATCAAGTTTTGAATTAACGAAAAAGTATTGGAAATATAAAATTGAATCATATAAGAAACAAGATGAAAAAGCAGAAAGAGATACTAAAAATAATGTTTCAATGGATGACTATCAATACTATCACGATTTAATCCTTTCATCTAAATGCAAAATGTGTGGTAAAGCGTTTACATATGCAAATAAACCAACATTGGATAGAATCGATAATGAAAAACCACATACCAAAGAAAATTGTCAGTTAATGTGTTGTTATTGCAATATCGTAAAATCAAATAAAGATGAGGATGTTCAACGTTTAAGAATCAATTTAAGAAATTATACATTAAAAAATAATTTACCAATGACTTTAGATTCAGTTGAAGCTTATCACATTCTCCGTAATGGAATTACTGGTGGTCTATCAAATGTTCAACATCGTGTTAATCTTAAAGGAATCACGCACATTAATAAACTTGCATATAATCCAGAAACTAAAACTGTATCAAATGAGGACACCACCAACATTATGACTCATTTTGTTGGAGTTGACTTTAATTCATTATATCCTTCATCATTTTCATCTAATCCTCATGATTTCATTCAATATACTAACCATAAAATGTATATGCCGGGAAGATTGAATGGTGTTATCATTTGTGATACAGCAACAAAGAAAGCAAAAGCACTGGGAATTATTAGAAAGAAAAATACTTTATTCGTGGCTGAAGTAAAGGGTCACATTGATGAAAAATACATTAATGATTACATAAACTTTTTACCGATAATAAGAAACTTAGATATTATCACAGATGAAAAAACAATTGGTAGTTTTATGTATAATTACATGAAATCAAACAATCTACCAGTTGACCAGAAACAGAGAAAATTAACTCAGTTAGCATCAACACACAACCAATATCAACCATTTTCTTCTTATTATCTTTGGTATCTAATAGACAGATTTCATTTTATTATTGATGACATTCAATCAATTTTAACATTTACTAAAAACACTTGTTTTAATGAATTTGCGAACGAATTTATGAACGAAAGACAAAAGGCGGAATTAGAAGGAAATAAAGGAAAAAGTTTATTTTGCAAGATTTCACTTAATGGATCATATGGTTACGATGCAATGAATACACAAAATTACACAAAGACTAAAATAATGAATGCACAGAAGGCACGCATTGCATGTATGTCAAATAAGTTTAAAAACATAAGAGAAATAGGTGAAGATACATATCAAGTGATGCTCAAAGATAGATTTTATAGATGTGATACATGTTTACAAGAGGCATTCTTCACTTTAGATAATGCTAAATACTGGTATTTGGTTTTCATTTATGATTTTATGTATAAATGCATGGATGTTAATCGTTTTCATTTCATTGAAGGTGATACTGATTCATCTTATTGGGCAATCGCTGGCGATCCAAGTCTTCCTAACACTCAAGCATTTCAAGCAATTGTAACCAATAAACAATTTTATGATAAAAACATTTACAAATTCGCACCTTTTGATTTCTTCTGTTTTGATGAGAAATTTAAACCTAAATTAAAGAATAAAGCTGAAGAAAAAACACATGAGAAGAAGTTATTGGGTTTAGCAATTGAGAAACAAGGTGATAACATGGTTGCTTTATGCCCTAAGTGTTATACTTCATTCAACGGTTCAATTGATGGGGGTGATTTTAAAAAGATTGCACAAAAAATGAAAGGTGTTAGTTTACGACAAAATAAACAATTAACACCTAAAAATTATTTGGATATAATAAATGATAAAGTGATATTTGATGGTCAGAATATTAATTTACAACTTAAAAACGGGTCAATGACTCGCTTAACAATTGGTAAGACTGCATTAACAGGAGCACACACTAAGGCTGTATGTTGTGAAAATGGATGTTGTATGCCATTTATTTAATGAAATGCCACAGAAGAGACAAAAGGAACCGTTAATAATGGTTTTGTACTATGATTCAAAGAGGTGGGCACCCTTAAAACATTTATTTTATTTTATTTTTATATAAATGGATAACACAGATTTAAAAAATTTAATTGATGATTTAGTATTTAATCAAAATTTTCTTGATTATTATGATTTAAAAGCATATCTCCAAAAACATAATAAAAATATAACGGGTGATGATATGGATTATTATTATTCGTATTATAAAAATGAAATTTTGAAATATCATGATAAAATAATTTCTGAAATTAAAGACAAAATTAAAAATAATGAATATACAAAGGGAAAAACTAAATCACAACTTAAACAGTTGAAAGATTTCAAAAATAAAGTATTAACAGAAGAAGATATTGATGAATTATATAAATTATATAATCCCGAGCCACAAAAGCCAAAGGAACAAAAACCAAAGGTACAAAACGCCCAGGTCCTTCAGACCATAAATGATGCACAAGCTTTAATTTATGATTCATTAGTTAAACCATATTCAGCCCAACTTTTAAATGAAGATCAACTTTTGGAATTCATCCTTCAACATAAACTCGAAGCGGGAAAGTATATCAAACCTTTATATACAGCATATTTAAAACAAATGAATAGAATACATCCAGAATTAATGAAAGGAGGAATGAAATCCAAAATCAAAGCAGATAAAATTAAACCACTTACAACACCAAAACCTCCAACAGTAGCACCTCCTCCTCCTTCAGTTAATCCTTCATCATTCACTTTATTATATCCATTTCAAACATTAAAGAAGCAAAAAGATTTTAAAAGGGATTTCAAGATATTAAATAAACCAATTGACCCAAAAATTCAACCGTTAAAGGAAAAATTTAGTCGCCCTTCATTTGCTCCATATCCATATTCATACGAAATCGATCATCTGGAATATTCAAAAGGAAAAGTTACTTATTTATTTGCCATTAACATTAACACCAGATATTTATATTGCATTCCAGTGAAAGGGAAAACAGAACAGGAAACAAGAAGAGCTATACAATACTTACTAGATCATGAAAGAGTAGATAATATAAGGGGTGATGGTGATAAAGGATTTCAGGCAGCTATGGCTCATTATTTCCCACAAATTAATTTTTACTTTTCATCCTCTCCATATACGTTTCATAATAAAATAGTTGATGCGGTAATGAGAACTCTTAGAGATGCGTTAGGGGTTAACGGTCAGATATACTGGGATGGAAATCATGACTCCATCATACAGCAGTTAGTATATTATTACAATAATACATGGCATAGAACTATAAACATGAAACCAGTGGAAATGAAAAATGATATTTCAAAAGAATGGGAATATATTAGAAAGATCTCACCTGTTTTTTCACCTAATTTTTCACCCCAGTTTTTTCACAAGCGTTTTACATGAATTGTACGATGTATATTTGAAATCCTAAACAATTTCGTAGCTTCTATTTCTTCTTTTAGTACATCGAATGTTTTAACAATGCCGAAGGTTTCTTTATATTTCTTCTTGACGTCAGATAGAAGGAAATCGTCAGCAGTTGGATAATTTTTGTTCAGAAATGTCAACATATCCATTTTATTTTCTGCTGGGTTTTCTACTTCTTTCTTTAAATCTGCATAGTCGTTTCTCATTCTTTCTATCTCTTTGACGGAGTAGTTATATTTCCTCATCGCTGCCTTACATTTTGAACATTGCGGGTTCATTTTTGCGTTATACATTGAAATTTGACCTGCTAAAACAACTAAGGCGTCAATTGCTCTCTTCATCTCAAACATAGCGGGTCTTAGTTGTTCGTTCCATACTTTGCCTCTTCTATCTTTATCTCTTATTTCCCAAACACATTCAGCAACTAATGAAACAAAGTTATCGTAGGTCTTAAATTCTTCAGATTTATATATATGTCAGAAACATTCTTATAAACCATGTCGCAATCTTTGTCCATAACTTTATGGTTGCAATGAAAACCAAGGAATTCATAATTTACTTTACGTATGAACTTCTTGGTTTCTACTGAGTCAGTTGTTTTGACTTCAATTTCGTCGAATTCAGGAATAGTTAGTTTTTGTTGTTGGATTTCAGGTAGTTTAGGTAAATGGTCAATAATGTCCTGCATTTCATAAAGATACTGTTCATTTGTTTCATCTTTCGCACTACAGTCTAAATTACTTGTTAAAAGTTCTTGCTTTATCTTCTGGATTTTTGTTTCGAAAGTATATGAAGAAGGAATGAAGCTTTTCATCTCTACTAACATTGACGTAGGATTCATGACTAACGAGTTTGGTGCTGTAGTTGTGGACAGAGCCCCGCCGTTCGCGGCTTGTATTGCTGTTGTGCCGATTGTTGAAATCATATCTTTACATACAAAATAAAAAAAAATAAAAAATAAAACTAACTTTATTTTTTATTTCGGGAAAATTCATGAAAATTCCTGAGGTGAAAAATTAGGTGAAAAAACAGGTGAGATCTCACCTCTTCACCTAAAATATATTTTTGGATCATTTACGCTCATTACGAAGAAGTCTTGACAAAACATTAACGATGAAGAAATCATGACAAATCATTTACGAAGAAGTTTCGACAAAACATTTACGATGAAGTCATGACAAAGCATATACGTTCATTACGATGAAGAAGTCTTGACAAAACATTTACGTTCATGTTTGACAAAACATTTACGAAGAAGTCATGACAAAGAAACGATGAATGATCATGACAAAACATTAACGTAAACATTTATTTCCTGCGTTGTTGTCTAAATGTCATGTTGTCTCATTTTTTCAGAGAAGTTAAATAACTGAGTGACACATGGTGACATAGTGACACCTTCAGTTCTTCAAAAATAATTAATTATTGAATGACCTGAAAACATTAACATAACCATTAACGTAACCATTAACGTAAACATTTATTTCTGCAGTTCATCCATTACTTCATTACCTAATTAATTACAGACATAAAATATATTTAGTTCATTCATTGAACTCTATACCATGCGTAAACTGTCATAAATGGCGGCATGTAATCTTTACTTTGTCCCGTTGTTTGTGTATATCCTGAAACGCGATGTGTATGGTTTCCTCCTCCCTCAGTGTTACTCCAGTAACAATCTATAGCAAACTTAACGTTGTCTTTAACATCATATCCTTTACCTTTTGTCATTGCTGACCAATCCCAATATCTATGCTTATGCCAACCCGCTTGAGATGTACTTAAATCTATGTAGTGACTGTGTGCAGGTAAATTTTCACCTGTAATCGTTTTACTTCCTCCTGTTTCCTTTGAAGAGTTTGCACAATACAAAAACCTGTCAACTATTTGTTCCCACATACCAAAACCCAGAACTGTTGCTGGATTTGTTGAATTCATTGACGTATAAATAGAACCAATGGGGTAAATCATCTCAAGAATTGTATTTAATCCATTATGAATATTGAATTTATTATATAATATTGAATTTAGGTGAGTATTTAAAACTGGTCTTGTTATCAATATTAACGTATTATTTTTTGAAAATTGCTTTTCTAACATCTTGAAATTTTGTGATTTCAGACCAGTTTCTTCCATCACTACTGATATTTACTAAATCACCACATCCTAAAGCAATGAAATACCCATCAATATAAAATAAATTTGTAAATCTATAATTTTGAGTAAGTTTTGGAGTGAATGAATAAACCAATTCCCAATTTGATAAATCCTGTGATAAATAAATATGTCTGTTATAACTTACAGGATATGAATAGACCATTTCACCTGAAACGAGAACATAAACATTTGATCCATAACATAAAGCTTCAATGTCTCCATCAGCTTGAAAAATTTGTTCAAATTGACCTTGTGGTATTGAAGATGATCTATAAATTTTATCATTTTGTAGGATAAAATACATGTTGTTAAAGCAATACCACTTACTTGTATAATCAATTTTCAAATCTGATGACATCATACTAAACATATAATAATTTATCCCATCCTCACTAATGAAAATTTGATTGACTTCATAAATTAGTACCCATTTATTATTAACGCATCTAATAGGATTATTTGGAAATTTAAATTTAGCATCTTGATTTAAATTACATTTGAACCATTGGATACAATCGAATGAATAACAAGGGCAAAAATCATCTTCAACCGTTATCATTCCCATAAATTTACCGTTATTATATTCAACATATAAAATTCTTGGATTAATGATTGGCTTTCGTGTATCAGGATTCAAAACAGATGGAGTAAATGATTCATAGTTTTGAAAATCATTTGTTTTAAAATAATAAAGCACTCCAGCTGTATAAAATAAATACATGGTCACTCCATCGAAACATATCCATTCAAAAGAATCTATATCAAAGGTTTTATCTGATGATTTCATAAAATTTAAAAATGGTGGAGTAAAATAGACCTCTGATTGTTTTATTTCTTCATTAACAAATGATATATTAGCTTTCTTATTTAACTCACTATCCACATATTTTTATCCGCTTTCTTCATTAACTCATTGTTAACATAAGTTTTATCTGCTTTAAGGTCTAAACATCCTGAAACCCATCCTGTATCAGCTTTAGTTTTAAGAATCTTCGATGTCCGTTCATGATACCATTCAACCCTTTCTATAATTTCATTATCTTTTTCATTAACATATTCCTTATCTGCCTTCTTCATTAATTCACTAGCCACAAGTCCCTTATCTGCTTTCTCCTCTAACTCACTATCCACGTATTCCTTATCTGCTTTCTTCATTATGTCATTTAGGAAACCTTTTATGAATTCCTCATTTAAATTAAATCTTCCAATCTTCAAAACTTTAGGAAATGCATTTAATGCGTAATATCTTTGTTCTTCTGGTGGAATTGATGTTATATCATCCGTTATTCCTTTAATTTTTGAATTCATAAATAAAATTTCTTTTATATTTGATATCACTGCACCACCTTTGCAAACGAATTCGAAATGGTCATTTTTCAATACTATCTCCAAATCTCCATATTTCAACATTTGCGTTTGTTCTGCCGTCTTTGAATTATATGCATATATGGCGTATGTAATGGTCTGTGCCTTAAGTTGCTGTGGTTGCTGTTGTTGTTTAATCATTTATTATGATTTAAAAATAAATATTTAATCTGTTATCTCATCAGCTATTTTTTCTATTTGAAATTGCCATAATATTTCATTCATGAATTCTAAATCACAATCAAATAGGTCGGTTATTCTAAATTTAATATTTGATAAATCTTTTGAATGAAGAATAAATGAATTCCCGGATAATTGAAACGGATATGATAAAGAAAATATGTTTAAGTTGATGGATAAAATGTTTTGTATTGATGGGTAAGAGTTAGGGTCTAATGTTTGATGTGAAAATCTCATTGGGGTATTAACTTTATCACATTTGATTAAAATGAAATTGGAACCAGTGTCAGAATACAAAACATCCCCAACATCTTTTTCAAAATTTAATATCCCCAACAATGAACGAAGATGAGGAGTACAAAATTTAATTTTCAGCGGAAATTTAATAAGGTTATTTATTTCATCAAGTTCAAAAAGTTTATCGGGTTTTGATTTAAAATTTTCTTCATACCATATGATAAATAATTCATTTAAATAACTTAAAATCATGTTAATATCCCATTTCGTTATCACATTATTTATATACATATCATATTTTTTCAAGGTCATCTTTAATAAATGATATATAATCTGAAGGGTCTAAAAGAATGGGATTAAATTTACCACTCACAGAAACGAGAGTAACATTATAAATTCCACTAACTGTTAAATTTAATTCACAGTTATTATTCGAAATAATATTGATAATTGACATTTTTTATTACGATTAAAAATATGGTAAAGCGTTATTTTCCAGTGATAAATAAAACTAGAATAAGATTACCTCAAGAATTCATAAATTCAACGAATAAGAAATTCATTCATGTTATAAATTTTAGTGTTTTCAGAAAATATGAGTCAATGTCATATTCATCATCGGGTTATATTTCACTTCATTCAAATTTAGTTCAATCAAACCCATATAATGACCATTTCATAAGATTTTCAGATGGTATTAAAAATGTAATTGATAGATTAAAATATGAACAGATTGACAATATCGAATTTTTGGAATTTTGGTTTAAATATCCCGATGGAAAAAAGATTGAAGTTAAAGATAAAGCTGATACTATAACAAAAACAATTACAATGACCGATCCAGATAGTGGGGAACAAAAAGAAATAAAACAAACGATAGAAACTGGTGAAAGGTCAATTATTATTGATTATGATTCAAAGGATTATTATTCAATAATGTTAATGCTTGAATATTAAATAGCCTTAACAAAGAATTTTTCAAGTGATATTTTATATTCATCAACTATTTTATTATAAATATCATTATAAGTTAAATGAAGTTCAGTTGTTGTTCCGTTCTTTGATATCTTAATTGTGCTAATATCCTTTATAGGATTTATTTTTGCAACTGTTCCAGCATGAAACCTCATCATCTATGAAAAATTGAATCTTAACGTCTGAATCCTGAACATCACAAAGAATGGCGATAATGTGAATTAATGATTCATAAGGTAAAATAATTAAACCGGATTGATCAATTAAATTTATTATTGAATCATAATTATCAGTTATTATATCACGGTAAATTTTCATTAATTCAGAATTAATGTCTATTTTATATGGCGCATTGCGACTGTAATCGTAGATTCCTGGGTTCTCGATGTTTGATGAAAGAGGTGGGGGTATGTTGGATATGTGGGGATTTCAACAGGTTCTTTACCGGGTTCAGATAAAATGATTGGGTCTCCATTCTCATGGTTTTCTTCATTCTCTTCATTCTTTGGTAAGTCACGAGTTAATAAATTTGGTTGAGTTGCTGACTTTGTTAATTCAGGGCTAACATTAACTTTAACATTTTGAATAATTCGTGATTTATCATCATTTACGTTATAACCAACCGTAATCTCTGCTTTTGCGTTTGTGTTCTTTTGACTTGTGAAACGTCTTCTCATTTATAATTGAATAAAAAAAAAGAAAAATATATTTAAAGTTTTATTTAGTTGTTACGGTAATATCCCAAGGTTCATCATTGTTTGCTTATACTTTCTTTGTAACTGCACCAATTATGTTATTGATATTGCTTTGAGTTTCTTCCAGTCTTATTTTATCATTTACAATATCTTTAATCATTTCATAACATGCATTCTTAAAACCATCTGATTTTTCTAATTTACGTCTATCACTTTCTTTAATTAAATCAAAGTTATAACCTTGTTGAGAATAAAGTGGTTTCTTTATCAATTCCTTGAACGCTTCTGAAAGTGAAGATGAAGAAATTCTTGCTACTTGAATTGGTTTAAATTCTGCTTTCATTGCTTCTTTCTGTTCATTGAACACTGGATCGAATAAAGCAACTTTAAAGAATTTCTTAGCTGGAATTTCAGGTCTCAAATTTGTATATTGACCATCAAACTGATTAACATATCGTGGTAATCCATCCGGTCCTTCTTCAATAGCATTTAATTCTTCATTGAAATAAGAATATGGATTATGACGGTATGAATTAATTGGACCATGTTCACCTTCTCCAATGTATTGTTTAACAGCTTTTCCATTTTCATCAAATTGCATAGGATAACATTCATTATATGCTTTACGTTTAGGATAATCAGATATAGTTAATTTATACCCATTTATGACTTTAATATTACCTTGACCATCAGTAACGAAAACTTCATTTATACCATCAGGTTTTCCATTTGGTCCTGTAATGTCTGCTTCGTGTGCTTCCCAATTTGGACCATGACGTTTGGCATATGCTTGAGCTTCTGGTAATGTTAAAACATTTCTCATTTGTTTAACATCCTTTTGAAGACCAGCAACAATGTGACTAATTCTTTCATTCCATCAGGAACTTTCATAGTTCTATTATATGCACCCTTTTTGTTTGTCCCTTGTTTTAATGGAACCTGTAGAAGATTTGCTATTTCTGTCATGTTTAATTATAAATAAAAAATAAAAATTAATTATAAAAAGTTAATCAAATTTAACACTTCCTTTATTTAAATCAACTATTATTTTTCCATGTTCACCTAATTGCTGATATTGTGTGTAAAGTTCATTAATGCTCATTGGTAAATTCACTTGATAAAGCATAACGTTCAACTGTTGACGACTAAACCCACTGAAAATGAAAAGTGTTGATAGATTTGATTTAATGTTTGTGCTTAATGCTTTGAAGTATTGAACAGCCATGAAGAATGAACACTGAATGTGTCGACATTGAGTTAATAACTGATTAAAATATGATTTCTCATTAGTTATTAGTTTTGATTTCACCGCATCATCTAGAAAAATGAGTGAATGCAAAAATTCTCTATCAAAATTTGAAATAGAAAGTGTTTCAAATAATTCATCCCGTTGTTTATCAATAATTTTATCCTCTAATCCTTGCTTCTTGATTGTATTATATAATTCTTTATACATTAAAAAGTTTTTTAAATAATCTTCTGCTTCTTCTTGTGATAAATAAATAATTGGAATTTTGATTAAATGCTTTAAAGATTCAAATGTATTATCTGAAGGTGAACCTGAACGGTTGATATAAATTAACACATGTGAATGGGGGAAGTGTTAGCAATAATGATAATTTGTTTTAATATCGTTAATGTTTTACCTTTATTTTGTTTACCAATTGCTGCAGTGATTGAATTTAAGTAACATTCAGAATATGGAATTTTCATTAATTTTTCCTTAGATAGAGCATTTCTATTATCACTCAATGCTTCATTAATCATATCATCTACGTATGTATTATATACTCCCGCTAATTCTTCATAAGGGTGAATGAATTTAAATCCATTTAATCAAAAATAAATTTATAATTTTATACATTTCTATTCATCAATATTTCATCATATGAACTTCTATACTGCGGTGGTGTACCTGTTGGATGATATTTCAAACCTTCATCCGGTGTCCATGTCCAATATGTAGTCCTAGTAAACCAAACCTGAGGAGGATTTGTCACTTTTGAACAGTAAGTGTCATTTTCACCCTGAATGATTGGATAAGCTTTCACTTGTACTGTAACTTGTGAGTTGAAAGTTTCTAATCCATCAAAGAATATACCCGCTCCATCACGTTGAACTGGAATAGTGCATAAGAATGAAGTTTGGTCTTTCCATGTTCTAGCTAATGGTGTGCCATCATCATCATTCAGTGGTCTAGTTAATGAGTCCTCGTATTCTTCTGTGCATTCATTCACCCATCTAAATCAGAAGCTTGAAGCATACGTGTAAAGAATATGTCACCCACTGTGGTCATCGCTTGATCGGGGAAGTTTCTGGAATCTATAGTGACCTGAAGACCTCGAAGCATTGGATTTTCTAAAACTGTTCTTTGCATTGCATTCTTCGGAAATGCTAACACAACATCTGTAACATTATGAAGAGCGTATGAGAAATCTGAGCTGATACCTTCAGGAGTGATGCAACCTCCATTTAGTGAACGAACGTCAATATGTTGAGCTGGAATCATGAATGGATCTTCCTTACTGAATAAACGTGGTATTGCTTTAACTGATTCTTCATTAAACCGTATCCTGGTGTAATGCATTTATCCTCTAAAACTTCCATCTTTGTGCATGAAATAATAACGTCATCAACTGTTGCGTCAGCAGATGTAGCGGCTAAGCTTGTAATTAATTTGGCAGAAAGTCCGATTTGTTGGAATTTGCGATCATATTTATAAACATGATTCATAATCTTTTCATAATTTTCATCAGTTATCTTTTCATAAACATAATCTTGTAAATCAGCAACTCTTAACGGGTCAACCTGACAAAATACTAAAGTATCCTTGAAAACATAATATTTAAGAATGATTTCACCAAATGATTTAGGATAATCATCGAACGCCTGAAATGCTAACAAATCATTTACCGGAATAATCATATCAAAAGTGATATCAACTTCATCATTTACTTTCTTGAAAACTTCTGAAGGGTCAATATATTTACCACATACTGAGTTATCATATTTTTGAACATTATTATATAACGAATGAACAAACTTTTTAACTTTCCTTTCTGATTTTGGTTTATATGTTGCAAATGCGAAAGATTCACGGGCGCATTCCATTTGAAGATAACCAGCATCACCTCTTTCAGGTTTCTACTTCTAATTGTTTAAAGCTTTGATTTGATGATTTGTAACCAACGAATAAACGCATGCATTTAAAAGCGGCATCACATGTGAAAGCTTTATTTGAAACTAGAGTTGCTCTAACTTTGCGTTTAATATATGTGTCACCAAATTGGTTCACATCATGAGCCGGATTTGTAATTCTTAAATGAGTTTGTTTATCATCAAAATATGGAGCATCAGAGTCATAGCATGAACTTTCAAGTTCTCTATAATATCTTCTTCCATCATTCTTTGCGAATATTTCATTTATCTTTTCGAATGAATGAAACACATTTCCATTAATCGGTTTGGTGTTTGGCACTAAATAGTTAGTCGTCATTTATTAATAAATAAAAAATCAAAATTAAAAGATGAAAATGAATTTTTAATTTTAATGAAATAATCAACTATGGCTGCAGGATTCTTTAAGAAACTGTGGGATAAAGTAAAAAGAGGAGCGCATAAAGTTTGGGAAACATGAAGAAAGGAGCAAATTGGATATTTAAGAATAAAGAAGCAATTAGTGACGTTGCTGAATCAATAACGCCAAAAGCTGCCCCAATAAGAGAAATTTTAAATAAAGGAGAAAAAGTTTATCAAAGACTACAACCGATACTAAGATAAAAATAATATTTATTTATTTTTCCACTATCTACCCCTATTTTATTAAGTATTCCTTCAGCCATTCCACCAATTGCGTTACCTGCTTGTGCTCCCATCGCCGGATTACCTGCTTTTGTACCTAATACTCCACCTATGATAGTTCCTGCCGTTTTCGCTACTGGTGCCAAAAAGTTTGCAACAGGTTTAATAACCTTTTTATAAACCCAACCTGCAGCTTTCTTAATTCCATCCCATAATTTTTTAAAGAATCCTGCCGCCATTTCTGATTTAATATTAATTAAAAAATATAATTCATCACTTATATTCTAATTTTTATTTAATGATAAATGAAACCAATTTTAAAAATAAATGAAACAAAGGAGGAAGAAATAAATGAAAGTGAAAATGTTCAACAAAAAATAAACGTTGTTAAACCAATTTTAAAAATAAATGAAACAGAGGAGGAAGAAATAAATGAAAGTGAAAATGTTCAACAAAAAATAAACATTGTTAAACCAATTACTGAAATAAAAATTTTTTCATCTGTTGAAGAATTTAATAACTATTATGCTAACAATAAAAAATTATTTGAAGAATTGACAACATGTAAATTGAATAAAATGTTTAAAGTTGATGGATTCAAAATTTCAAAAATAAAAGGAGTGGTTAGTTTGAAATCTATTCCTCAATCAAGAATCACCTCATTAATGAAAATAGATGATTTAACAAAAAGAATAGAAATTATTGAAGAGCGAATGAATCAAATAATTGATATCATAAATCATGACTCGTTGAGCCCGGGTCCTTAAAACCCAAGGCATAAAGTGCCCAGGACTTAAAGTCCATCACTGAGTTCAAGGTTATATTCATCAAATATTTCATTATTAAATGCAACTTCTGCTAGTTTATTTATTTTTTTTTCAATACGATCATTTGAAAGTCTATCGTTTAATTTTTTCTGAAGTTTTTCATTTTCTAGTTCTGAAACTTTATTTGGATGATATTTAAACCCGTTAAATTCTTTTTCCTCAGTTTTGATCATTAATTTACAAAGAACTTTTGTGGTTGGAATTCGTTTAAACCATTTATTAGTTATATTCGTTATATATTCAATATCTGGAATTAATTCCCAAATTTTTGCATTTTCAATTAATTTATTATCAAATGCAAAAGCAATAGGTTTAATATTAAACTTACCTTTATAATATATACTTTCTACATAATCATCGAAATAAACATCTACTTGTTTTACATTTTCAAGAATTGGTGAAAGAACATCCATTAATTGATTGACGGTTACGAATCTTGATCCACTCATTTATCATTAAATAAAAAATAAATTATTCAAAAAATGTAAGACATGAATTTTCAAAGTTTATTTTTTATTCATGAAAATAATTATTTCTAATTTCTTTTACTCTCTCGTACATACTAGATTTAAAGAATTCAGAACTTTTACCATAATCTCCTAAATGTTTTCTTATCCCTAACGTGTGCCAGTTATTATATGAAACTGAATAAACTTTATCTTTATCTTTACACCTTTCATCACTTCCAATATATTTATATTTCAATTTTGATTTAGCATTTTCATATTCATTAACGTTTAATAATTCACAGTCTTCCTTTTTAAATAAATGTTTTATGTATTCAGGATTTAATACTCTACGTTTATATGCTCCTAACTTAGTTCTAAAGGTTTTTCTACAAAATTTAGGAATTCCATCCTCTTTAATGTCATCAATGATTTCCATTTCATTATTTTCAATTTCTTCTTCTCGTTTATGAGGTCTTTGATTATGACTCCATTGATTCCATGAAATTAAATATTCTTTATCATTATATTTATATCTCATTAGCTTATTTTGGCTTTCATATTCATTTAATAATTCACAATCTTCATTTTTAAATTGAAGTTTAACCCATTCAGGATTTAAATGATGTTTAATTAATCGCGGAATATCTGACATCATCTATATATCTTCTTTTATAAAAAAGATAAAAAATAAATTATTTTAAAATTAATGTTAATTTTTTAATGATTTATAAATAAATATTTATTACTAATTTATTTAATAATGTCGCGCTTTCTTACGAATTCATGACTTAAAAAACGTAAGAAAAAATTTTATATCATCTATATATATAGAAGATGTGAAAATATACCTTCGTCTATATATAGACGTAACAAAAAAAGTCACAAAACCCGTCCACATATACTACTTCAATTAAATCGACAATACGTTTTTGTATCTGTTCCATAAACAATTACATACAATGATTTTTATGATATTTTATCAATACACTACTTTTAAATTTTTTAAGGGAGGCTTCCGACTAGAAAGCCCTCTCAATTTTTTGTGATGTTTACACCAAAAGTGAGATTCGTTAAGCGTTTTTCTCGTTGAATATTGAGTTTCCTGGATTTTAAGTTATTCATAAAGCTTCTCTATATTATACCCTATCTACTGATATGATTATTTTTGAAAAATCTCTTAAATCGACCTGCACTGAATTTTTTAGGGAAAATTCGAAATTTTCTAGGCGTTTTCTGTAAAGTTTTTTACGGAATAAAATCCGAAAAATAATTTTTTGAAGAATCATTTGGGTAGAATACTTATCGAAAATTATATTTATTATAATTTTGGTCGATAAAAATAAGCGGATTCAAAACTGGCAAAAACCCTTTCGGCAATTTGTGGACGATTCCGAACCCCCTCATTTTTGAAATTTAATAAGAAAAATAGAATCTGTATTAAATATAGATTTTAAAAAACTTGGTTATAAATTACGAAATTTTCTCACTTGGGCTAAAAAGTGACAATTTGGTCGGAAGCCACCCTTAATGTCCGATCAAGACATTCATCCAAATAAATTCAGTGAATTGCAAAGTATCTTTCAATATCACATCAATTTATACAATACGTTGTATCACTTGAAAACCGAAAATACTGAAATATTAAACTCGATTTACAAAACAATCAAAACAGAATTGATTGAATCCAAGAACTATCCTCCTCAAAATATTATCAAAGATATTTTGCAAATTATACCGTATAATAATCGCTACACAAAGTCATATTTATCTCTTGCCAAAATTATATATGATGAATATCATGTAGAAGAGGTCAAAAAAGTAGAAGATATTTCAATCCTCCTATTTTACAAAGAATATGGAATTAAATTAGACAAATCTTATAATTTCGAAGCAATTAAGTCAGAAAATCTTGATATTCATACAGAAGATATAATTTACAGAGCAATTATGTATAATGACTTAGAAAGATTCATCGCATTCACAGAAAGAGAAGGATTTGATAAAGATCAAGAACTTAAAAGCAAATTATATCCGGATTCTAAAGAAAGACATTTATTACTTGAATTATGTTGTTATCATGGAGCAGTTGACTGTTTCAAGTTCTTAAGAACGAAATTTCACTCAGAAATAACTCAAACATGTCTAAAATTTTCATTTTTAAGTGGAAATCAAGAGATAATGAGTGAATGTTTGAAATATCAAAAACCAAATTATAGATGTATGGGATATGCAATTATTTCTCATAACATTGAGTTTGTTACTTTCTTAATGAATGAATACAATATGGACATAGATTTAATAAATTGCGGAGTTCATAAAAATCTTGAATCATTTTTAGTTTATTTCGATCAAACTAATAATATTAACAAATGCTTTGTTTATTCACCGTTATTCAATATCCCATCTCTTTGCGAATATTTCATTTCGCATGGTGCAAATATCAATGGAAAAGATGAAAGTTGAAAAACTGCTCTTCATTTGGCCACAGAAAATAATATTAAAGAAATAGTCAAGCTTCTTGTTTTGAATGACGCAAATCTTGAAGAAAAAGATCTTTTTGGAAAAACCGCTCTTCATAATGCAGCACATTATAATGGCAAAGAAACAGCTGAGCTTCTTATTTCTCATGGCGCAAATATCGATGAAAAAGATCAATTTGGAAGAACTGCTCTTCATCATGCATCATGTAAAAATAATAACGAGATTGTCGAATTTCTTATTTCACATGGTGCAAATATCAATGAAAAAGATAACGATGGAAGAACCGCTCTTCAATATGCAGCACGTTATAATTATAAAGAAACAGCAGAACTTCTTATTTCACATGGCGCGAATATCAATGAAAAAGATCAATATGGGCAAACCGCTATTCAATATGCAGCACGTTATAATTATAAAGAAACAGCAGAACTTCTTATTTCACTTGGTGCAAATATCAATGTAAAAGATAAATATGAAAAAACATCTCTTCAATATGCAGCACGTTATAATTATAAAGAAACAGCAGAACTTCTTATTTCACATGGTGCGAATATCAATGAAAAAAATAAATATGGAAAAACCGCTCTTCAATATGCAGTATTGAATAATAGTAAAGAAACAGTAGAACTTCTTATTTTACTTGGTGCTAAAATCAATAATAAAGATAACGATGGAAAAACAGCCCTTCATATTGCAGCAAGTTGTAATTATATAGAAATAGCAGAATTTCTTATTTCACATGGTGCGAATATCAATGAAAAAGATAAATGTGGAAAAACTGCTCTTCATATTGCATCTCGAACTACTAAAGAAATGGTTGAACTTCTTATTTCACATAGTGCAAATATCAATGAAAAAGATAACGATGGAAGAACCGCTCTTCAATATGCAGCACGTTATAATTATAAAGAAACAGCAGAACTTCTTATTTCACATGGTGCAAATATCAATGAAAAAGATAACGATGGAAGAACCGCTCTTCAATATGCAGCACGTTATAATTATAAAGAAACAGCAGAACTTCTTATTTCACATGGCGCGAATATCAATGAAAAAGATCAATATGGGCAAACCGCTATTCAATATGCAGCACGTTATAATTATAAAGAAACAGCAGAACTTCTTATTTCACATGGTGCGAATATCAATGTAAAAGATAAATGTGGAAAAACTGCTCAACACTATGCAGCATGTAATAATTGTAAAGAAATCATTGAACTTCTTATTTCACATGGTGCAAATATCAATGAAAAAGATAAATACGGAGAAACATATCTTTTTTATGCATCGATTAAACATTATAAAAGAGGTCATTTCACAAAAATCGATTAATATATCACAAAATTGGCAAGACTGATTTTCTTCATATGACATACATAGTGTATATCGCTCAAAAAGTGCAAGAATGATGTCATTCTATAGCCTTCTAAATTTTTTACAAGAAAGTTTTCTGGAACTTTCTCTCAATTTTTTTGTAAACTCAGAAAAAAGTGAAAAAATCGAATGTCTTTAAAAATCATATAACTTAATATAAATCTTTTAAAATATTGAATACTATTTCAAAAATATTCTAAATGGAGGCCAACAACACTTCCTAACTTTTCTCCCTTTCCCTTTCCACTGGTTAAAGACCGCCCAGCAACTACTTAGTTGGATCGATGCCCCTTGAAGGATCACAATTCCATATCTCTACGACGCAATTTAAAATGATTATGGAAATTATTTTCCATGAAACTTTAAAAAAAAGCATACCTATATGCTTGCCTGACCTTCCCTTTGAAGGTTTTCTTCATATTTTGTTTTTAACACGGACTAAAGACTTCGATTTTTTTACTTATTTTTCTGATGTTTACACCAAAATTGAGAGAAAGTGCAAGAAAACTTTTGTAAAAAATTTGAATGCAATAGAATTCTATAATAGTTCCGACTTTTAATTCCATAAAATCTTTTTTTAAAAAAATCAAAAAGTGACAATTTTTATATTTTGCTCAATTGCTATTGTAATATCATTCATTTAAGCCAATTCTGATAATAATAGGAACTACCAAGGATCTTGCTTGGAGAAAATTATTATCTTCTCCGATTGAAAGAACTTTTCCTTCTTATCAATGTAATTGAAAGAACTTTTCCTCCATATCAATATAATTGAAAGAACTTTGGGTAAAAATATATATATATAAGTTTAACTTATAACTTTGTATATAACTTCCATTAGCAAATAACGCTTTTAAAATACGCATCTTGATGAAAATATTATTGATTGAGACATTCATGTTGTAATTGTGTTATTTCATATCTACAAACTTAATCAAAATGCATAAATGTAATCTGAAATTTTTGTGATCAGTGTTTTTCCACAGATATCATGTAGCATTTATTTTTCACAATGAATTTTAAAAATGTTTTAAATAGTATAATTGTATCCTTATAAAAAATTATTAATGTCTGATCAAGACACTCACCAAAATAAATACAGTGAATGCGAAGTATGTGTAAATACTACATCGATTCATATAATGCATTGTATCAGCTGAAAACTGAAAATGAAGAAGAAATAAACAAGATTTACAAAATGATCAAAACAGAATTGATTGAATCCAAGAACTATCCTCCTAAAAATATTATCAGAAATATTTTAAACATCATTCCGTATAATAATCGCTATGCAAAGTCATATTTATCTCTTGCCAAAATTATATATGATGAATATCATGTAGAAGAGGTCAAAAAAGTAGAAGATATTTCAATCCTCCTATTTTACAAAGAATATGGAATTAAATTAGACAAATCTTATAATTTCGAAGCAATTAAGTCAGAAAATCTTGATATTCATTCCGAAGACACCATTTACAGCGCAATTATGTATAATGACTTAGAAAGATTCATTTCATTCACGGAAAGTGATGGATTTGATAAAAATCAAAGGCTACAAAGCAAATTATATCCGGATTCTAAAGAAAGACATTTATTACTTGAATTATGTTGTTATCACGGAGCAGTTGATTGTTTCAAGTTATTAAGAACAAAATTTAACTCAGAAATAACTTACAATTGTCTAGTTCTTTCATTTTTAAGTGGAAATCCAGAGATAATGAGTGAGTGTTTGAAATATCAAAAACCAAGCATAGTTTGCATGGAGTATGCGATTATTTCTCATAACATTGATTTTGTTACTTTCTTAATGAATGAATACAATATTAACATCAATTTAATATATTGCGGAGTTTATAAAAATCTTGAATCATTTTTAATTTATTTCGATCAAACTAATAATATTAACAAATGCTTTGTTTATTCATCGATATTTAATATTCCATCTCTTTGCGAATATTTCATTTCGCATGGTGCAAATATCAATGGAAAAGATGAAAGTAGAAAAACCGCTCTTCATAATGCCACATATTATATTTGCAAAGAAACAGCAGAATTTCTTCTTTTACATGGTGCAAATATCGATGAAAAAGATCAATTTGGAAAAACTGCTCTTAATAAAGCTGCAGACTATAATGATAAAGAAATAGTTGAACTTCTTATTTCAAATGGTGCAAATATTGATGAAAAAGATAATGAAGGAAAAACTGCTCTTCACCATGCAGTAATAAAAAATAATAAAGAAATAGTTGAATTTCTTCTTTCCCATGGTGCAAACATCGATGGAAAGGATAAATTTAAAAAAACCTCTCTTTTCTATGCAGCAGAAAACAATAGCAAAGAAACTGTTGAAATTCTTATTTCGCATGGTGCAAATCTCAATGAAAAATGTGAATATGGAAAAACTGCTCTTCATTTTGCCACAGATAATAATATTATAGAAATAGTCAAGCTTCTTGTTTTGAATGACGCAAATCTTGAAGAAAAAGATCTTTTTGGAAAAACTGCTCTTCATAATGCAGCACATAATAATTGCAAAGAAACAGCTGAGCTTCTTATTTCTCATGGCGCAAATATCGATGAAAAAGATCAATTTGGAAGAACTGCTCTTCACCTTGCTGCAGAATATAATTGTAAAGAAATTGTTGAGCTTCTTCTTTCACTTGACACAAATATCAATGAAAAAGATGAAAAAGGAAAAACTTCACTTCACTATGCAACAGAATATAATTGCAAAGAAATCGTTGAGCTTCTTATTGCACATGGCGCAAATATTGAAGAAAAAGATATAGACGGACAGACCTCTCTTCACTATGCAGCATGCAATAATTATAAAGAAATCATTGAGATTCTTATTTCACATGGTGCAAAAATCAATGAAAAAGACAAAAAAGGAAAAACAGCTCTTCATAATACAGCATACTATAATTATAAAGAAACAGCCGAACTTCTTATTTCACATGGCGCGAAAATCAATAATAAAGATAACGATGGAAAAACCGCCCTTCATATTGCAGCATACTATAATTATAAAGAAACAGTTGAAATTCTTATTTCATTTGGTGCAGATATCAATGTAAAAGATAAATATGGAAGAACTGCTCTTCAATATTGCAGCAAGTTATAATAGTAAAGAAACAACAGAACTTCTTCTTTCACATGATGCAAATATCATTGAAAAAGATATAGATGAACAAACCTCTCTTCACTATGCAGCATGTAAAAATAATAAAGTAATCATTGAGATTCTTATTTCACATGGTGCGAATATCAATGAAAAATATGGAGAAACATATCTTTTTTCTTACAGATGAAAGAAAAAAAGATCATTATAAAAGAGATCATTTCACAAAAATCGATTAATATATCACAAAATTGGCAAGACTAATTTTCTTCATATGACATATATAGTATATGTCACATTAGTAAATAAGTTTTATATAAGTTATCTAAGTTTTTTTTTAAGGGTGCACTTACCACTTTCTGACACTCTCTCAAAAAGAGATATACGGGTGTGAAGAGACATAGAAAATAAAACCTTAAACAAGAAATTTGAGAGAATGTCAGAAAGTGGTAAGTGCACCCTTAAAAAATTTTGACGGCCTTATAAGGTCGATGAAAAATTGAGCTTATTAAAAAAAACCATCGTTTGAGAGGAAAAATGAGAGACCGATGTATATTTTTTGACACTGTCAAAAACTTTGAAAGGACAAAAAAAATTAGTGGCAGATAGTTTACAAATGTATACTATCTGACGAACAGACTATCAGCAAGTACTCAAACTGCGATTTTTAATTTCCGAACTTTTTTGGCGACCTGAGATAGAAAAAAATATTTATAATATAAAAAACAAACATAAAAATATAAATATAAAAAATATTATTTCTTTGATTTGATTTTTTCCAAAAGTTGAAGTCTTTCTTTGCAAAGTCTGTCTCTTTCTTCCTCAATCTTCAGAACTTGTTCTTCGTACTTATCTTTCTCTTGTTGGGCCAAAAGAACTAATTTTTCTTTCGCTTTTTTGTTTTCGTCATCTTTTGTCTTCAAAATGTTGATAAAACTCATCTTTCTCTTCCCATACTTCTCATAAAGGTTAATCAGATCTTCAATCGAGTTGAAAACATTTCCGTTATGAGAATTCTTCAATTCAGAAATAATTTTCATTAATAACTTCCCATCTTCGGGTTCCATGAAGTCTGGATGCAAGGAAATGTCCATTTCATTCGCTATGTCTGTCAAAATGGACTTGTTCTCTTGATTTGTCGAAAGATAAGAAATGTATTTCAGAAAATGAGGAGTTAAGCATTGATCGAGCTGGATATATGTTATATCCTTCGTAATATTAACAAGCTTGCTACAATCAATAGTTAATTTTCCATTATCAATAGAATTTGAAATTTTATCTAATTCTTCAACAATTTCTTGAAATCCGGAGACTCTTGAGTGGAATCCCGTAAGTATGACTTGTATGAACTCTAATATATACAATAGATAGAAAGCCAAAGCTTTTTTCTTGCCATTTGCAAATTCAGCATAAGATTTCGCTTTTGCATGCAACAAAGATACTTTAAACGCTAATACAATCAATGGGTTGTCCTTTTGCATGATTTCCGTGATGAAACAAGTCATAATTTCGGAATCAATTTCTTTCATTTTTTCTTTTAACTTAATTTCTTTGTCTTCTAGTCTTAACTTGTCTACTTTCTCTTTTAGATCATTCACGTCTTTGAAATCTGGTACTTTTTCCGATAATTTACCTTCAATTTCTTTCAAATTTTTTTTGAGAATTTCTAAATTTTGTTGATGCTTTTTTAAAGTGTTTGCAGTTCTCGGAACTCTTCTTTTAAGGGTCTGTATTGATCTACTAGCTGTACTTAAGTTGATTCTCTGCGCATCAAGCAGTTGTTGAAGAGATTGTTGATATTCAATATGTTCATTGTTAATTTTCTCAAGTAATACGATTTTTGCCTTTGAAACACGACCATCAGCTGTTTCCGCTAAGACTCTGACGCGTCTGGCAGATTGTATACATTCTTCTTCGATTTTTATCAAATCTTGTTCGAGTTTTATCTGTTTTTTGTAAATGATCTTGGCGAACTCTTGTTTGCGACCATTTAGATCTGCTTCGTTTTCTATTTCTTTCCTTTGAATAAGTTTTTGGACAATATTAGTTTTTTCTTGTAATTTTTCGAGTTTTTCTTTGGTTATTGAGATGTATTCTTGATATTTCTTGAGTTTGGCCTCTAATGCTTCGCGTGATTCTATTAAACTATCGGATGAAAAAGTTTTTGAACGAGATAAAGGAGAATTTTGTAGAGATGCATCAGAAGGAGACTTAGTAAGTGGTTTTGGAGATGCTTCGTTCGGAGGTTTTCTTTGAAAAAACACTTGATGGAGATTTTTGGATATTTGGCGAATTTGGATTAATTATTTTGCAAAACTTTAAAATATCGTTATATTTTGCAAATATACCATGATTTTCTCTGCATTCGAACATTTTAACGCCCTTAATGATGCCACTATTTTTTCCTTTTGGAACTTCAAGTTCAATTCCTACGTAAGGCTCAGGTCTGTCAGCATAAGGCCCAACAAACTTTATCTCACCCTTTTTACCCATAAATTCTATAATAGTTCCGACTTTTAATTCCATAAAATCTTTTTTTAAAAAAATCAAAAAGTGACAATTTTTTATATTTTGCTCAATTGCTATTGTAATATCATTCATTTAAGCCAATTCTGATAATAATAGGAACTACCAAGGATCTTGCTTGGAGAAAATTATTATCTTCTCCGATTGAAAGAACTTTTCCTTCTTATCAATGTAATTGAAAGAACTTTTCCTCCATATCAATATAATTGAAAGAACTTTGGGTAAAAATATATATATATAAGTTTAACTTATAACTTTGTATATAACTTCCATTAGCAAATAACGCTTTTAAAATACGCATCTTGATGAAAATATTATTGATTGAGACATTCATGTTGTAATTGTGTTATTTCATATCTACAAACTTAATCAAAATGCATAAATGTAATCTGAAATTTTTGTGATCAGTGTTTTTCCACAGATATCATGTAGCATTTATTTTTCACAATGAATTTTAAAAATGTTTTAAATAGTATAATTGTATCCTTATAAAAAATTATTAATGTCTGATCAAGACACTCACCAAAATAAATACAGTGAATTGCGAAGTATGTGTAAATACTACATCGATTCATATAATGCATTGTATCAGCTGAAAACTGAAAATGAAGAAGAAATAAACAAGATTTACAAAATGATCAAAACAGAATTGATTGAATCCAAGAACTATCCTCCTCAAAATATTATCAAAGATATTTTGCAAATTATACCGTATAATAATCGCTACACAAAGTCATATTTATCTCTTGCCAAAATTATATATGATAATTATCAAATAAACGAGGAAACCAAAGTTTCATTAACTGTTAGATACCTATTTTATAAAGAATATGGAATTAAATTAGACAAATCTGATAAATTCGAAACAATTAACTCAGAAAATCTCAATTTTCATACAGAAGATACAATTTACAGAGCAATTATGTATAATGACTTAGAAAGATTCATTACATTCACAGAAATAGATGGATTTGATAAAGATCAAATACTCGGTAGCACTTTATATCCTCATTCTTATTATGGATATTCATTACTTGAATTATGTTGTTACCATCGGGCAGTTGACTGTTTTAAGTTCTTAAGAACAAAATTTAACTCAGAAATAACTCAAACATGTCTAAAATTTTCATTTTTAAGAGGAAATCCAGAGATAATGAGTGAATGTTTGAAAAATCAAAGACCCGATAAAGAATGTATGGAGTATGCAATTATTTCACACAACATTGATTTTGTTACATTCTTGATGAATGAATACAATATTAATATCAATTTAGAAGGTTGTGCAAAATTTAATAATCTTGAATCCTTATTAGTTTATTTTGATCAAACTAATGATGTTAACAAATGCTTTCTTTATTCAGCAATACTCAACATTCCATCCTTACTCGAATACTTCCTTTCACATATTGCAAATATCAATGAAAGAGAAAATGGAAAAGCTGCTCTTCTCTATGCAGCAGAATTAAATAGCAAAGAAATAGCCGAACTTCTTCTTTCACATGGTGCAGATATCAATCAAAAGGATATGGATAGACAAACTTCTCTTCATTATGCAGCAAGTTATAATTATAAAGGAACAGCAGAACTTCTTATTTCGCATGGCGCGAATATCAATGAAAAAGATCAATATGGGCAAACCGCTCTTCATGTTGCAGCAAGTTATAATTATAAAGAAACAGCAGAACTTCTTATTTCGCATGGCGCGAATATCAATGAAAAAGATAACGATGGACAAACTGTTCTTCATTATGCAGCACGTTTTAATAGTAAAGAAACAGCAGAATTACTTATTTCGCATGGTGCAAATATAAATGAAAAAGATAAAAAAGGAGAAACCGCTCTTCGCCATGCAGCAAGTAAAAATAATAAAGAGTTTATCAAATTTCTTCTTTCACATGGAGCATAGGATTAGTATTTCTATATAAGATGCTTATTATTTAATGTGCATCTTGGGAGATGATGTAAGAAAGTGCACCCTTAAGGCTGCATTTACGCCCATCTGACATTAATTCAAATTTTTGACAACTGGCGTGAAGCACCATTGAAAATTAACCTTAAACATCTGAATTAAAGGCCGTGTCATAGGGGCGTAAGTGCACCCTTAAAAAAATCATAAAAAAATTTATAAACGAAATTATATAATTTACAAAACATATTAGAATGGAATATTCGATCTTATAATTTCAATATCCGCTTGTACAGATTCATCCTTGATGAACTGTATCTCTCTCAATATCTTACTTCCGCTCAAATGCTCTTTCATTTCTGGATGTTTGCTGAAAAGTGCAACAATTGGCACAACAAGCACTGCCCAGCCATTTGTTGTGATCATTCTGTGTATGTACGGCAGAATGGTGATGAATCCAGGTGAATAGCCCACTTCCGCGATTTTCTTGATTATTCTGAGAGATTCAATAATCAAATCGGAGTTTCCTCTCTGGAAAGTCTTATCAAAAAGCCTTTCTATGAACTGCTGTGAGAGTTTGACCATCGCAGGAGTGATTTCTATCGACATAAAAATTGGATAAATTGTTTCATAGAGATCTCCTTCATTTTCGAGTATGCTTTGAAGGAAAATAATGATCTCTTGTGGTAAATTGGTCCGACAGAACTCGTGGGAAAGAATTACCATCAATAATTTCAATGTGTACTCAAGAGTGGGCAAACTCATGACTACCCATGATTTCATTGATGAGAAAATGATCTTAGCGTTGTCCGGATTCTTAGAAACCTCACACAAAACGAGAGTTGCGTCGATATTCTTTTCCGCTAAGGCAATCAAGGCTTGGATGACTGATTCCGTGATGAACTGTGGGCATTTGATGATCCAGGTTAGTATTCTGTGGCCTAACATTGGTTCATCCAAATTTTGTGATACAAAATTTTCAGGAAGAGCGACATGGAGGTCGTTTTCAGCACACATCATGTCTAAGGCGATGGCTGCTTCGTTTCCACCTCTAAGAAGTATCGATTTGAGGGTGTTTTGGATATATTGTAATCTTGCCTTCAAAAACTGAGGATATAAGGCCAACAAAGTGAAAATAAGCTTAGCAAGGCCTTGTGCAACACCTCCGTTAATGAATTCTTTGTCATATTGAAAGACCATATCCGCAAATGACCAAAACTTCGTAAGAGCGCTCTTCCTGCACCTTTTATTGCATGTATATGCATTGATAAGACGTAAAACATGCATAGGATGCGTTGGAATGTAGAATTTGACTGTATCAATAATTTCATCCGAAACTTCAGCGGGAGAATTGGAAAAGAACTGTAGATAGATACCTAGGAGTTGATGCGCAACTGATTTGTCTTTAAAGGTGAGCTTTGCGTAGATTTTCTTCTGAATAAAAACTTTATAAAAAATTTGTTCTTGATAAATGAACTTTTCTATAGCAGAAAGAAGTAATTGGATGATCTTGATGGGTGTTGTCGGTGATAAAATGTTTCCAATGACTCCAAAGAACGAATCCGCGTAATCTGATGGAAGAATCGAAACAATTTCTTTAAGCATCGCTTCGTAATCTTGTCTGTTAATATCTACAAGAGAATCAAGCTTAATAAGTATTTCGTAGTCGTCTTTCGGCTGTTCATAAGTTTTTATTTCAGATGCTCTTAATCCTTCAGGTTGTTTGAATGATTTAGGTGAATGTTTCGATATCTTGATCTTCGTGACTTGACTGGCAATGTCATCTTTGTTTGTTCCGTCGTAATAAGCAATATTCGCTGCAAACTGCTGGAAAATTTCTTTAAACGTAGGTCTGCTGTTCGGATTCTGATCCCAGCATGCGTTTATGAGGTTTTTGAGACCAGAAGGAGTTCTGATGGGAATTGGAGGTCTTTTTCCTTTTTTAACGACATCGTATATGATCTGTGTATTGGATTTGCCTGCGTAAGGAATACTGTTGGTAAGCATCTCCCAAAGAAGCACTCCGTAAGCGTAAACATCGATTTTATTTGTATATCCTTTATTTTCGAATAATTCTGGTGCCATCCAATGCGTTGTTCCGAGGACTTCCGTAAGTGTTTCATCTTTCTCATCATAAAATTTTGACAATCCGAAATCAATTACACGAGGAAGCAAATCTTCATCGAGAAGTATATTAAGAGACTTCAAATCGCGATGCATGATGCGATTTTATGTAATTTTGCCATTCCGCTTGCTATACACATTGCAATTAAAGTTTTTGAGTTCCTGTCAAGGCTTATGGTTATCTTTCCAGCGGAGCGCGTCAAAGAGGGATCCATTAGGTAAGTATTCTGTCACAATGATAAATGGGCGATCTATCGAGAAGCCCACGAAACCTAATAAGTAAGGATGAGCGTTTTTTGAAAGGATTTGGAGTTCTCTTGAAAGAGCTTCGAAGTTTTTGCCTGATAAATCACGGAATTTTAGCTTTTTTACTGCGCACATCTGCTTTGTTGGTGTGTATGATGCACTGAATACTTCACTGAAGCCACCTTTTCCAATTGACTTCACGAATTGAAAATCTTCATTGTGGACTACGAATTGTGGAAGAAGTTTGCCGAGATCTTCCACAGATCGAATGCCACTAATCATCTCACAAAGATTTCAATAAAAAACTGACATAATATTGAAAGAGGAATCACCAATCACATTCGGATCATTCAATTTTGAAATAATATTACTGAACTACGATAGACTGGTTGAGTTATTTGATATTTACAAAAAATTTCTTCATTATGTCAAATTTCCGCTGAATCTTCAAAACACCCCCTTACAAAAAATGCAGTTCGAATGGAATCCTCAATAATCATCATAAATTTGAATCATGTGGATGCATTTCTGCCGCAAAAATCTAAATTCAATCTGTATTCCTTTATTTTGTGAGCTTTACAAAAAATCTAAAGAAATAGCAAGTGAAAATAGGCATATATTGGATCAATAAAAAGAGAAATTTTGAAAAAGCTTTTTGTCACTTTTTAATTCCGAGATGGGAATTAAAATATGGGAAAACTCCCCATTAATGTTAAACATAACAATTATTATATCACTTATAGTGATTATTGTTACATCAGTTATATACATTTTGGACTGGATGCGTAAAAGACGTCAAAGAATAGAAGATAAATTAGAATCAAACATCATATCAAGTAAAAACAAAGATTTCGATCCAAAAGATGATACAGATCCGAACCGCGCTATTGCGATTCTTAAAATTCCAGTTAATGACGCACATTCTGTTATCGCCGGAAATGTCGAATTACTTTCGAAGCTACCACATATAACTCCTGAAGTTTACATGACCTTCAGCAATGCTGAAAAAATTGATCTATTTCAGGTCAATGAAAATTAATTTTGTTTGAATTCTTTATTTAACTTGTTGATGAAAATAAATGTCTTGTATTCTATATCGGATCATATATGTCTATTCAATTTTGCTTTTTCGAACAAATAATTTTAACCTTTCTACAAATATGTATTTCATTTCTATTTTGCTTATCATATTCCTCAAATTATAGCCAAACTTAAATAAGTAAACAGATTTAAGTATATAATTCAGTTAACTTATAGAAGGTTGAAACCAAATTTGTTTTATATTCAAACTTGTAATAGTTTATATTATTTGAAAACGTCTATGTTTAAGAATTAAGCATAAAAAGTAAACATTTTGGTACAAAAATAAAACTAAACAATTTTATTTATAAATCAGTAAAAGTAAACTTGGAAGTTATAGGTTGGAAGTTACTTGTTGAATTCTTAGTGAATTTATGTGCTTTCTTCTTATAAGCAGCATAAGATTCGTTATAAAAATTGACTTCAAGAGAAATTGCACGAATTGATTCGGAATATGGATTAGACAATCTCTGTAATTCTTCAATTACTCTATAAGATATTGCAACATGGCCGCAAAAAGCTTCATTGTTGGGTATTGGAGATTTCGGAGCAAAAACTTTATGTAAATGAGAAAATGGAACAGGGAATTGCATAGATGATACAACAGATCCTTTGATGGACCTAATAATTGGATAAACTATGTTATTTTCTGTGTATATCGAAGCTGATTTTGACAAATCTGAGTTTCTAGTGACAAAATATGATTCGTCTTCATTACAGAAGTTTGGATCAACACAAACAAGCTGGGTTGCTCCAGTAGAACTCATATCTGTTGAGCATTTGCTTAAATCTCCTCCGTTCTCAGCAACGCACTGTAAAGAAGCAGGAATAAAGTTCAATGGATCATAACTATTCGGGCAAAGAGCGTTTTCTATGTTTCTAGGAATAATTCCTGAAAGATATTCTCTTGAGTGACCAGTTGAGCCCCATGTGCCTTTAAATATGAATGACCTTTTGTTGGTGGTGCATTTGTGATGTTTGATGAAAGAGGTTCAATGAAATTATCATCCCATCCGATTAATTCTAACGATCTTGTTTCTGTTTTGATTACATCTCCTGTGATATGATAGAAAGATGGACCATTCGATTCAAAAGATTCGTTGAAAGTCAAATATCCAAATCCTAATGATGTTTTCTTACAAAGTTCTGTTTGATTGACTAAGATATCAGAACATGGCAATTTGTATCTTGTTGCAGGCATTGGCATCACAAAACCCAAAGGAGATCTATTTTTATATAATAATTCTTTTATTTGAGAAATTGTTGTTACAATTTTTGAACTTTCCATATTGAAATCTATTTTACTGTCTGAATATACATCAGTATCAACATTACATTTGTTGTTTTGAACTTTACATGCACTTTCTGGTATCAAAATACTTGAATACGTTTTGATAAATTTCGCGAAGTCTTCAAATGTCGGATATATTGATTTTCCTTCTGTACGTGTCGAATTACATGGTTCAATATTAGTATTTTTGGAACAAAATGAATTTAGTGTGTCTGAAATGTAATAAGGAGAAAATTTTACGTATTCTGTTTCATTTAAGAATCCTTTCATGTATCCATTGTATTTGTAGAGAGATTCCATTATGTTTAATGATGTGTAAAGCCAAGATTTTTGTGCTTTGTATTCTGTATTAAGAGGAATTGAATAAATTGAACTAATGAAGTATTTTGAAGGTAATTTATTATACAAATTCTGTGTTTTCTTGATTTCTATTTTTGTTACTTTGCTGAAGAAAATGAAAATCGCAAAAACAATGACAACAATCAATACAGATAGTATAATCAATTTCTTAACTTTTGAAGAAATATTGCTATTACTACTTTCTTCTTTAAGTAACTCAATTTCCTCCATTTTTAATGACATCTTATATATTTCTGAAAAATTGACACAAAAATTCAAGAAGTTTCTATTTTTAATATTTAAAGATTGATTTATATAAGTGATGCAAAAATTAGAATTAATATAAAAAATGTCACTTTTATTAAAAAATAAACAATCTCAATAACTCCTCTTGGATTGAATATTGTTATGCAAATTAAAGGTAGAGAATGTTTGTAATTGGATGAGCAAGCCTATTAACTCATCAAAATACGTAAAAACTCAAATTAAATTTGAAAAATGCAAGAAAGTTCAACTGGGAAGAATATTTTGGGAGTCAAGATAAATACGATAAGACAAAAAACGGAACTGCCCTATTTGACCATACAGGTTCATCCAATTATTACGTTTTTCTTTGTACTTTTGAAGGATGCAAAGAAAATGGTGCCATTTACATTCAAAGATCTAACAGAATATGCGCATTAGTTGAACAAACAGTATTTGATAACTGCAGTTCCACATTCAAAAATGGTGGTGGATCTGTTTTATTTATCTGCCAAGAAGAAGGACAGTTTGTTCAACAACGAACTTGTTATTATAAGTCAATAGCAGATTCAGCTATGGCATTTGGCCAAGCTGTTAAACAATCTCCTTCCAATAAAAACTATGCAATTGAAGTTTCAGTTTCCGAATGCGGAGAAAATGAAGAAAAAGGTTGTTTAACATGTGCCATTTTAAATGGTGATATCCATTTTGAGAATAATAATATCACAAGCAATAAATGCACGCTATATTCATCAGTTTCTATTGCAAGTGCAAATCCAGGAACATGTAATTTCTCAACATTCAGAGAAAACAATCAAACTGGAAGTATCTCACTTTATTTTCAAACTTTAAATCGTTTATTAAATCAATTATTTTCTAATTGCAATGTTATTGGAAATAAATGCAGAACAGACAATGAACAAGTTCTATTTTTTTGCAAAGGTACAACTAATGTAGATAATTGCATATTTTTGAACAACACTGCAAAGTACATGTTTGGACAAGAAGCAGATGATTCCACTCTGACTATTTCAGAATCATATATTGGCTCAAATTCAACAACAGGATTAGGAACTGTTACATTTAATAATCTAAGAGATAATTATGATTTTAATACTTTTACACATTTTTACAAAGAAAATTGTTTAATAGATCCAAAAATTACCACAATTGATATCTCTTATCTCTCTTTCCAAAATTGCAAAAACAGTATCAGCAGGATTATTTCCATCAAAAAGGAAATAAATATTTACATCAGTATCAACTCAAATTCTTAAACAATCAAAATAAGATGATTTACTTTATTGAGATAATCTTCAATTTATGCATGCATTTATAGTATATATAGGGTGTCCAAAGGTGTGTTTAGCACAAACCTGAATACTGCGAATAGAAATAAACAAGTTACATATATATAAAGTTTATTTAAATATAATCACCATTGGATTCAATCACGCGTTCGCAGCGATCGATCCAGGCTTCAAAGACACGCTTTAAATCATCATGAGAAAATTGCTCAAATTGCTCTCTTACAAAATTTTCAAGATCATCTGGACTCGCGAATTCGCGTCCTTCAGCTCTCTTTTTTAGCGTGCCGAATAAATAAAAGTCAGAGGGTGCAATATCAGGTGAATAAATTGGGTTTGGAACAACTTTGACATTGTTTTCCACCAAGTAATTCATTACCTTATGACTTTTGTGAACTCTTGAATTATCAAAATGAATTGCAAACTTTTGTTTTTGTTGTTTGGATTTCTCAAACTCATCAGAATTGATAATTTGAGTAAGAACATTGTCAATTAGATACTGAGCATTCATCGTATTAGGTTTTTGAAGAATAGCAATTGCGATGATGTCATTTACGCCCCAAAAAACCGACAACATCATCATTGGTGTGTCAATTTTTTTCTTCGGGAATGTTTGCGGATTTTCATCCTTCGGGATCCACATGATTTTGGCTTCTGTTGCTTATTGAAACCAAGACTCGTCCCCTGTTACTAAAAAGCGAAACTTCTTGGATTGATACGCACCCAATATAGAGAGGAGCTCTTTCGAAGATTGGACTCTAGATTTTTTTTGAACTGAATTAAGGTTGTGCGGAACCCAACGTGTATACGCTAGTTTGTAGTTCAAATAATTGTGCAGATAATAACTGACTGTTGTACGTGGTATCTTTGTCATCTCCTCTATCCTTCTGAGTGATGCTCTTGGGTCTTCATCTAGCGCTTGAAGAATTGCTTTGATTTTTCTTTGATCCGGCGATTTTTTGTCAATTTTTATGATGGGCGCCTTTTTGTTCATGAAGTGATACATCCTAACATGATACGTTACAGTGGAATAGCTAGGAGCATCCATACCGAAGCATTTTACCAATGTCTCGTAGATTTTTTTACAGTCTTTGCATTTTTTTGCAAGAGCGAGGATGTTTTCTTTATGATTCATTAAAAAAATGAAAAGAATCCCGCCAAAATTTCCCGCGAAACTGCCTCTTGTCTCAAAATTCATTTTATATCCCGGCATGGCGCCAAAATACAACATACTCATCATATACATATATTCATATTTTTTATTATATATTTATAATCAGCATATATCTCCTTTAATAGTCTCATATAGAGCGCTGTGCTAAACGCACCTTTGGACACCCTATATTAGAAATATAAATATTATTTTTATTCAGGAGTTGCAACAAGTAAAGCAGCACCGCGTTGTATCCAATGATCAGGAGATTGCTTTGTTGGAAGTTGTATTGCCACAACGAAGTTTGTTAAAGATTCTGGCTTTATTAGATGTATACCGGGTATATAACTATTTTATAGAATGCAAGTATAATGGTGCGAATTGCATTGAAAGAAATAATAAAATACACACTTTACTTGAAAATTCTGGCTTTATTAGATGTTTTATTCATCAAAAGCTGTATATGTGTATTTTAGCTGCTCTCAAGGAAATGGACAATTTGTACAGCTACGAACATATTATTATAGATCAATTGGTCGTTTTGGTCGGTCATTTCATTAAAAGGTTAAAGCCAATAATGATAAAAAGAACTACGCTCTATATGTTTCTGTTTATAATTGCAAAGAAAATGAAGAAAGAGGAAGTTGTACAACTGCTATTTCATATGATCAAAGTTTAACTTTGACAATTAAAGATTCATGATTGAATCAAAATCATCAACAAAATCAAAGGACTATCACATTTACAAATCTAAAAGATAATTACGACTTTAATGATTTTACTCATATTTCCACAGAAATTTGTTCAATAAATACAAATGCCACCTCAAATAATTTATTATTTACCAATTTACAAAAATTGCTTCAGCAGAATTATTTTCATCAAAACGAAAATAGTGTGCAGGGGTTGCTAATGACAGAAAAGTGAGATATGAATGGGGCTTCCATTTTTTGTCTCATACTTATAATATATGTTATATTTATGATTCTCAGATCTCCCGCAATAGATTCTTCAACTATGTTTCAGTGACTAGTAATTTAACCAATCTCTTGACAATTCTGTTCATTAACCAATCTTGAAAGGTATTTTGTCACTTTTATTAAAAAATTAAAAATTCCAATAACTCCTCTTGTATTGAATATTGTAATGCAAATCAAAGCAGAGAATCATTTTTATGGGATAAATAAATCTATTAACTCATCAAAGTACGTAAAAACTCTGATTAAATTTGAAAAATGCAAGAAAGTTTAGCTGGGAAGAATATTTTGGCAGTCAAGATAAATACTATAAGACAAAAAACGGAACTGCATTATATGATAAAACAAGTTCTAATAATTATTACATTTTTAACTGCTACTTTGAAAATTGCAAAGCAAAGGGTGCAATTTACATTGAAAGCGATAAGGAGATAGTCACATTTGCAGAAGAAACAGTATTTAATCACTGCAGTTCCACATCATATGGTGGATCTGTTCACTACGTATGCACAAAAGAAGGACAATTTGTTCAACAACGAACATGTTATTATAAATCAACATCAGAAAATCAAATGGCTTTTGTTCATTTTGTTAAATCGTCTTCATCTAGCAAAAACTATGCAATTGAAGTTTCAGTAATTAATTGCGGAGAAAATGAAGGTAAAGGAAGTGGAACATTAGGAATTGGGAGTGGTGATATCCATTTTGATAAGAACAACATCACAAACAACAAATGTAGACTATATTCATCAATTCATATTCAACTTGATGGAAGTTCAGGAACATATAATTTCTCAAATTTCAGAGAAAACAATCAAACCGGAAGTATATCACTTTATTTTCACTATCTGACAAGAAAACAAACACATACAGTTTCTTATTGCAATGTTATTGAAAATAAATGTGGAACAGATAATGAGCAAGTTCTATTTTATATTTTATGCACAACAAATGTTGATCACTGCATATTTTTAAATAACATTGCAAAGTACATGTTTCAAAAATATGCAATAGATTCAACTTTGACTATTTCAGAATCATATGTTCAATCAAATTCAACAACAGGACCAGAATCAGTTATATTTAATAATCTAAGAGATAATTACGATTTCAATAATAATTTTTCACATTTTCACACAGAAAATTGTTTCATATATCCAAAAGTAATCTCAAATAAATTATGTTATCTTTCTAAATTTGCAAAAACAGCCTCAACTGGATTATTTTCATCAAAAAGAAAATAATTCGTTGACAATCACACTTCAATTGATGTTTAAATAAGAAAAGATGTTATTAAGCACATTTTAGAAATATAAATATTATTTTTATTCAGGAGTTGCAACAAGTAAAGCAGCACCGCGTTGTATCCAATGATCAGGAGATTGATTTGTTGGAAGTTGTATTGCGACAACGAAGTTTGTTGAAGTACCAGTTGTTGATAGAGTACCTTCTCTCTGTGCTGTTATGTATATTGGGCACTGATAGTAGCTCTGTGTTAACTGTGAGTTATTGTTTGTTGGTTTCAAGTGTATCCAAGGTGCTTCAGTGTATATCTGTCCAAGATCTTGTTCATCTATTGTTCCATTCTGCACAGACCACTTTGCACCATCGAAGAACAGGCCGTGTATGTAAACACCAGTTTCAGGGAAAGACTGTGGTTCTTCGTTCACTACTTCGCACTCGAAAGACAAGTTGTCTATTGGAATTTCGTTTACTCTTGAGTGTCTCTGAAGAATTCCAGTTAAGAAAGACTGAGGGAACGAGAATGCAGTCAACCAGAAACTTGAAGGATTTCCTTGTGACATCCATGTGTTGAAGAACTCTATTCTCTTTATTAACTCAGCGAACCACGAACCTAGTGGTTTGAGAGATGGATAAGCCGCCCAAGAATCAGGCACTTTGTTTACAAACAAACTTTGCATTACATTCTCAAGAAGAGGCGATATCGCAACTAAACCTTTGAGTGCTTTCTCTAGTTCCTTCAATGAATCTGTGATGTTCTTAAGCATCTTCTGGAATCTTTCAACTTCTTGTTTAAGAACAACTGTAAGTGGATCTAAGCATCCGTTCTTTTCTTCGAGAAGACATTCGTTCATCTTCGCTGGATCACCTAAAACTGGCATCTTCTCCATAAGATCTTTGACGAGTTGTAAAACTGCGTCATTGCCACTTCCTGATGTAGCACTTGCGCCGCCAGCTGATTGCAATGTCTTGATCATTTGTTCTGAAATGCGTCTTCTGACAGCGATTTCTGCGTTCTCGTGCATTGCGAAGATATCGTGATCATCGTTGAATGGAAGTTGATTGACGTAAGCCATCATCTTCTGGTAGTCTTCTGCTGGTGGTGCGAAGTAAACTGTGCCTCTTGAGAAGAAGTATCCTTCGCCAAGAATGTCTGGGCAGTAGTATTTAGACAAAATGGACATCATGCAGCGTCGATCCCAGTCATCTGTGACACGACCACCGTAGATGATTTCGCCTGTCAAGAATCTCAATGCATCCCATGGAATTGTTGGTTGTTCGTCTAAGAACATACGCAAATATGAAACCGAAACTGAATAATCTGTTTCTGTCCACTCGTAAACTTTGTTGAATCCGAGTGGTCCGAACTTCTTTCTCTCTTGAATAACTGCGTGGAAGAATGTCAAGCCGAATAAAAGTTTCTTCCATGGTCTTGGCTTCGTGCATCCTTCGAATTCTTCTGGTTGTAATGATCCTAATTGTCTCTGCAAGTGAGCTTTGATGCCTCGTGGTGGTTCGTTGGTGACTTTGATTGAGTTTCTCAAGATTGAAACAGGGAATCCACTTGTTGGCATTGAAGAAAGGAATAATCTGAAGTCTTTGTGGCATTCATCTGCTTTGAGATTAGAAACAATTGCTTCTAACTCAGGAAGCCATGAAAGCGAAAGATGGCAGTTCTGCAAGTAAATCCATTCACCGCGTTGTGTACCCGATTGAATGGCTTTCTCTGCTTCTGGGCCTTGTCCTTGACCTAATGAACGCATCTTCAATCTCTGGTCCATCTGTAATTCTGTGGCAAGTCTTAAGAGATGGTCACGAGGATCTGCACCTTGTGAAAGAATGAAGATGAGTGGCATTGTGTTCTTCGTTGTTCTGTATGATTCTTTAAGATCGAATGCAGGAGATCGTGTGAAATCATCTCCCAAATTCTCTGAAATGAAGTCTAACATAACGTGTTGTAAACGATCGATTGCAACTGTCTTGAAGAACAACATTTTATGGAATGCTTGTGGTTGTTTCATGAACATCTCTGGGATGTCTGTGCTTTCTGATGTCAAGAAGTCTGTGAATGCTTCTGGTTCTTTAGAAATTGCTTTAGGAACATTCTGGAATGGTGGCAAAATCTTTCCAAGAGAATATAATTCATTCCATCTTGCATCTGAAATGAATTTAGGAAGTGGATTCGCTTCTTGGTTATCAATAAGTGGAGGACCTCTGATGAACAAATCCCACTCTTGGTCTGTTAATTTGCCTTCGTTTCTCAAGATTCTGCAGCACATTGAGAATGCAAACAATGATCTGTGGCGTTCGAAAAGACCTCTTGAAACAGTGACGTATGTTGAATAAGTAATCAACTTAATCAATGTTCCAAGGTGGTCTTCTGATTCTGGAGCTGTCTTGATACAATGTTCAACTAAATCTCTGAAGAATTCGAGTGAATATTGATACATTGGATCGATAGATGCCATGTCACCTGTAACAAAGAACAAAATAGCAGAGCGAACAGCAACTGGCTTGTATTCAAGACGTAACTGGTTGATTTCGACTTCTGCTTCTTCACAAATTCTGACGTGTTCTTTGACTTCAAGTGATTTCTTCTTAGCTTCATCAATTGTGTTGATAAGTTCTTCGTTATCAAGAATCTTGTCACCGGCATTTCTCAACAACTCTAAGAGTTTGTCTTCGATTTCAACAAGCATCTTCTTGTCGGCTGTGATGCTCATAACTAAATCGTTCTTTTGCTTTTCAAGTTCTGGACGTTCTAAGCCTACAACTTGTGACAAAGATTGTGCTTCAAGAGCTGTTTGTGTGACAATCATGTTGACAATGGAAACTTTGACAAACATGTCTGGCATGTACAATGGATTTGTGAGTTTCGTTGTGACATAGAATGCGAATTTCTCGTCAACTTCGATAGCTCTGTCACCGATTCTCACCATAAGTTTTCCATCTTGTTTGTAATACTTGCGCATTAACAAACTGTCTAATGCAGGATCTAATGTTTCTTGGACATCTTCAAGTAGAACTGGGTTTCCAAGTCTTGCGGCACCTTCAATTACTCTGTAGAAGTTTGGTGTATTTGGTTTGATTGTAACTAATTGTCTCTCTTTCTCCATGTTTCGGATCCAAACTGTTGCCTGGTTTTGAGGATCAATGATCAATGCAGACTTCGGCGCCTGTGTGATGATCAATGCGTTCTCAATTGATGTTGAATCGTTTGGTAAGCCCATGGACTGCCAATCTCTGATGACAGCTGGATCAACCATAGAATCAGCAAATGAGAATGGTGTTGCCAATTTGACACCGGCCTCAGTGATTTTCTGGATAATGACTTCTTGTAATTCTTGTCTGTAAAGAGCAGGGAATGGACCGAAGTAAATGAGAATGGCAGCGCAAAGGAAGGAGTCTCCTGGAATGAAGATGACATCCTTCTCCATGATTGCGACTTGCTCACTCCATCTAACACGTTCATCAGCTAAACCAACTGTCAATTTGCCTGCACGTTGTAATCTGGCTTGTGTTTGTGCAATTTCATTGGCCAATCTAGATTTCTCGCGTTCTGAATCATCGTATTGTTTCTTGTAAGCGGCTAATGCAGCTTCGATTTCTGCGAGCTGATCTTGTTTGGCCTTGAGTGCGTCTTTAGCTGCTTTGAGAGTTGCTGTTGCTTCAGCGACTTTCAATTGCTTTGGTTCGACTTTTCTGAATGTGTCTTCGTACTTGTAAAGGATTGTAGCCCAAATACAAAGAGATCTAGCAGCGCGAGAAACACGACCGACTTCTTCTTGTTGGAAGTTTGGATTGTCTTCGACATATGGTTGCAATTTGCGAAGAATTGTTGGAGGAACGTGGTGATCTTGTGAATATTTGGTAGAAATCTTAGAAATGAACATTGGATCAGAAACTAATGTAACAGCAGATTTCCATGTTGGTTCAACTTCAGCCAAAATACAGATGGCTTCCATAACTGTTCTAACTGCAATGTGTGGATCTGAATACTGTCTAACTTCAGCGACATCTGATCTTGACAAACCTTTGAGTTGTGCTGTAGCTTCTTCAAGCAATGGAAGAACTTGGTCGAGTTCTTTTTGTGCTTCTGCAGCCATTTGTTCAGCTTCTTCTGCTTGTTTGGAAACAACTTTTTCTTCTGCAGAAACGATCTCCTTCATTTTATCTGCTTCAGCTTGATCTTTCTTGATTTTAACAAGCATTTCTTCTGTTGCTTTGGCAGCACTTGCCAAAACTGGTTCTAATTTAGAAAGTTGTGCTTGCATCTTTTCGACCAATGCGTTTGCTTCTGAAAGCTTTTGAACACCACCTTCAAGACGATTGATTCCGCGGCGATGTTTGGCTTGTCTGAGTTCTAACAATGACTGATAGAATGTAATGAATCTGATGAACAAAGCGGGAGTAATGTAATATGTTCTATGTAATTCATTCTTCATTCTGTTTGCGAATTCTTCAACTTTGCTGTGAATGAAAACTGAAATATCTGATAGTTTGGAAGCAAAGTCTTCGATTTGAACATCTGTGATTTCTTGGAATCTTGACTTAGAAACTAATCTAAGAGCTTCATCTGGCCATGTATCAACCCAGTTGATTGTGCAGCATGAAACTAATGATGGGAACATTCTGCATCTGTGTCTGAATGAATCTCCTACTGGTGACATTGTAAGGACAACGTGGAAATTCTCTCTGACACGTTCATAGAACAATTTAATCAAGTTCTCACGTGATTCGTTTTCTCCAATTTGTTTGGCGTAACTTACAATTTCATTGCAAATCTTATCGAGATCTTCTTGTGTGAACAAATTAGGGATTTCACCTGTATTCAAAACGTTGTTGATAACTTCAAGGAATTCATCATTTACAAGTTGTGTGTCTGATATAATGAAAGCGATTCTTTTACCGCCAACACCACATTTCATGTAGAATGACTGCAAATCTTCTTTGAAGTTTTCAATCGTGTAATGATCAGTAACTTCGATTTCACCGAGTTCGCATTCTGAAACGAAAGAAGCGAATCGTGCGAGTGTTCTCTTACCTGTACCTGCAACACCGACTAAGACACAGTGTCCTTTTGGTTGTCTGAGAATTCTGCAAATTCTGGAAATGTGTTGAATTGCAGCATCGAAGAAGAGAATTTGATCTGTTTGTGAACGACGAGAGAACTGATAATCTGTGAAGTATTCTTCGAGAACGTTTCTTGCCTTGTCGTATGTTGGTAATTCTTCGTAGAATCTCTCTTGATCAGAAACGAAACCTCTGATGTAATCGCAGAAAATCAATGGAGATTCGAAAACATCATCAGCGGAAACATCATTTCCGATCTTCTTCTTCATTGTATTTGCCAAAATGTCTTGGAATTGCTTCCTGTCTTCGACACAAATAAGTCTATCACTGTAAACTCTGACGTTCTCGTGCATCCAAAGCTTTTGGAGGATGTTTGGTGACTGGATATTGTCAGGACGAGCTCTCATCAAACCTTGAATGACATTTGCGAGATCTCTCAAGTTGAAGACGTAGTGTGACTTATCTGGTGTTGGAAGGAAGTTCTGTGCAACAGCGGAGTAAACATAAACTGATCCATGAACAATTCTTTCAACCATGTTTCTGATTGGTTCAGAAAATTCTGAGAAGAATGGTTGTAAAATTGAATTGAAAATGTTGAACAATGTTGAATCGTCAGGAGGAGTTAATTCGAGGTTGAACATGAATCTCAAGAATCTTGGAGACAAAGGAGATCTTGAGCCACCATCTGGACCACCTGCGCCAATCAATGTGACATTCCTGATGTCATTCCATTGAAGAGATGGTCTGGAATACATTCCTCCCATCGAAATGAACTGTCTTAACAATTCAATTGGTGGTTGTGCACCGTAACATTCTGGTTCTGGCATGTTGATATCATCAATGAACCATACACCTTTCTTTCCACTTGGCGGCTGCATTGCGACACCTCTCTTTCTCTCGAGTTTGGACTCAATCATTTCCTGTGTTGCCTTGGAAGTTGTATGTGCAGAGAAAATGCAGGAAATGTTGTAATATTCGCCAGTGCTGTCCAATTCTTTAGTTGCGCGTTGGATGATTACGGATTTACCGACACCGGATGAACCACGAAGGAAGATACCGTGGTTGTATTTGATCAACAGTTTAATCAAGAAGGAGAATCTCGTTGTATCAACTGTTGGAACAAGTAATGAATGGAATTTGACTTTTCCACCTTTCTTGTCATCTGCATCTTCATCTTCGTCGTCTTTCTTTGATGCTCCGTATTCGAACTTCGGAAGGATTTCTGACCATGGAACCCATTCTCTTGTTGTGCACTTGTATTGGTAATCAAACAATGCTCCACGTGATGGCAAAGGTGTCATCGAAACAAAGATATCACGGGCGCAAGTATCGAATTGCAATCTTTGTTGAGCGGAAACGTGACCACCAAATGACCAAACATAAGCGAAAACGAAGAAAGAGCTTAAAACTCTGATGATTTCTGGATCTGATTCGATTGGATCGAGTTTAACTTCTTTGTTTTCAACGGCTTCTGTGATTAAGCACTCGAATAAGTTGAACAAAGAGAAGATTAAGTTCATTGGTACCCATTTGTTTCCGAGTTTGCAGTTCTCCTTCAAGAAAGCAAATGTTGGATCAACGCAGGCATTCAACAGTTCACGGAATCTTTGTACGTGAATCTCGTTCTTCAATAACAATGGTTTAATTCTTTGTTCAATTGCTGTATCGCAGAAAGGCTTCCATCCTAAACCTTCTGGATCAACATAAACCATTGCGCAACGAGAAACAGTAGCTGGAGAAGCAACTGCGAGATCTTGGACTTCAAACAAAAGATGCATGAATGGTGTCATCTTGATACGCTTTGAGTTAGCGAGAGAAAGCAATTTGTTATCATCAAGAACTGTGTTCATGTTTTCAATCCACAAAGCATCGACAGGTCCATCGAAAACAATCCATTGTTCTTCTTTTTCTGTTTTCTCAACGCATTCATTGAAGATAATAGCGATTAAACCATCACGCCATTCCTGTGTATCCATGTCTTGTTCACCGTACAATTCGAACATTGTCAATGACTTTGGATTCATGATGTAGTGTTTAACAGGGTTGTAATCAGCGAGAGTTTCAGAAAGTGTTGTGTTAGTTTTCTCGAGAATTTGCATGACAGTGGATTTACCACCACATGTTGGACCGACCAACATAACACCGTGTCTGAATCTCATTGCGTCATGAAGTTGAGCAACCTTTGAAATGACGAAATCTGTTGCTTGTAATCCCATTGATTCTGTTGTTTCTTTGATAGCTCTTGTGAGATATTCTTCCATTTTGTCGACAATTTCGACACCAGGGAAAAGATCTGAAACAATACCGTTGAACAAAGGAATATCTTCGTTCAAGAACTTCGCGAGGTTTGAATCTCTCATGGCTCTAATCAAAGTCAAATCTTCAGAAACATCTGGATTAGAACGTTTAAGAGAACCAGCCATAACTAAGACGGATTTAAGAGCTCTCATACCGAAATCGTAGTGATCTTGTTGAGAAAGCATTTCGGAGCTGAGTTTGTAGAGTTTTGTCATCTTCTGGGACAATCTCTTTGCTTCCTGGAAACCTTGAGAATACAACATGATTTCAGCAATCAATGTGTAATCAGGAATCATCATGGAAACAGGTCTGAACAAAGCCTTCAAGTTATCAGGAAGTTCTGTACGTCCTGCGTAACCTGGGTTCATTGTAATGAAGCATCCGACACGAGGATTCAATGCGATGTTGAGTCCTTCGAAATCGAATCTCTTTTGTTCAGCGCAAAGAGCCAATCTGATGCAGTTAAACTGCTCAGCAATAACAGAAAGAACTTCGATGTTGATACGGTTGAATTCATCGAAGCAAGACCATGCACCTGCCTGTGCAAGACCTCTGAAGAATGTGGACATCTGGAAGACAGTAACTGTATCGGAACAGTTGAAAACGACACAGAAAATAGCTAAAGCCTTCGCAAGATCTTTAACTGTTTCTGTCTTGCCTGTACCTGCAGGACCAGCTGGAGAACCACCAAGGTGTAAATGCAAAGCACCTGTCAATGTCAAATAGCATCTATCAGTGAGAGGAGTGATGACAAGACGTGGTGTGCAGCCGAGGTATTCGTATCCGTATCTGAATGATGTATTTGTTTGGTGGACAACAACTTCTTTGTTCACTTCATCCCAATAATATTTCAGGCGTTTGAACCATTCGAAATCATTGATATTGGAGACTTTCATCTTGATCATATCAGTGATGATATCTCTGGAGTGTACATCCATTGTAATCAATGCGGAAATCGTTGTACGCTCTAAATCTGTCAAATCTAATCTGACAAATTTTGCCAAAGTTGCCAAATTTTCTTCTGTTTCCTTGTTTACTTCGATCAAACCTTCTTCTGGATTTCCTGATTGTAATGCTGCTTCAACACGCTCGCACCAATCTATCTGTGTAACAGAAAGAACAATCTGGCCTGGCTGTTGTGGAATCCAGTCTTCTCTTACTGATTCCGCGTAAGAATGCAATGCGTTTTTAGTGTGCATTCTCAATGCTCTTTGTGCGTTTTCTTCAACAGCGCTGAGCCAAGCTTCAACAGCACCTTGTAGCTTGACACCGCCTGTTCTCAATGGAACTGATTCTCCTTCTGCGGAGATCAGAGCGACAGCAGTTTGGAATCCATCTGTATTTGTGATTTCGAGTTTGTAAATTCCTTCGAAAATCTTTTTGAGATGAGGTTGAACAGCTTCTGGATTCTTTGACTTGGCGAGGATATCGAGAAGATCGTCGTTTGAAAGGAAGTAGAAACGAGGGAACGCGATTCTCTTTGTTTCCAAGAAATTCTCCAAAGCCTTTTGTATTTGTTCAAGTGATTTATTCGCGTTATCCAAATCAGCTTGAATCTTTTGATTTGTGCAGAACTTGAATGCAGAAGGATCGTTTTCATGTGCATCTTTAGACATTTGCAACCACATCTTTTCAACTTGGTAGAAAGCAGTTGCTTCTTGTGGTAATTGTCTTTGGATATCAGATGTCGAGAAAACGTTACTCAAATAGACATAACCTCTTTGACATGTCATCAAAGCTTCCAATGTACTTGAGAACAATCTCAACTGTCTCGCCCATTCATCAGCTTGTGTTCTTAATGCTGCAATGTATCTGGATGATCTAACAGTTGAAACAATGGATTGTGCTTCATCTAACTGTGTCAAAATATCATCGAAACCGCCGAAAATATATGCGTGAGTGTTTTGTTTCGATTGTGTCATGATGAAGACAAGTTTGCTGACCATCTTCTGAACATTCTGCAACATGTCGTGAAGGGCTTGTTCGTTTGTAGCTTGTGAACTGATTGCTGCAATTTGTTCCGCATAATTGAAAGCGCGTAATTCGAAGAGTTTTCCGAACTTGAACTGTTCGTCTCCGAAAATATTTGCGCCAAGCAATTGTGTGATTTGTTCCAAGAATCTCTTCTTCAATGCAGGGTTCTTGAGATCAGTAACAATAGGTAACAATGTCGCGTAATCAGTGATAGAAACCTTAAGTTCAGCGGCGACAACGTTTCCTGGTAATCCCTTAACAACTTTAGTGACATTGAGTTGATATTCTTGGATAACTTCTGCCATACTTTGTGGATTGATCGTAGAAAACGGTTTGTTCGACCATTCTTCTGTCAACTGCTTCCACTTCTGTTTCGTGTCCCAGAGAAGCTTCTTTAATGTGATTTCCTTCGTAAGCTCTTCGACATCTTCGAATCTGGTGACAGGAATATTCATAGCTTTCTGATATCTGTGATAATTGTCAGAAGCGGTTTTGACAACATCCAAACGAGCGCAAACATCCTTAAGGAATGCGTTTGCTTCGTCTATTGTTGTCTTTGGATCGCCAAGACGCTTGTCGAGAGAGAACTGTGCAACATCGAGAACATTAGAGTGTAATTGTGCAATGAGTTTCTCGAGTTGTTGTGTAAACTTCGGCATGAGAGTTTGTTTCGTTTCTCCGGCAAGAGAAAGAGCACGTTTGACTTCATCGAAGACAGGTAATAATGATTGGTACTCTGTTTGCTCATCAAGAGTGATTGTTACGTTGATATCGGCCGCAATTGCGTAGAAATCGCGAATTGCGTCGGCGCGATGCTGGAAATCGTCGCCTTCGTTAAGATACTGTTCGGAGGCAGATAAGTAGTTAACGTAGGACGATACATCATCGATAGGAGCGAATAATTTTGTATGAGCTGTTCTGATTTTGTCAGAAAACTCTGATAGTAGTTTGCGAGTAATAAGAGGAAGTGTAATTTTGATTTGGTTTAAGCATTCGACTGGTGATCGTTGGAATCTTTGCTTCATTTCCTTTGCGAAGCAACTGAAGAGACCAACTTCACTCTTTTCGTGTATTGTAGCGAGATATTCGATTTCTCCGTTGTATTTCTTGATGGCTTGTGCAAGTTCTGGTGGAGTAATTCCGTTTTCGAGATATGCGTTTGCGTTGAACTTTTCGTTTGTTTCGAAAATCTGGATAGCTTCCTTGAAATCGGCTGAGAAAACCTGAAGACTCTTAAAGGCTTCCTTTATGACATTATTTTGATGGTCGATGATATCACTGAAAACTTTATCGCTTTCTATGATGGCTTTGAGATCAGGAGCTGGTATCTTGTCGCTCTTGTTGCGATCGTTCGAGCCATCTGGTGAAATGTACTGACGAAATGCTGGATTTAGGATTAAACGTGGTACATTGTAAAGAACTTGGCAGCAGTCTTTACGGATTTGGGCAATGATGTTAAGAACTGTGCCTTCGTTTGGTGTCCAGACAACTTCTTTGGAAAGATTAATATTTACAGCGAAAACTGGGGTTTCGAAGAATTCTGTGGCCTTCTGATTGATGAATGGGAAGACAGGAGAGAATTCACTCGGTAAAATAAGCTCTGGAAGTGGTTTCATTTCGTTTGAATTTAATAATTTCAATGAACGTTTATGAAGGCTGCTGATAATGCAGTAGAATTCGATGAATGAATTGAAACAAACTGTTCTGAGTGCAGAAACGATGCAAGCGTCGACCAATTTAATAAATTTGACAAGTTTACCGCACATTGTACGATTTGCTGCACGTTGTGTGAATGTAAGTGATGGACCGCTATCAAATGCATTGGTTACACCACGATGAGCTGCTTTTTCGTATTGAGAAAGTAAATGATCGAGTGGAGAAGTTTGAACAGAGCCATCTGTAACTGTAAGGCTACTGAGAGTGTTCATTGTCTTATCGCAAGCAACTTGAACCATTTCTGTAACGCGCTCGATGAATCCGTTCAACTTTTCAGTAATTTCTGCAAGATAATGGTCGCTTTGATGCTGAAACTCCTCGAGAGTGTAAAGACTGTTTCCTCTGAAGCTGAATAGCTTGATTTGATGTAATGATTGAATTTCTTTTTGAATTTGGAAGAAAGATGGTCGAAGAATTGGATGTACGAGGAAATAATGATCGCGAAGTGCTGACATTGAAGTATTCATTTCGTTTCTAAGAACTGAACGTTTCCATGCTGTAAAGTTCTTCCATTGATGGTAATGTTTGAAAAATGGAATTTTCATAATTTTCTTGAATAATTCACATGAGCGGAGCCAATCTTCGAGTGGAATGAAATCGACGACAGAGTTTTTGACATGGCTTAAGCCAGCAAGACTTATCGTCCAAAAATCATTTTTATTAATTTTAGATGGAGGTACAATTCTGAGACGTGTAGGATTGTTTTCGTCTTCTTCAATATTTTGTGGTTCTAAATATACAAAATCTCCTTCCAAATTGTTTTTGCGAGCATATTCAACAAATTGAAACGGCGATGTTAAAGAAGCAAGAGTTTCACCTTGCTCTCTAGCATATTGTGGTTTGATTGCTTGATCTTGTTTCAATGGCTCTAGCTTTGAACTTGGATTTTTTAATTTACTAGAGCGTGACATCGATCTTCCTCCATGGATCGATGTCTCCAATGTAACTTTCTGAATATGTGCTGATTGATTTGGAATTAATCTATTTTTTAGGGTATTGGCTTTAGGATTATCAGCCATACCTTGAAAAAAATTATACGTTATTTTAGAATTTGACAACTTTACATCGATTGAAGATTTTTCGAGAGAATTGTTTGATGGATTTTATAACATTTTATTGATGATATGTATTTGGTATGGATAGACATATGATACGCTCGACGATTGGATGACTTTAATCCAGAGTACGAGATTTTTTGAAAAAAAAAATTCTAACTTCTCTCATATTTACTGTATTTTAATACAATACTTTGCACAAATTATAATCCCCCTGACAAAAATACCAAGCGATCGATTTTCAAAAATCAAATTTCCAAAAAATCATTAACCATACAATAATTTTATTATAAAAATATATAAAAACAAAAATATAATCTTTTATTCGTTTCATTTTGACTGAAATACTACATTTTTTTCCAAAATTTTTGCCAAATTTTATAAAATTTTAGATAAAAATTATATTTTTCTCATATTCAACTTTTGGTATTTCATGAAAATAAAAAATTGAGATTATGGTAATTTCCACATCCTTACTTATACGTGCCATCTGGTAACTTTGTTTACTCTTCTTCCATAAATTGAGCTGATCACATATCGAAAAGTGATAATGAGGACTATTTAACTCTTAAGGTTGATAAATTGCAACTTTTAATCATAAAAAAATAAAAAACTTTATTCTTCAACTTCTATAAAAAAATAAATAAATAATATCTATATAAAAAACTCACATTTTGCCATTTGTTGAATGGAAAGCAATAATCTTCTTGAGGATATTTCCATCCACATATCCTTTGCTCTGTGCATCAGGGAATGGATTCTCAGAGAAGATCTTCGCTTGACTTCTAACTGTAGAAACATCAAAATCGACTCCTTCGCCGCTCCAAACAAGTAAATGTCTGTAAATGATGACGAGACACATACTCGAGATTGTTTTTGCGTATGGCTCTGGTGTTCCTTCGAGAATCTGTTTGCAAAAGTATGTAACAACGGAAAGAGGGACATCTCTGTTGTTCTTCTTCGAAAGCCACTCATCGCCATTCAAAGGAGGTGTGAATACCATCGTTGCTTCTGTTCTTCTGACTAAAAATGTGATACAATTGTTCAATAACTTCTGAACGACCTTCTTAGCCTTATCTTCGTATTCTTGTGGTACTACATTCTCATCAAGGATGATTGTTGTCTCTGAATTCTCCCTCAAATCCGATTTCCAACTGTCGAAATTGGCAAATTTCATGAAAACATTTGGAATTCTCTCGATTATTGGGTTCTTTACAGCTCTCTCAAGACCAGGAACAACAGAAACCAAGCGAATGATGTCTGCCAAAAACTCTAATGCAATTAAAGTGACAACACCACCGAAATTCAATACGGCGCATATGGCATCCTTATAAACAGTAAGGAAGTGAGTTATGTGTCTCTTTACATCTTGATTTTTCTCAAATGCGGACATTAATGTGGAGAAAAGCTTGAGAATTGAGGATCCCATGATTAATTTGGCTTCAGAAGATGATGATGTCGTACATGTACTGAATATTGAAGCTGGATTGCGCCAATAGTCTTCAAAACTTAATTTCTTGACTAATCCTTCTTCAATGAACACTCTGAGCAAATATTTGTTTTCTGTTAGTGATATGTAACGTGTATAGAACGAACATTTGCTCTTAATAACGAATGTTCCTGATTTATCATCTTCATTAAACAATTGCCAGTCATCTTCAAGCTCGTAGAGAGAAGATTTGATCAGAGGAAGCAATGATGCAGGCGAACAGATAGGAATCAGGCTTTCAGCAACTGAAATTGCTCCGGCCTCGACAATAGGAATTTCGTTTCTTAGGTCTTTCTCTAAAGTATCGATGAAATCGTTCTCGAAAGGTGCGAAATCTTCTTGGTACTTGGTCAAAAGTTGGGAATTCTTCTCATCATTTTGAGATGGTTCCTTAGAACTTTGGTTTTTGAGGGATTTAAGGATGGAATCGATAATGGAGTATATTCCAGCACGTGATGGAGCATTCCTATTATCGACCAAATAAATAAGAGTAGTTAATGATAATTTGAATACTTTTCTTATACTTTCTTCATCAATATTCTCGAAAACTCTTTCTCCAAAGATCTTATTAGAGATTGATGCAGCAGCAGATACCAAAAGTTCAGAGGAATTGATATCTAATTTTGGAATATCTTCTAAACAAGCAGTAACGAACATTAACCATGATAATGACCATGTACTACTTGTTTGCTTCATCATTTTGACTGCATGTTCGTTTGCAAAGAAGTTTACAACGATTTCTTTGACTCCATTTGCAATTAACAACGAATCTTCACCTCTCTTGATCCTATCGATGAACTCCAAGAGCAATATGATCCTGTTCGAGTTGAGATTTCCTGAATTTGTTGTCAATAAATTATTAAATGCTGTTTGAGTGGCTCCTGAGAAGATTGCTTCATTGTTAAGTGAGCTAGCTCTTGCGAGAAGCTGCAAATAGCATCCAACAGTTGACAACTGGCATCTTTTGTCTCTTAATATGACTAATTGGTCGACAAAGAAGTTGTGTTTGGAGCTGAGAAGCAAATTCAAAGTCGGACCAATTGTAAGATTCGAATCTGTCAACAAAAGAATCAATCTGAGCGAAAGGGAAGTGAATTTCGGTGAAGACATGTGAGTATCGTGGTTGTGGAGCTTTTCAAGGATCGTTGGAAGGATTCCTTCAGTCAGTGAGCTCTGTATGATAGAAAGAGGAGGGTCATGAAGAGAAAATCCGGTGACATGTCTTAAGAAATAAGATTCGCTGCCCAAACTCAAAAGGAAAGTAAGCATTGAGCATCTAATATTCAATACATCATCATCCTCGTCTTCCGGTTCGTCGTATTCGATGACGTATTTGATGACATCAATTGCTCTTGAAATTGGCTTCGAAATAATGACTTGGGCTACATCGGGTGACTTCAGACATATCTTTTGTAACAAGTGGATGGCCACTCTTTGAAGATCTGAATCGATACAAGCAGTACATCTCAAAATTTTGTTGATTGTAGTGGTATTCCAGCCTAATTGTTCCTCTACTGTGGTGAATGTTAATGAACTGAGTTCGGATTTCATGTAGGAATGCTTCTCAGCCACAATTAAAAACAATCTATAACAAGTATAGAGAGTTTCGAGCGGACAATCGTCATCATTGATGGAATATATGATGTGCTTAAGGAGCTCTTGGTCACAGACGAAGGATTCCATAAGGCATTGGCAATGTTTCTCTTGATATAATAATAAATTCGTCCAACATTGGGCAATATCGCTCAAGAGACCCCATTTCTCACTGGCATTGTTGTATGTCCAATTGGAGTGGTTCACAAGAACGATTTTGAATAGGAATGTATGGTATAATTCAAATCCTTCGTTCGGAGCTCCGTTTTTGAGCAAAGAAGCAAGACATTTGATGAAGTTTCGTGTAATAGGATGAATTCCGGCCTTGTTTTCTACGTCATTAATTTCTGTGAGGATTCCTCCTTTGCCAGATTTTATGATATCGGATGTCAAAATTTTGCTGGCACTCAATTGGGCCCAGATTTCGGTATTGTATTCGGATGGCATGGCCGCGAGGAGCTCAAAGCAACAGCCTTTTAATGTGGCCGGAACAGAAGACAAAATTATTTGAATCAGACTGGAGGCAACTGACTTTCCTTCTTGTTTGATCGCATTGGAAAGTGCAGATTGTTGTTCATTCGCATCCTGATTATTATTATTGTAAATATCAACCTTGAAATGTGATGGATCTACACGGGCTACAGCGGCAAGGTATTTTAGAACTGATTCCATACCTTCGGCATCGAAATCGGACAAAGCTTTCCTTTCAATATCACATGAACCTAAATCCAATGCATGGCCATGAATAGATTTGATGAAGTTAAGGAAATTGATAATATCTGAACTGTTTGAAGCTATGCTACTTATGTCTTTGCGTATCAATTCCTTAGTTCTGCAAATCATTGCATGACAATCAACGATTCCGCAGAAAAGAGGTGGTGTAATAGAATCTCTAGAGTCATGAATATACTCTGTACCGTTTTCGTAGAAGAATGCAGCGTAATCTGGTCCAGGCCAAAAATTACCAATCGTTGTAACAAATTTTAAGAAGACAAGGATATTATGGTATGGTTGTTCGTCCTTATTTGATAGTCTTTGGCTCACTTTTTGCTCATTAAAATGATGAATTTGATTTTTGGCGGCGTCAAGTGCTCTTTTTACAAAAATTTTTGCATAAGCCTCAAGAACGATGTGGAATATACGTGATTGACATAAAACATTTTGAACTAAGAGCGTATTTCCGAGAAAATCTAGCAAATCTGCTGTATAATATTTTTCGACGTATTCCTCATTTTTAAGGAACAAAGCAATTGCAGCCTTGAGAGTAATTGAGTATTTTACGATCTCACCTTCTGATTCTGGCTCTTCTTTCATGTATTTTTCAAATTCTGCGTATTCTTTTGCATCGAATTCTTTATTATTTAGATTGTCAAGTACTAAACTTAAATCATTTAAAAATCTTCCGATATAAACTGTTGCAACAAAACAAGATTTTGGAAATATATCAATACCTTTTGTTGTGAAGTCTGCTTTTGTTTGAATTTCGTAATTTATGACTAAATCATTTGGCGGTGGAGTTGATTTAGTTTTTAATATTTCGATAATCTTCGCAAAATGATTATTAATTTCAGTGTTATCGACAGAACTCCTTTCGTACGCATCAACGAAGTCACTTTCTGCCTGATTTATATTTGGTTCGGCTTCAGTGTTCGTCGACATTTTTCTTGAACAATGTAAACTTCACAAATTCCTTTTGGCGCAAAAAGTGTCTTTCACTAGAAAAAAAATATTATAGACAGATCAAAACCAAAACTGAATGCAAAATTTAAGCAGATATTTATTATAGTTGCCTGCAAATCAATGCATGTGATTGAATACAAATATTCAGATACAAGAGAACTATAATTCAACTAGATCATGTCAAAAAAGAGACTTGAAACTCGGTTGTTTATGATTTGGTATATCATGTCATATAAATTATTAAAAAGTAATTTGGACACCATAAAGGGGGTCCCACCAAAACAGAAATGCAAAATAAATTTTAAAAACTTTTCAAAAAAGATTATAGAATTCATATTTGGAACCTACTTGCTCTGTTTATTTAATAAGTTCCTTCGTGGGATTATCATTGAGCTCCATAAAGAAAAAAAACTTTAACGATACCTTCATTTATTCTTCTTTTATTTCAGATTTATCTTCCAATTTTTCAACTGAAGCTTGGTTGTTGGTATCAGCATTCTCGGGAGCATCTTTCGTTTCAGTAATTATCTGTTTCTCCATCTTAGAAACATCGCCGGCTGTGTTTTCAGGAAGTGATTTTTCAGATTGTTGACAAACATAAATAATGTCAATAATACTACGGAACACGTGTAAGAATATAATCCCATATAATGCTGCCAGCACGAGTGAAGGATTAAAAAGATTAAACCCTTCTCCCATGATTTGATCGATTAACACAAATAAAATGACATACATCGAAAAATTGCCAATTAATGCCACCCAATCGATAATTACGACAATGACCATGAAAATAATAGTAAAAAGTTTATCAATAGCAATAAAACCGATCTCTAACTTTGCAGATGGAATCCATGGAGTATTGAATATATGCTGAGTTGTGTAAGTACTCGCCAAAACAAAAGCAATTAAATTGCTCAATCGAAATAGCATGTTAATAAATGTATTAATGAAAGGTATACCTGTTAATGGTAATTTATTGAGATAATTCGCTAATTGCCTAACTAAAATCATAAGAGTTGTCCGAATCAAACAAGAAATAGTAACTGTTCCTAATCCTTTCTTCCATGCAAACCAAATTCCATGAAAACTGATACGTCCAAAATGTGAATTTCCTTTTCGTTCTGTGAAATACCATTTAACTATTGCTGCACTTGTAACATAATGACATAGGTGAATCAGAAGATAATGAATGAAAACAAGAAAAACAATGTTATATATCAGCATGAAAAAAACAATGTTCCAATCAAATGTAATTCGCCCGATACCTTTAAAGAAACCATCATCAGGAATATTGTACTTGAATTCATATATTGAATAAAGAGCAGCCGATGAAACTAAAACAATTGAACCAATAAGTATGAAAATAAATAGCCAAATAATTCGGATGAAAATAAATTTCGCCAAGTTATTGTAAAATACTTTACAGGCAAACTCAATGTGCGATAAAGCTAAATTCACCTTACTCCAAATACGAATAAGGAACCAAATGATTAATGCTGCAATGACCAAAGCAATTACTGCGATAATTTGTAATGTTGCTTGACTAATTATATCTTCTCTATTTAATATTGTCTCAACTAATGATCCTGATGTGAATATGAAAACACAAACACCAATTAAAGAAAGTGGTACTAACATTACGACTGTTTTACCAATGCAACTTGCAAAATTTTTCAGTATTAAGATGCAGACGAAGCATACAATTACAGATGATGCACCACAAATCAAGATTGTAGATTTTATATTAAGTATATAATCAATTGTACCATCAGGCTTGGGAAAATAATCTAATCTTTGCTTAATTGTTTCACTGAAAGAAGAGGCCAAGTCCATATATCCTCCGATAGTAAGATCAGGAACACATCTGTTAAGCACTAGTCTGGTCTTATATTCGTAAGTATTTTTAGCATCTGGATAGTAATTTGTGTTGTATGTTCTATTATTAAGGTAAGTACCAGATTCGGTCTTCTTATTTTTAACATTGAAAAACGATGGTAAATTTTCCCTTGTAGGACACTTTGAAACACATATTTGACGCGAAATATTTTTAGCATCGTAGAATAAGTATGGGTAGTTAACTAAATTTGGCTTAACAAAGTCATTCGGAGCATCTTTAACAACAAGCTTTGAGTTGTCAAAACCACAGTAGAAACCATGTGTATCCCAAGGTTTGGTTATTGTCTATGTCTTGACGCGGATGATAGCATTGACTGTAATAGCAACAAAGATACCAATGATTTATTATGGTCTTTCATGTGTTCGACATCACCTGGATACTGATAGTCTCCCCATTGCTTTTTTGATTATTCAGAACCGTCAGGGAGAGCAATTCTATCAGTCATTTGAATTTAATTTATTTTTGGATTTTTTATAATTTTTCTCTCAAAATTGAACTGAAAATATTTTGAAAGGTTGTAATTTTCACACAAAATTGAATTGAAAATAGTTTCATTTCATCTCACTCTTTCTGATTATCAAAACCATCAGGAAAACGTGCTAGTGCAATGATTTTTTATTTTTTTTTATATTTTTTTTTCATTCATTTCTATTTGCGTGCAGAGCGCACAGATATAAATGAACATGGATAATTGCCTGGACTAATTAGATTGTATCTGATCACTCATATTACACTTGTAATAACTGAAATTCATTACAGATTTTCAAATTAATCAGCTTGTATAAGGGTTTTCCGAATCAATCTGCATAGAGAAAGTACGAATGGTTATGTTCTATTGAAATGTCCTATTATATGTTGGTACAATAAAAATCATAGAGAGTTTAGTTGCATTTTAACAAGTGACTGTTCTTTTAAATTTTTGTTGGTATTTATTTTTATAATAAAAATCTTCATTATTCTTCAAGAATTGAATCAACAGACTCAGAACGAAATAAACTATCACAAATATCCAATGAACAAGTCTATGATAGCATCGAGTCACATCAAGACAAAGCTTTTTTAAATATCGCAAAATATATTTTTGAACAGAGTATACCAAATTATACTTTGTCTATTTCAGATTCTTATGCTCAGTGGCAATCAACTACAGGATCAGGAACTGTTACATTTATTAACCTAACTAAAAGTTACCATTTTAATACATTCACGCATTTTTTTTACAGAAAATTGTTTTGTAGATAGAAAAAATCGCAAAAACAATTATTAAATTTTACCAAAATCGCAAAAACGGTAACATCAGGATTAATTAATTTCAACAAAGCGAAAATAAAATGAAAACATATGAATAGAATTTAGTGAATTGGACGGAAAAATAATAGATCATATACATACAAAGTTAGAATAGTTTTATTTTATTTTGATTGTTGAATTTCAGAAAGTAATAAAGATAACTTTTGAGATTCAGGATATTTTGAGAAAGTGTCTATTGAAGAATGAATTAGAGAAATCGTATCATTAGTAATCATATCGAAATGTTCTTTGTTCAAGTACAAATATGATGTCAAAAGACCAAACACATAAAGATTATCTTGACTCAACAATCGACAGAATGTTGAAACAACACTGTTTATGTATATATAAAATTCAGTGTTGTTCTCAATGAGAGATGAATAAAATTCAGATATCGTTGACTTTTCTGTGATATCAACTGGGAAACATCGTTTGATCGCTTCTTCGAAGAAATAATCTCTTGAATTGCCAACAAAAACTGTTTTCGATTTCAAAAGATAAATGATTGCCTTCTGTGAATGCTTTTTCATTTCAACACTCGATCTTTCGTTTTCGATCGTATTCATTATGTTTTTCAGAACACAAATAAGATATTCTGTCTGTTTCTGATCGATTCGAGATATTATCTCTGGATATATATCAATTATTTCAATCAAGGAAAAACGCGATGAACTTCATATATATCGGATAAAGAGCTGGAAGAAATGTTGTTATTATATGCCAATGCCATCGGATATTTTGTTTGATTCATCAAATAATTGTTCATATTTTATGTTTCAAACAAACATTACTTTGAAAAGAAATATTGTTAAATTGTAAACTCTGATCAGAAAAATTGAATAAAAAGTTGCAGGCAATGTTTTCAATTTTTTATACGTATAATCATGTTCATTTTTACAAATTCTATTTCTCAAATTCAAATCATACAACAAAATAAGTCATATCAGCAGAGTAAGCCTATAATCAAAATTAGAAATTTTAAAACTAAATTCAAGTATGAAAAATTCAAAAAGAAACTCTTGGTCTGAATACTATGGTGATACTGAAAAATTAAATAAATCATTAAATAGGGTATCATTCTATAATACAACTGGCTCCGATAATTTTTACGTTTTTCTTTGCATCTTTGAAGAAATTAAAGGAAACAGTGCATTTTATATTGCAAGAAACAATAAAATATGCACATTACTCGAAGAATCAGTATTTAATAACTGTAGTTCCACTAACGATAGTGGATCTGTTTATTTTGATTGCCGGGAAGAAGGACAATTTGTTCAACATCGAATTTGTTATTATAAATCAATAGCAGAAAATAATATGGCATTCTTTCAGTTTGTTACATTTTCACCTTCATATAAGAATTATGCAAATGATGTTTCAGTTTATAAATGCGGAAAAATATATGGAATTTATACATTTGCTATAGGCTCTGGAAATATCAGTTTTGAGAATAACAACATCACAAACAACAATTGCCTTTTTTATTCATCGATATATATTGCTCCAGGAAGAGGTTCAAGTATATGTAATTTCTCAACATTCAGAGAAAACATTCAAACTGAAACATGGTCATTCTTTTTTTCAAATGTTGATATTTCAATAAATCAATCATTTTCTTATTGCAATGTTATTGGAAATAAATGCGGAACAGACAAAGAACAAGTTTTATTTTATTGTCAATACACAACTATTGTTGATTATTGCATATTTTTAAATAACATTGCAAAATACATGTTTATGCAATATACTGAAAATTACCCTTTGATTATTTCACATTCGTATGTTGAATTTAAAAGAAAGTTATGATTTTAATAATTTCACACATTTTTACCCAGAAAACTGTTATTTAATGACAGAAAAATTAATTACGAATAATATTTCTTATCTTTCAAAATTTGCAAAAACAGCAACGACAGGTCTCTTTCCATCAAAATGATAAAAAAGTATCGTTCAAGAATCATAATAAACAAATTATGATGTAACATCCCCAATTTTTTAGTGAAATTTTGAGGGATTGGTGAAGGCAGAAAGAGGACTTTTGAATGGAGAATCCACAATCCGGCTGTTAATTGAGATATATAATTAACGCATTAGAGACTTTCTAAATATCATAAGAAAAGTTATGCATTGGTTTCGAAAAAAATCTGAAAAGTATATGCATAATATGTGATATAAAGATGAATAAACACATGTTTGAAAAGCGTATAAACCTCTGATCTAATATGAGTGTCAAAAAGGTGAGGATATAAAAGGGAGAACATCCCCAAGTCACCCAGTTTAGTTCACTTTTTGATGGAGAAAAACCGTTTTTCACTGTCAGTGTTGAATAGTTTTTTATTTTGATTGTTGAATTTCAGAAAGTAATAAAGATAACTTTTGAGATTCAGGATATTTTGAGAAAGTGTCTATTGAAGAATGAATTAGAGAAATCGTATCATTAGTAATCATATCGAAATGTTCTTTGTTCAAGTACAAATATGATGTCAAAAGACAAAATAAACAAATATACATGAGTATATAGTTTTTATAACTAGCTTATCATTAGGGTTCTCTCCAGTAATTTAGGAAAATTTTTAAAATAAAATAACTAAAAAGTTTAACGTGCCCGAATGTGAACATTTATTCTTCTTTTAATTTTGTTTCATCTTCCAATTTTTCATCTGAATCTTTGATACTTGCATCAGCATTCTGGGGAGCCTCATTTATTTCAGGAGTTATCTTATGCTCCATCTTATGATTAAGGAAATCTTTATATTCTGGATTAGATTTTTCATATTCGTAACAAGCATAAACGCAATGAATAATATTGTAAAATGTTGATGTCAAACACGACAAAACAAAATAATTGAGAATACTATAAAGATAAAGCCTTTCTATTTGAGGATTTTGTACACCCAAAATCTTATATTCGAAATACCTCATTAAAAAGCCAGAAATTAAACTAATTGCAAGACTTGACAACCAAAATATAAAATTAGAAGTGACTCTCATTATAATGGAAAAAAGAAAATCATAAACAAGAAAATCGTGCTCCAATTTTGCAGATTGGATCCATCCAGTATTAAATATATGCTGAATTGGTAATAAACAGCTACACTGCAAAAGCCAATTAATAAATCTCAAGAGTAATCCAACAATTAATGATATATTTCTAAAAAGTTTCACAACTTGCATAACATAACGATGTAAGGCTGTCAGAATCAAACTAGAAATAGTAATTGTTCCTAAGCCTTTCTTCCATGCAAGCCAAATTCCATGGAAACTGATATGTCCATTACGTGTATTTCCTATTTGTTTTGTGAAATACCATTTAACTATTACAGCACTTGTTGCATAATAACTAACCTGATTAAGAAGAATATAAATGAAAACAAGAAAAACAAAATTATATATCAACATGCATGTAACAATATTCCAATCAAATGTAATTCGTCCGATACCTTTAAAGAAACCATCATCAGGAATATTGTACTTGAATTCATATATTGAATAAAGAGCAACTGATGAAACTAAAACAATGGAACTGACAAGTATGAAAATAAATGTCGATAATATTCGAAAGATAATTGTTGTGAAGTTATAGTAAAATGCATCAGCGGCAATATTAATGAGCGATATAGCTAAATTCAGCTTCCTCCAAATACGAACAAGGAACCAAATGATTAATGCTGCAATGACCCAAACAATTACGGCGATAATTTTTAATTGGGAATAGAATAATAGGAGGAAAAGACTAATCATTGGGCTCATGATTACTACTGGTGAGAATAAGAAAAGGCCAACACCAATTAAAGAAATTGGTACTAACACTACGAAAAATTTAATAACATAACCTACAATGTCATGTTGTATCATGATCCAGACAAAACCTATAATGAGTGTGATTGCACAACTTACAAGATACATATATTTATTTTTAAGTAAATCATCAATTGTTGCTTTGTATTTCGGAATAATTTTGCTAATTTGCTCAAAATCTTCACTGTAAGAAGAGGCTAAATCCATATATCCTCCAATGGTAAGATCAGGAATACATCTGTTAAGCACTAATCTTGTCTTGTATTTATAAACTTTTCTGGCACCTGGATAGTATTTTGCGTTGTATGTTTTATTATCAAGGTAAGAACCAATTCTGTTCTGCCCTATATGTATTTTATCAAAAAGTCCTGGTAAACCTTTTTCTGTAGGACACTTTGAAACACATATTTGATGAGTAATATTGTTACCATCGAAGTATAAGTATGGATAGTTAACTAAATTGGGCTTAACAAAGTCATTCGGAGCATCTTTAACAACAAGCTTTGAATTGTCAAAACCACAGTAGAAACCATGTGTATCCCAAGGTTTGGTTATTGTCCAACTTTTGGCGCGGATCAAAGCATTGACTGTAATAGCAACAAAGATACCAACTAAAACTATTAAAACGATAACAAATGATTTATTATGGTCTTTCATATGTTCGACATCACCTGGATACTGATAGTCACCCCATTGCTTTTTTGACTCTTCAGAACCATCAGGGAAAGGGATTCTATCAGTTATTTGAATTTAATTTATTTTTGGATTTTTTATAATTTTTTCTCTCAAAATTGAACTGAAAACAATTTCAGAGGTTGAGAAAATTGAATTGACAATAATTTCACTTCATTTCACTATTTTATTCATCTCTCATTGAGAACAACACTAAATTGAATTGAAAATACAACACATTTCCTGATCATCAAAACCATCCGGATGACCTATTCTTGTAATGATTTTTTATTTTGAAATGAATATCAATGAAATATGATCATATAAACTTATGAAGCAATGGAACATCTATTTTGGACCCAGTGATATACATTTTACAAAAAAATGTAGTGAGCAACCAATGCTCTTAATGTAAGTTGATAATATCACTTTCTTACTTTTAAAAAGAGTCACAGGAAATTTGATGATAAAAAAAAGTTTTAATAGATCATAAACATACAAAGTTAGAATAGTTTTATTTTATTTTGATTGTTGAATTTCAGAAAGTAATAAAGATAACTTTTGAGATTCAGGATATTTTGAGAAAGTGTCTATTGAAGAATGAATTAGAGAAATCGTATCATTAGTAATCATATCGAAATGTTCTTTGTTCAAGTACAAATATGATGTCAAAAGACCAAACACATAAAGATTATCTTGACTCAACAATCGACAGAATGTTGAAACAACACTGTTTATGTATATATAAAATTCAGTGTTGTTCTCAATGAGAGATGAATAAAATTCAGATATCGTTGACTTTTCTGTGATATCAACTGGGAAACATCGTTTGATCGCTTCTTCGAAGAAATAATCTCTTGAATTGCCAACAAAAACTGTTTTCGATTTCAAAAGATAAATGATTGCCTTCTGTGAATGCTTTTTCATTTCAACACTCGATCTTTCGTTTTCGATCGTATTCATTATGTTTTTCAGAACACAAATAAGATATTCTGTCTGTTTCTGATCGATTCGAGATATTATCTCTGGATATATATCAATTATTTCAATCATTTTGTTTTCAGGAAGAGATTGATCCAGGAAAAGCGCGATGAACTTCATATATACCGGATAAAGAGTTGGAAGAAATGTTGTTATTTCGTAAGATTTGATAGCAAAATCACAAAGTGATTCAATACCAATTCCATCAGACAAACTTCTGTTGAACAAAACAAAGATAGAGTCAAAACCAAATCTGATTCGTTTCATGTTCTTAAAAACAAGACGAATAACTTCGTCAACAATGAAAACTTTGACTTTCTCGTCGTTCTGTTTGTTGTAAATTTGAACATAAGAATCGAAGAAAGTGTTCTGGTACTTGTAGAAGTTGAATTTGTGCTTGTTGAGGAGGATATCGATGATCACACTCAATGTTTTGATGCTTTCAATAACGTTGTCGTAGTTCTTGTTGTGGCAACATTCGAAAACAACATTGAAAACTTTAGGATACATATTCATGAGGAAATGCATCGGACGATCAATATTACTTTCAACAATTGAAGCGAGTTTCGTGAAAAGGAGAACAGGTTTAGATTCATCGTATATGTCCTTGTTAATGATGTATGAGAAGCCATCAATGAACTCTGAAAGTTGGTCGTTGTTCAGATTGGCTGTAGATTCAATCAAATTGTTCAAAAGAACAAAGTTGTTGTCGAGAAGACTGTATTCGTATGCTTCAGTCAAAATTGTCTTCCATTCACCGATGATGCTCTGTGGGCAAATGTAAGATACATCGAATAAAAGACGGCTGATGAGTTTGTCTTCGTTCGAAATATCTTTTGGCTTTTTACAAAGTCTCGACTTAGAAATGATGCATTGAAGAAGTTCATTCTGATATTTCTTGTCACAAATTCTTGCACTGAACTTGAAGATTGTGATAAGAATGTTTCGATATGACTTTTGAATTGATTCGAATCTACTCATGTTCAATTCTTTGTAGAATGTTTCATACATGTAATCTTTGATGGAATAGAACATTCTATCAATGACAACAAATGAATCTTCACTTGGACTATCACTGCAAACAATATCAAAGTGTTTCTTTTCAAGAGTATAAAAATCTGAGTTATTCATAACAGAGAAATGATTAATGACATCAATTCCTTCGTGTGCCTTCAAATAATCATAGATTTCACGAAGTTTGTCTTGTGGAATGTTGTGTCCACCATCAATCTTCTGATTCAAATGGACAAATGATTCGAATGTCATCGGTTGTTCATAAGAAGGATCTCTAAATGTGTTGTTAAGTAACAAACAATTCCAACACAATGAATATAAACCTTCGTATGATTTAGTCGGAAGGTTTTCCTTGAAATAGTGTTGACTGAACGTAATAACAAAGAATTCGATGTTTTGAACACGAATTAAAAGACCAATTGATCCGAAAAATTCAACAAAACATTCACCTAATGGTTTTCCTTTCATGTTAAATTGTTCAAGATATTTCTTTGTAAGTTTGATTCCGTATTGACACAAAATATATGATTTTGAGTTTTTAAACAAATTCTTGTCTGTATATAAGAATGATGACAATGAATCTAAATCATTCTCTTTGAAATATCCTTTCTTAACAAAATGTTGAATAGATTTTCTTGGATCATATTTGAAATAAGAATATAAATCATTCTTGGAGAAGCTTGGTTCTTCAACTTTCGGTTGGTAATCGATAAGATGATTAAGAATAGAACAAATACAAACAACACCATATCGTGGTGGATGATCTCTCTTTTTCACGTTTTTCATCATACATTCAATGATTAATTTGAAAATACTTTTATTTGGATCATTGATGAAAAGATCAACAAGAATAGATCTGTCTTCAGACAAATTAGAAAGAATCTGTGGTATTCTCGTGTTCTTGTGACTCGTATGATATGGTAATAGTACTTTTACAAATAATTCATTGATGATTGAAAGACTGAATTTTTTGAATCGAAGATAAATGATGTCAATCATTCCTGAGATCTGACTTAACATGAAAAAGTCGAAATGACGGATCATAACTTTGATGAACTTGAAATACAATGATTGAACAACATTCCTGATGAATTCATGCTCAATAATCAATGATGATTCTTCAAGAATTGTAAAAAGAATGTCATAAGTGATTAAACGGATTTTATCGGTCGAACTCTCACATTTGGATGCATAAACAACACTTGTAATGATAACAGAGAGGTAAACTTGTAAAGATGTAGTGTTTTCGGGGAATTCTGTAATGAAAGGGAAAAGATATGAATCAACTAAGGTTCTCTTTTGTAAAATCTCATAAACTTTAGATGCAGGCTCTTCAAATTTGTTTGTTATTTGAGTATCTTTCAAAAGAATTGTTTTAATTGCATTTAATACCGATGTTTTATAATTAAATGCAATTTTTGTGTCTTGCATGTTATCGTATTGATGCACTAGATAGAACATGATTCTGAAAATCAAATCAATGTGTTCGATTTTGATTAAATAGGCTGCACCAAGAATCGAAGTTAGTAATTCGATGTACAATGTTAATCGTTCAACTGAAGTATACTGGGGAGAATCAAGTATAATAGCAACGATCTTTGAAGTGACTTTTGTACTCGGCCAGTATGTTTTTGGTAATTTCGAATATAAAAATGTGAAAAATTTAATAGAAACGAAGGACAATGCATCGCTGGCAGTTATTGCTTGTATAAATGGCATTAAAATAAGCTTGGCTTGTATTTGAGGGTTATCTTTATCTAGGGACTTCAAATGCTCTTGAGCTGATTTGATAGAAGTCTTAATTTCGCCATCTGAGATATACCCTGTGTTATTCCAAAGGTCGGTAAGAAATTTTGATATGTCCTCAATATCAGTGGAAGTCATTTTTTGAATTTTTTCATAGTCACTTTTCTTACACCGGAAATTGAAAGAGTGATTTCAGAAATTTGGGTTCGAAAGACCAAAAAATCACATTCTAAGTATCTCTATATCTGTTATAAGTTCACATAAGCTTTATTCTCAGATATTCAATCAAAATTTGAGCCTTGTCTCTATAATTATCTTGTAAATTAATTAGTATCCAAACAATATTACAAAACTTTATATCTACATAATATGACCTTAATGCGTTATCTTTTCATTAATGTCATTTTTCTTTAATAAATTCAGATAACACTCATTATGCATGAAAGAGCTTATATTTGTTATATGATATATACAAGAATAGCATAAACTTTATTTTCATTCCTTAGGTAATAATCACAATCGCTTTAACTTAACATTAATAAAAGAATTCGTGCTCAGTAAAATATATTCATTGAAGGATGGTCACATTGCACTGAGTATAACCATTCATTATAGGAAATGAGAAAGACTTTAGATTTCAAGTGGGAAAAGATTCCAAAAATGGAATCAAAAAAATTCAAAAGTGTACGTTAAGATCATTAAATTCGAAAAATTGCATTTAATGACGGATTCCTTGTTTTCTTCACTTGAAACACTAAGCGAAGACTTAAAGATAAACGAAACAGATCCAAATGAGGGAATTTCAGACACAGAAGTATATAGACTTCAGACAGAAATTCTCAAACATTCAAAATTAGTTGAAGATTATTTGAATTCTTCAAAAAGCAACGAGAAATCAAAACACTTAGCATCACTTAAGTATCTTTTTTCATTATTTAAATCAGAATTATCAGTAAATTTAACGTTACGAAAATTATTACTTGATTCCAGAAATAATCACTCTCAAGTTATTGATGATACTAATAATTTCATGTCAACACTCTCAGGAATGGGTGTTGGCGAAATTCATGACTTTGAAACAATAATTAAAATCGTTAAATCACTAATAAAGCAAGTTGACAGATCAGAACAAGCAAATTATAAAATAGCAAAGAAATTAAAGCGGATCAAAGTCATTGAAGACAATTTTACATCAAAAGAAGCTGAAATGCAGTTACAAATAGCACAATTAAATTCAGAAAACGATAGATTAAAGCACCAATATGAATCATTAAAAGATCAATACAATTTACTCCAAATGAATCAGTATAAATTTCAAAATGTGAATACTCAAAATCCCTATTCTCCTCAACTTCAAGCAGAAATAGAAAAACTTAGGAATACTTATAATACAGTAGATACAGAAAGACAGAAAATCATAAACGATAATCTTAATTTCCAAAAGAAAAACGAAGAATTAAATCAGGAGATTTCTTCATTAAACTCTAAATTAAATCAAGTTAATCAAACATCAAAGATAATGTCAGAACAGATCAATAAGAGTGAAAACGAAATAAAGAATCTTCGTGATCAATTATTAAAATCAGAAACGAGCAAAAGTGATATCATAGCAGAAAACGCTGGATTAAAGCAAAAGATTGAGATTCTCCAAGCAGAAAACCAAAAACTCTCAGTTGAAGCTTTGAATAAAAAAGAAATTCCAGAAATCACCAAAATTGTTGAAACAACAAATAACGAACAGCTGATCAATGAAATTGCTAATCTCAAATCCATGATATCTGCTCAAAAACAAAATCCAACAGATCAAAACCAAAATTTAGTTTTAATTTCAAGGATGAAAGCATCAATTAAAGAGCTTCAAGATAAAATCAATGACCAAGATAAAACGATCAAAGAAAAAGATAAACTTATTGAAGAAAAAACAATGAAATTCAATGAATTACAAAATTCACATAATAATTATGTTAAAAGTATGAGTAATATAAAAAATGAAATAAAAAACACAAAGAAACAGTTGCTAGATTCCAAGTCCAAGTCATCAAATAAGATTAAATTACTAAAAGCGAAATATGAAGAATTAATCAAAACATTAAATCAGCAGAATGAATCTAAGATAAATGCAATTAAATCCGAATGTGATAAAGAAATAAATAAGATTAAGAAAGAATATCAAGAGCGCGAAGATAATAACAGAAACATGCTGAATGATGCATTGCAAAGTCAAATTTCACAGAAAGAATTGATTGAAAGAGAACTCAGATTTAGAGTGGAATCATTAGAATCTGAGAATAGAACATTACGTGACCAATCAAGAAAACTTAGTTATGCATTGGAGCAAGAAGAAAAAGAACTCGCAAGACTTCAAGTTATTCATTCCAAAAATTCACAAATTGATTGTGAAGAATTCCCATTCAATCAAAGAATAGAAAGAAGAGTTAAGAGAAAAGGTGTTTATAGAAGAAAGGAGATATATACTTATCCAGAATTTGATGAAGAAGAAAGTTATTAAAATTGTATTTTATTTTGTTTGTAAAAGTTAATTTTTCCTTAAATTGGCTATTTGTATTGTTAAAGTGATTATCTGTAGTTCATATATGACAAAATGTGATAAAAAATTATAGAATTTTGATTATCAAAGCAAAATTGAATAGAAAACACATCCACATTGATCGAAAAGTCTCTTTTTTAATTAATATTCTTAGTAATATTGCACAATAAGAATGGAATTTTCATAACAATCGATATTAATTGAATTATATCTTCATAATCATATTATTTAGCCGCTTCAATTAGATTAAATTCTTTATGCTCAAAGAATGTTGTGATTTTTCAACTATCATGATAAAAAGATTTCATAAAATTAGATATTATTTGTAAAAAAATTCTGATACATACAAACAATTTATTCAAAAAGTCCGATAGGATCGTGTGTTTTTGGTACAAATGAACCGTAAGTATAGTTCGGATCAACAATATTGTCATAAAGTATTTCAGCAGGGAAAGCAAACAACGCAAGCTCACCCATTGATATGTCATAAGTGTTTTCACTGTGAAATTCGAAGAAATAATTTGGAAAATTTCTCAACATTTCAGGAATCATAACTAGTTCGTCGAAAGAATGGTATACAGCGAATTCAAATACTGGTCTGTACTTCTTGATTGTATCAATAGCCCCTAAAAGTACTTTGTAACCTAATCCTTCTACATCTGCCTTTATGAAGCCAACTTTCATATTTCTATCACGTACTTCGCTATCAATAGTTGATGTTTCGACTAATGTTTCGTTCTTTCCTCGTTTGCTGTCTAATGAACAGGCCAAATCTCCTGAATCGTGATTAAAGACAAGAGAAGGTGTATCTGATATTCCTTTTCTAATGGGAATAACTTTATTCTGTAAATTGTTCAGCGATATTGTTTCTTTCATATCTTCAAAAACTTGTTTGCTGATTTCGTAAGAATAAACATGTCTTTTGGTGTATTCTTGTAATATGCATGCTGAATCTCCAAAGTATCCTCCAACATCTAATATATCTCTATCCCAAATGTATTTTTTGATTTTTTGATCGGAATATCTGAGACCATGATGAAAATGAAACACTTCTTCGAGTTTAAAAGGTACATTGTAATTGAAAACCCCTTCTCCTTGTTCGTATTCAAAGAGTTCGGAATGATATTTTTGGTATTCAGTGAGCGGTGGACATTCACATGTAAAGTTACAATTTAAAATGCATTGAGCTGCATAATTCAATGCATTTTTACAATCTTTATTTTGATTTATAGAATATGAAAAAAATTGCTCTGCAATAAAATGAAATGATTCAGTTTGATATTTAGATATCAACTCGTTGACTATTGTTGCCATTGGAAATGTACGATATTTTTTATTAAGTACTGGATTTCCGAATTTATAATCATAATGTTGTATTGAAGAATGCAAATGTGGCTTATGATAGAAATAATCTAATATTGAATAAAGTCCTATTATCAAAATCAAAGCACATGTCCAATAACTCGGCCTAACTTTTTTCCGAATTCTTCGATATGCTGATTTCATATATAAAAATGAACTTTTTATGAATGATATGTTTTAAACTCTTCTTGTATGTAATTTTTCTTTAATGTTCGATTATTTTACAATTTGATGCGATGAATGAAAAATTTGCATTCGATGGAATACAAAGAATCGATTTCATCAATAATTCCTGCATTAAAGGACGAAAACAAGACTCAAGAAGTTGATATTTTGAAGTTTCGTGATCATCTTCATATGAAAAACTCGAAATCGAATCATTTCTAAAGAATATCTAAAAAATATAATGAATATGCATGGAATCATCTTTATAAGACGTTGCCTAATGAAAATTAAAATTCTGGATCTACAACGAGATTTCATAGCTTTTAATTATATCGAAACAATGGCAATTTTATATATTTCTTTTAAATATATATCGATGAAATCAAAGATATAATTGAATTTTTATTTAGGTTCAGAATCAATTCTATGAGATTTTCAAATTTTGAAAATCTATTGAAAAAATTCAATAATTTTGATCAGATTACTCAAAAGTAGAATATTTTTTTTCATGAATTAAATATTTATATTTTAAATGCGGCAAAAATCATCCATATAATTGTTAATAGTCAGTTTTAACATCAACTCTTAAATTTCACTGCATTATTCAGAAGATCTTACATCAATAATAAACTGTTCGGAAGATTTCAGTGGTGATGTAGTTATACCTCAATATGTGATTGAAAATTTTAGTATAGATCATAAATTTTATGCATTTAAAAATTGCAAAAATAACATAAAAACACTCGATTTTACATTAGGTAGCCAAATTCAAAAAATTAATGATTATAGTTTCTATGAATCATCACTTGAAATAGTAGATCTCAGACAATGCACACTACTTAACTCATTAAATAATTCAATCTTTTCTGGATGTGCCAATTTGACTTCAATTTCATTTCCTCCCAATATTCTTAGTATTGGAGAAAGATGTTTTGAAAAGAATGTTAAACTTAGTACAATTGACATTCCTAATTCAGTAATCAATATTCGAAGTTATGCATTTTTCAAAAGCGGATTAATTACAATTAATATCCAACAAAACTCCAACTTAACAACATTATCAAGCGATTGCCTTTCAGAAACCAAAATAACATCAATATTTATACCTAAAAATGTAAGTTTTATTTCTACTCAATTCATTAGAAGATGTCCAGTTGAGAGAATAGTAATTGATGAATTAAATAAGAAATATACAACAGATTCTAAATCAATTTTCTCAGGAAGTGATAATTCAACATTACTTCTTGTTGTTCATTCATACTCAGGAGAATATAAAGTTCCAAGTTATGTTACTTCAATAGATTATTATTGCTTTAATGGCATAATTTTAACTTCAATTAAATTGCATGAAAATATTATTCAATTTTCTGAAGGAACTTTTTCTGGGTGCAACATCACATCAATATGCATTCCACGCAGAGTTTCTAGAATAAATAAATTTTGCTTCTCAAATTGTAAAAACCTCGAAGAAATAACATTTTCTTCTGATTTATTAGAGATTGGTGTAATGGCATTTGTCCAATGTAATAAATTGAAATATTTAGAATTTCCAGATTCTTTAAAAAATATTGAAGGTCTTTCTTTTGCTTCGTGTATATCTTTAACATATATAATTATTCCTGGTAGTATCTCAACTATTGGAGATTATTCATTTGCTGGTTGCAAAAATTTTGGGAAGTTTTCTATTTAACTTAGTTGCACCTTCGTATAATGTTTACATTCCAGGGATGTTTTATGTAAATACAACCTATGCAAGCTGTTTGCCTCCAAAAGGCCATATTTATATTACAAATCAAACACGTTTATCTGAATCATGCAAAACTTTCTTCGGTGAAAAATCTGTATATGTTCACTATACTGACAAAACTAAGATAACAGATGAGACCACAATTAGTGTTATTGATCACATCTCTAGTGCAGTAATTATATCTAAATCTTTTAAAAAGGCTAGATACAAATACTTCTCTATCTTTAATATCATACTTAATTTTGTTAAAGTCAGATAATAACTAAATAAATCATGATAAACGTGTATTTTTTAATTAAAAACACTTAATTTCTCTGTAAGCATGAAATAATTTTTAGTTCAATATTTGAAGTAAAAACGATTATTTTACAATTTGATGCGATGAATGAAAAAATTTACATTCGATGGAATACAAAGAATCGATTTCATCAATAATTCCTGCATTAAAGGACGAAAACAAGACTCAAGAAGTTGATATTTTAAAGTTTTGTGATCCTTCTTCATATGAAAAACTCGAAATCGAATCATTACTAAAGAAAATCCAAGAAAAAGACAATGAAAGTGGATGGAATCATCTATACAAGAAGTTAACTAACGAAAATTATGCAAAATTACTCACCAAATTCGATATTTATGAAATAATTTCAATCATTTTTTCAAATTTTGGATCTATCTTACAACGAGATATCACAGCCTTACAATGTATCGAAATAATAGCAAATGCATCCATTTCTTTAATAGATATCAATGAAATCAAAGAAATAATTGAATTTTTAATAAATTTCATTCAAAGCTGCAACCATGATAAGATTTTCGATATAATATGTTCAATATTGACACAATTATCATCACATTTCTCATTATTCGATGAAAATCCATCAGATTTCTTAATAAATTTACTTTTACAAAAAAATTTTGAGTCAAACAAAGAAAACAAATACAAAATTTCGAAAATTTTGAACACAGTTCTTCAAATTATTTCAAAAAACGAAATTTCAGAAGAAAATCTCGAAAATTGCATGAATCTTTTCAATGATTACATTTCATGTGATGAATGGTATATACAAGACATCTGTATACAAGGATTCAAATCAATAATATCGAAAAACCAAAATTTTTCAAAATTTATTTTTCAAAATAATTTTTTTGAATTTTTTACAAGTTTAGATCCAACAAAATCGCCAGCAATATACATATCAATGTGCAAATTGCTTTGTTTAGTTGATTTTGACTCATTTGATGTTACAATTTTAGAAAATTTTGATTTTTTGTCACAAATTCATTGTTTAATTGATGAAAATGAGAATATTTATGAAACAGAGCTTGTTTCTGCACTAAATATGATAAAAGAAGTTTGTTTGCATTCGTTTTCATTGAGAAAACAGTTGAATGAAGAAAAATTGATTGAAAAAATCGAAATAAACACGAAATCATTCCAAATTAAGTCAGAAATTGTTGGAATTGCAGCAAATCTTATTAGATGTGATTCACTTGATATAAGTTCTGTCAATGATGATTTTGTTTCTTCTGTTTTTAGTTTAATTGATATCAACAACTTTGAATCATGTTTAGATTCTCTTTTCGTTGTTTTGTTTCTTGCAAACAACAACTTTGATGTTTCTGAAGCTGTTGATGACATTTTTGATTTAAAAGATTCTGAAAATGAAGAAATCTCATCAATTTCAACAAAGATTCTTGAAATTATTGAAAGAATTGAAGAATAAACTTTGATTTTTTATTATTTATTTATTTACGTCAATATGGTATAAATTTCAAAGTCATAATTTAGCGTCTGAAGTGTAATCATAAAATGAAACTATTTTTTAAGGAAACTGTTACTATTGAGTGATTATGCTCTTAAATTTATTTCTTAGTGAACGGAAGATAAAAGAAAGAAAAGATTCAATTGAATTTTCAAAATTTGAAAGGTATTTGAAATATTCTATACTTTGATCAGAATACTCAAAAGTTGTTTATATAACTTTTAGAATATTTTAACTAATATCCAAAAGCAAAATCCTTATTGGTATTAATAACACATAAAGCTCATACAAATCTAATGATAAAATGATAATGCAAATTTGAACATTACACAAGAATCTATAATTGGTTTATAATTATACAAGAATCTATAACATTATAATTATATTTTTTCTATTACAAATTTATCATACTACAGGTACCCTAGAGTATTCAAACGATCATCAATCAATTATTGGATGCTCAAATGATTATAGTGGTGATGTTATTATCCCAGCTTCCGTTATTGAAATAATTAGTCAAAATTTAACACATAATGCTTTCATGAATTGCAAAAATAATATTACTTCAATAATATTTGAAGCAAATAGCCGGATTAAAAAGATTTGTGTTTATAGTTTTTGCTATACCGGAATATTTTCTGCAGATCTTAGTAAGTGCACACAATTAACATTTTTGAATGACTCAGTTTTTAGAGGATGCAGCAATATGACATCCATTGTACTTCCTCCAAAAATTACAGGTATTGGTGAAAATTGTTTTCGAGTCACATCACAATTAAGATCAATTGAAGTACCAGACTCTGTTACTAATATATTTATAAGTGCGTTTGAATCTAGCGGAATATCAGATATTCAATTTAATACAAGCTCAAAATTAACAAAACTTTATTCCAATTGTTTTGCCAAGACAAAATTAACTTCTCTTTATATCCCAAAAAATGTAAATCTGATTGATCCAACAGCAATAGCACTATGCCCGATAGAAAGAATTGATATTGATATATTGAATATATATTATAAGATAGTTTCAGATTCTGTATATTATGGAACAGATAATTCAACATTATTTTGTGTTTTTAATTATTCAGGTGAATACATAATCCCTAGAAATGTTGTAAATATAATGGATTATTGTTTTTATAAATTTAAAAAAAATATTACATCTATTAAATTACATGAAGATATATTTTCAATTGGGAAATCTGCCTTTAGTGGTTGCAATATTTCATCAATGAGAATACCAAACAAAATTTCTATAATTAATTCTGGCTGCTTTTCCAGTTGCTTATTTCTTGAAGAAATAACTTTTGAAGGAAATATTACTAAAATAGGCACAGCTGCCTTTTCCAGTTGCATTAAATTGAAATCAATTCAATTACCAGAATCATTAGAATATTTAGATCTTTTAGCTTTTTATAATTGCACATCTCTTACAAGTATAACAATCCCTGGAAATGTCTCAGTTATATTTGGATCATTCGGTTATTGTATTAATCTTAATAAAATCATTTTCAAAGAAAATAAAAATATTTCTTTAATTGCTCCATTTTATTCAACAATATATCCAGCAAGAATATATATTCCAGGACTGTTTTATGCAAACACAACTTCGCCAAGTGGATTTCCTCGTAAATGTCATTTATATATTACAAATCAAACGCGTTTATCTGAATATTGCAAAAAAATTCTTTGGAGAAAAGTCAATATATGTTCACTACACTGACAAAATTAAGATAACGGATGAAATTACCATTGATGTTTTAAAAAATATCTCTATTGCTGTAATTCTGTCCAAATCGATTAAGAAGGCTAGATCAAAATATTTTTCTCTTTTGAACATCATTCACAGATAACAAGCATTTCATTATCTGAATAAATTTATCAATTCCGCCGCTCATATGAGCATAACAATAGAAATTTTTGGAGAATAAGAAAAACACGTCCAGATGGAGAAAATAAGGCTTTCTCCTCAACTGAATTGACAAATATATATTGATATAACTTTGCATCAAGTTCAAATAAACACTTATTATATGATTAATAGTGAACAAACACATTTAATATATATATACAAACATATAAAAAAAAACATAAATAAACTTAATTATAAGTTACAAATTGCTAATATATCAAAGAATAAATGATTCTCTGACTATTCTTTCCCAATAAAAATATATTTCTCTCGGATCATGAACATTGACTGATTTTCCTAAAGAAACAACACAATAATTAACATTATTGACTAATGATAGTAATTTATAGTTAATAAGCGATGAAATAGATTGAATTTCAAGAACAATTGTATTTTTTTGCATAAATAACACCCATGAAAGAGTGTTACATGAAATGCTTACAAAGACTGAACATTTGTTGAACCTTTTAACTTGTCTCGCAAAATTTCTTTCAGGATAATATTTTTCCCAATAATGAAATCCGTACTTTGCATTTAGAAGAAGAGTAATATCAAACTTATCAGTGTCACTCTCATTAAATTGTTCTTTCAAGTTAATAAAATGTTTCATTGGACTTTTCTTATCTAAATCTAAAATTTTACAAATTTTGGCTCTCAAAAACTTCAAACTATTCAAATTTATACTTTCACAATTTGGTGGTGAAAAGAAGTAAAGATTTTTTGCAAATATCATTTCATCATTTTTCAAAGTAATTATTTTGTCAGTAGATACATTGAGAAACTCTAATGCGAATGATACAGAGTGATATGACTGTTTAACTAAAATTGAACTTGACTTTAAAACTGATTTTGGAATCATGAATAAAAAAGGGAGGAAATTCATGATTCAAGATGTCTCATCTTCAATATCTGATGTTAGTGCAATGACATTTGTGTAGTTTGAGAAATATTTAACTTTTGAAGAAATTAAAGGATTTAAGCAGAGATTTTCAGAGCATTCACATTGCTTATAGTATCCAATTCTATCATTATAAATATATCCATCCGAATTAACATATGTATTGATGATATTTTGTAATTGAAATTTTGAAATATTAATTGGTATTAAACTAGTGCCAACATTGTTTCTAAATGGTGTTGTTAATCCATCTAACATCGTATTTTCTTCAATTGTTATATTCTCCTTAATTTCAAATTCAATTTTTTCATTAATTTTGTTAAAATTTGATAAATTAATCAATCCATCATATGGACGATAGGAATTAACATGATATTTCACATCAATACTGTCTTTCTTTAATTCAGGAACGTTATGACTTAAAATTATTGAACAAAAACCAATTATAGGAAGGAATATAAAAGCACGTATAAAGTTTATGGTTGGCTCGGCTTTCTGTAATGCTCTAATTGGCTTCTGCCTCTGAGGATTAAAATCCTCAAACATTCAAATTTGTAAAAATGAATTTTCAGAATAATTTCATGATGTAAATCGCAAACCTGATATGCGAGAGGTAATTTGTACGCATTTAAACAATAGCAACGATAAAATAAATTTCAATGGACAATTTTTATTTAACTCAAGTAATAATTTATAATCATACAAAATCTGATCAAATTAACCAAAAGGTACATTCACTATTTTTGACAAAATTTTAAATTTTCATGGGGTTGTAAATCTTATAATAACTAGATGAATAAGGAATGAATCCCAGTATAATGTGCATCATTATATTAAACACTATATGTAAGGCTAATGATTCTATTAACACTTATGAAGATCTATAGTATTTGAGCAGATAAATTTGATAATTTCCAAAACTCTTATATTTCAAAATTAAAGTGTGCGAATGCATTTAAATGAGAGCAAAAAGAGATTGATGCTGTTAAAACTAGGTGTTAATTTGCAATTATTTCGCATCACAAGAACTACCCAGTAAATTCGGCTATCTTTCTTTGCAATTATTCTCCATTATACATATAATATAATGGTTAGGGTTTGAAGAAAAGTTACTAGAGAATTATTGACTTTTGAAATAATGCAGAATTTTAGTAGTAGGGTATGATGGGTTTTGTGACATTTTTTGTAAACGTAAGAATTCATACAATATTGAACGATTTTGTATCATTATTTTTAACATTAATTTTAAACATAATTTATTTTTTTATTCTTACATAAATAACCCAACAAGTAAAACCAGATAAAATAGATTATCGAATTTTAGAGGATGGTGTTCCTGTTTATATTCAAAGATTTAAAGGGAAGCAATATTATAGAATTCTTAATCCTGAATACATAAAACATTTATTTAAAAAGGAAGACTGTGAGGTAATTTAACTTCTCTGAAAAAATGAGACAACATGACATTTTGACAACATCATGGGTTATTCGATAATTAATTATTTGAAGAACTGAAGGGGTCACCAGGTCACCAGGTTACCAGGTCACCAGGTAATTTAACTTCTCTGAAAAAATGAGACAACATGACATTTTGACAACATCATGGTTATCAATAATTAATTATTTTTGAAGAACTGAAGGGTCACCAGGTCACCAGGTCACCAGGTCACCAGGTAATTTAACTTCTCTGAAAAAATGAGACAACATGACATTTTGACAACATCATGGGTTATTCGATAATTAATTATTTTTGAAGAACTGAAGGGGTCACCAGGTCACCAGGTTACCAGGTCACCAGGTAATTTAACTTCTCTGAAAAAATGAGACAACATGACATTTTGACAACATCACAGGAGGAAGGCAAAAATAAATTCCAGTCATACTTTATAAAGCTTCATTCACAGGTATTTCATCGTCAGTAAATGATTCCTCATTATCGTTTGGTTCAATTTGTTTATATAATCCTTTCATTTCTTCTTTCAAAACATAATACCATGTTTGTTTACCATCTATTTTTCTTTGTTTCCTTTCACATTTATCCTTAATGCTCATTTGGAAATTCTTGTCTTTCATGTCTGATGGTTTGCAGAATAGAGCATTTTTACACGTCATACCTGCACATAATTCATCATAATGTGTATTTATCCATTCATCTAAAGGATTTGTTGATAACTCGATTAAATCTTGTTTGGCTTCAGTCATCGGTATGATTCGTACATTAAATGATGAAAGGTCATATTGCATAAAATATGTTAAAAGGTTATCATAAAATTCCTTTGTGCATGAATCCATTAAATTCTTGAAGTAATCAAATTGACCCTTGAATTTACCATTAACCCTTAAAACTACGTATCTTCTGTCTCCAACTTCAATTTTGACAGGGTAGACGTTGTTAGTTACGAAAATGAAGTTTGCAACATTCTGAGCAGTTCTTCTGGGTTGATTCTTTTCATTAATTCTAATCTCATTATCCGTAATAATTGATTTCAAAGCGTTGAAGTTTGCGAGTCTGTCTTCACCTACATTCTTGAGTTCATTAAGTACAAGAAACATTTTATTTTCAACAACTGAGTTGAAATTACCCGTTAGCTCACTTATTTCAGTAATGTTTTTACATGAATAACCAGCGAGGAGTTCAGAAATAATGTCTGTGAATCTGTTTTTACCCGTTCCCTGAAGTCCTTTCAAAATAATTGCTGTTTCATTCTTGATTCCAGGATGTTGAATCATTGATGCAATCCAGCCGAGAAGGTATTTATACACTTCATCGTTATTATCACAAATGGCTTCTTTAATGAAATCCATAAACATCTCAATTTTTGAGTAATCAGGCTTTTCAAGAATGTTGTATTTATAACCCTGAAACGTTGAGAAAACATCTGGGGAATCAGATTTAAAGCAAACACCCTTAACGGTTAATGAGGATAATTGATTTAGTAGTACATCCCATGCTGTTATTGTTTTACCTTCTTCTTTAAATAATTTAATCATTTTGAGTGACTCTTTCATGTTTGATTGAAGAACGAATGATATTTGATTCATTTTGTCGTGGATATTATAGTCCTTTTGAATGAAATATTTGTTTCCACAATCTACAAAACGAATTACACGTGATAAATCCTCAATTACTTCAGAACTGTTTTTATACTGATGATTTTCAGCCTTGCGTCTAATATCTGTTATCAAAAACGAGTCATCAAGTTTGATATCAAATGTTATTTTTGGCTTACGTAATAAAGGTAAAACGTATTCATCATAATATTCCTTTTGATAAAGTTTTAGAATCTTCACTAAAACAAATGGAGAAGTCATTAAATGTGCATATCTACTACGTGCTTTTTCAAAATTACTTTTTGCATTTTCAGTTAAATTGCAGAAGTTATAAACGTTATCGTATGCTTCATTAATTAAATGATTAGGTAACGAATTAATTGCTTGAAACAGTGTGAATAATGTAACTTCTTTTTCTAAATTCATGTTTCCACCGTCATTATGTACTTCAAAATCATAGATGCCATCAACTATGCTCTGGGCAAGTTTATCGTCAATGTTTACATCTTTGTTTTCATTCATTATACTCTTTATTTCTTCGTTCTTCTGTTCAACTCTTACCTTAATATTCAAATCATTTAATATATCATTCACTGTTCTAGTTAATGTTGAATCATAACTTCCACGAATGAATGAGTATGTATTGATTGGTTCTGTTGCATTCTTTCGAACTCTTGAATCAGCCATAACCACTAATGAACGCTTTGAATCATCAATAGAAGTCATTATGTCAATATCGTAATCATTGCAGGAATAACATTTAATCATTCTGTTCGAGGTTGAATAGAAGAAATTAGTGTTGCAATAAATGTGAAGACCTCCTGATGCAGTTTTAACGATAACATCTTTATCCGAAAGTTTTGATAAAATATCTTTTCTAACTGTTTCTTTAAGTTCATCATTGTATGATTTATTGATATCAACATCTATAATCGTTAAATTTGAAATTTTATTTACTAATAAAGCTGTACCAGTTTTCCTTCCTCTTCCTCCATCATGTTTGAGGTAGTTATGTAAATCAATCTTGTTTTCACCAATTCTTTCGTTGAGGGTTTTAGTTTCTGCCACAACTAATTCCTCAACTAATGAATCAATAACTTTTTCATCAGAAATGATATAGTTGCTGCTGTTTGTTGCTGTCATTTATATAGGAATAAAAAAATAAAAATAATTTTAAAACTAACTTTATTTTTGGGTTGCATCAAATTTTCGTAAATGTTGTCAAAATGTCATGTTGTCACATTTTTTCAGAGAAGTTAAATGACCTGGTGACCACCTGGTGACCCGGTGACCCCTTCAGTTCTTCAAAAATAAGTCATAACTACCTTCCTCCTGTGATGTTGTCAAAATGTCATGTTGTCACATTTTTTCATAGAAGTTAAATTACCTGGTGACCACCTGGTGACCCGGTGACCCCTTCAGTTATTCAAAAATAAATAATAAGTGCCTTCCTCCTGTGTTGTTGTCAAAATGTCATGTTGTCACATTTTTTCAGAGAAGTTAAATGACCTGGTGACCACCTGGTGACCCGGTGACCCCTTCAGTTCTTCAAAAATAAATAATTATTGAATAACCTGAAACCATTAACGTAAACATTAACGTAAACATATATTTCCAGGACTGTTGTCAAAATGTCATGTTGTCACATTTTTTCAGAGAAGTTAAATGACCTGGTGACCTGGTGACCTGGTGACCCCTTCAGTTCTTCAAAAATAATTAATTATTGAATAACTGGGGAAAGGAATTTACGTCAAATGTGCAATTTATAAAATCTTATGTCGACGAGCGTTCATTGAACTCTATACCATTAACGTAAACATATATTTCTGGTCGTTTATGATAAAAATAAATGGTTCATTTACTCGCAATATTTTTGTACAGAATGACCCCAAACTTTTAACTTCTTTTCTGCAGCTTCAAATGCTATCTTAGCGAGTTCATATTCTCTAAATTCTCTCTTTAAATCTTCTTGTTCCCATTGGTCTAGTTCGTATGGAGAATCTCTATAACCATAACATATCTCACGTTCATGTTCTAATTGTTTTTCGCACATTTTTCCAACTTCTTCTTCAAACAAATGTTTAGCATTCTCTACTGTATCTTCGAGTTCTTCTTCATCTAATTTCTCATGAACTTTCTTGTCTATGGAATCCATAATATCTTTGACATAAAATGCATACTTTACAGAGCACCATTCAGCAACAAAATGAACGAGGTCAGGATGTATGTAAATACCTTTGAATTCATTTATAACGCCCTTAGCAAGCTCATAAAATGCTTGTTTTGAGGTTGAGCCACTTTTGGCTCCACCGTATTCTTTCAACCAAAACTCAAGAATTTCCTGCATTTTAGCACTATTGAGAAATCTGTTTAAATGGTTTAACTTTCCTGCTTCTCTTGTCATCTTTGTTGCATTAATGTAACCATCCTTGTCTCTACGTAAGACTTCAATACTATTATAAGTGCCTTTTGTGAATGTTTCGCCATTAGATTTGTTTGTGAATGTTTTTGCTTCGACTGACATTTCTGTTCTTACATACAAAATAAAAAAATAAATAAAAATAATTTTAAAACTAACTTTATTTTTGGACTGCATCATATTTCCAGGACTGTTGTCAAAATGTCATGTTGTCACATTTTTTCAGAGAAGTTAAATTACCTGGTGACCACCTGGTGACCTGGTGACCCCTTCAGTTATTCAAAAATAAATAATAAGTGCCTTCCTCCTGTGTTGTTGTCAAAATGTCATGTTGTCACATTTTTTCAGAGAAGTTAAATTACCTGGTGACCACCTGGTGACCCGGTGACCCCTTCAGTTATTCAAAAATAAATAATTATTGAATAACCTGAAAACATTAACATTAACATAAACATTAACATAAACATTAACGTAACCATTAACGTAAACATTAACGATAAAATATATTTCTGCAGTTCATCCATTACTTCATTACCTAATTAATTACAGACATAAAATATATTTAGTTCATTCAATAAACGCGGTACCATGCGAATACAGTCATAAATGGTGGCATATAATCTTCACCCGAGCCTGTTGGATTTGTTGTGAAAGTATGTGAATGATTTCCTCCTGGTTCAGTTGGTCGAAAAGTCTTTTTTGCTGAATGGTTATAATCTGGAGATAAAACGTCATTGCCAGCATAATATTCTGAGTTGTATAATGGATGGTCTCTTAATGAGTGACTATGGTCACCAGAAAAGTTTGTAGTTCCCGTATGAGTGTGCGGTGGAAGGTTTGCTTCAGTAATTTTCTTCGAACCTCCTGTTTGCTTTGAAGAGTTTGCACAATACAAAAACCTGTCTACAATCTGTTCCCATGCACCAAAACCTAAAACACTTGCTGGATTTGTTGAGTTCATTGACGTATAAATAGAACCAATGGGGTAAATCATCTCAAGAATTGTATTTAATCCATTATGAATATTGAATTTATTATATAATATTGAATTTGCGTGAGTATTTAAAACTGGTCTTGTTATCAATATTAACGTATTATTTTTGAAAATTGCTTTTCTAACATCTTGAAATTTTGTGATTTCAGACCAGTTTCTTCCATCACTACTGATATTTACTAAATCACCACATCCTAAAGCAATGAAATACCCATCAATATAAAATAAATTTGTAAATCTATAATTTCGAGTAAATTTTGGAGTGAATGAATAAACCAATTCCCAATTTGATAAATCCTGTGATAAATAAATATGTCTGTTATAACTTACAGGATATGAATAGACCATTTCACCTGAAACGAGAACATAAACATTTGATCCATAACATAAAGCTTCAATGTCTCCATCAGCTTGAAAAATTTGTTCAAATTGACCTTGTGGTATTGAAGATGATCTATAAATTTTATCATTTTGTAGGATAAAATACATGTTGTTAATGTAATACCACTTACTTGTATAATCAATTTTCAAATCTGATGACATCATACTAAACATATAATAATTTATCCATCCTCACTAATGAAAATTTGATTGACTTCATAAATTAGTACCCATTTATTATTAACACATCTAATAGGATTATTTGGATATTTAAATTTAGCATCTTGATTTAAATTACATTTGAACCATTGGATACAATCGAATGAATAACAAGGGCAAAAATCATCTTCAACCGTTATCATTCCCATAAATTTACCGTTATTATATTCAACATATAAAATTCTTGGATTAATGATTGGCTTTCGTGTATCAGGATTCCAAACAGATGGAGTAAATGATTCATAGTTTTTAAAATCATTTGTTTTAAAATAATAAAGCACTCCGGCTGTATAAAATAAATACATGGTCACTCCATCGAAACATATCCATTCAAAAGAATCTATATCAAAGGTTTTATCTGATGATTTCATAAAATTTAAAAATGGCGGAGTAAAATAGACCTCTGATTGTTTTATTTCTTCATTAACATATTCCTTATCTGCCTTCTTCCCTAACTCACTGTTGACATATTCCTTATCTGCCTTCTTCTCTAACTCATTGTTAACATAAGTTTTATCTGCTTTAAGGTCTAAACATCCTGAAACCCATCCTGTATCAGCTTTAGTTTTTAAAATCTTTGATGTCCATTCATGATACCATTCAACCCTTTCTTTAATTTCATTATCTTTTTCATTAACATATTCCTTATCTGCCTTCTTCATTAATTCACTAGCCATAAGTCCCTTATCTACCTTCTCCTCTAACTCACTGTTGACATATTCCTTATCTGCCTTCTTCATTAATTCACTGTTGACATATTCCTTATCTGCTTTAAGGTCTAAACATCCTGAAACCCATCCTGTATCAGCTTTAGTTTTTAAAATCTTTGATGTCCATTCATGATACCATTCAACCCTTTCTTTAATTTCATTATCTTTTTCATTAACATATTCCTTATCTGCCTTCTTCATTAATTCACTAACCACATATTCCTTATCCGCTTTCTTCTCTAACTCACTATCCACATATTCCTTATCCGCTTTCTTCTCTAACTCACTATCCACATATTCCTTATCTGCTTTCTTCATTATGTCATTTAGGAAACCTTTTATGAATTCCTCATTTAAATTAAATCTTCCAATCTTCAAAACTTTAGGAAATGCATTTAATGCGTAATATCTTTGTTCTTCTGGTGGAATTGATGTTATATCATCCGTTATACCTTTAATTTTTGAATTCATAAATAAAATTTCTTTTATATTTGATATCACTGCACCGCCCTTGCAAACGAATTCGAAATGGTCATTTTTCAATACTATCTCCAAATCTCCATATTTCAACCTTTGCGTTTGTTCTGCCGTCTTTGAATTATATGCATATATGGCGTAAGTTAGTATGGTTATCTTGGGTACTGAGGCACTGCGTTTCTCCGTACGCAATACTTGTGAATTTGACACTTTACGAAACCAGTAACGTATATTTTACAACACAAAACGACAACACTAACTTAACCTTAAATATTTACAAAGCCGCCAACCACTTCACTAACGAGCTCACCAACATTTTCGCTAACGACTTCACTAATGAAAAAATAAACGTTCTCACTAACGTTCCCACTAATGTTCTCATTTACAAAAGTATTGCAGCGCTTCCCATTGCTGTGCTTCACATAACAGCTCATAATCTTCTGACTCACTTTCTTCTTCATATAGGTCAAAATCACTGTCATAGTTTATACCTGTAAGTTTTGACAAAGCTAATGAAACACGTTTACCATTTGTATCTATTGCTTTTATATATCTCCCATTATGTTTGTTGTCGTAAACGCTCAAACTAACTTTACCCTTTCTCCCTCGTATCTGATAGAATGTATTTTCACGAGGAACGAAGAACAAATTCTTGAACTCATGACCGTTGTAGTTTGTTATCTCAATAGTTTTCGTCATTTATATAAAAATAAACTTAAAAATTAATGATATCACCACCCTCACACGTATGAAAACATCCATTTAAATTTAGGTGAAGTGGTGAGATGTCACCTGTTTTCTCACCTGTTTTTTCACCCACTTGAATTCATTGCTTTATAACTCTCTTCCTTGGTTTCTTTTTAGTTGCTTTCTTCACATCTGTCTCCAACTTGACTGTCTTTCTTCTTCGACCGTAATGATACCAGTTACTTCCACCAGTCAATGGGTCAAATGGTCTTTCGTAAGGATTTCCATACATTCCATAGGGACCATACGGAAGAACTACTGGTGAAATCGTAAGAGTTCCGGATTCAACGGTTTACACAGCTGTTCAAAACAGTTTACAAAACATTTTAGCGAATATCTTTAATTCAGAAACTACAGAAATAAAATTACCATATATAACAGATGCTAAAGAAATTAAATCAAAAACGACAACATTATTTACGTCACTTAATGATTTAATGACTTATATCATTAATATTCCTGCACCAACTACAGCATTTGATCCAAACTCGACGGTTTGCAGTGTACCTTTCATAAAGTCGCAAACGGACTCTTTGAGTCCTGAAGGTCTTTCAGACCGAAGCGACCAGGGCGAAGCCCATGACAGTTCATTAATTGTTTTAAGGGATTCAACAGTTAATGAATCATTAAAGGCGTCATTAATGAAAATCATTGATTTTAACTCATTCACGAATACATATAATTCATTCATTAATGTTTCATATGCTTCTAAAGAAGGTGAGCCAAAAACTATCGATAAAGCGGTGTATGAAATAAAAGCATCAACGACGAAATTGAATTCGTTAACTTTTGACGGTGATAGTTTCGTTAATGACATAACATCGGGGAAAACAATTTTAACGAAAGAATATTTAAAATCTCATGTTAGTGAGTTCGTTGAAATTGAAAAAGAAGGTGGAATTAAGTTCGATCCACTGAATTTCATTTTCAGCTTAGCGAATGCGGGTGTTAGTTTCGCTGAATGGACAACTATACAGAGTGAAATAAATGCAATATGGACGTTTTTGGGGTCAAAAGCGGGAATGGGTGAGCTTGTAAATGCTGCAAGAACATTAGGTGAAACAGGAAATTTTGTAGATGGTTTTAAAAGACTTGTTTCAAATGTTTTAACAAACACAAAGAAATTATTTAGATATACCATACATAACGGACGGATTTTCGAACAGGTAGCAACAAACCCTCCGGTTATGGCTGCGTTGATGATGGTTAGAGATATAAAACCACGTAACGACGGGAACGAAGAACATGAACAACAGAGCCCAACGGGCTCAGAGCCACATAGTGGCGAGGATACTGGTCGGGTTATTCAAGACATTAAAAACGTGTATCCTGAAGTTATTGATTTATTTAGAGGAGTTAATGATTCAATTTCAAAACATTCTATAACCCTCGATGAAGAGAATAAATTAACAGATTATATATTCGTCATTATTGCAGAATTAATGAAGAGAATAAATGAAAAAGGAATTGGTGATATCATTAATGTCAGCGATGTAATGATGAAAAGAAATTTTGACTCATTATTTACAAAACCGAAAACAGAATATAGTCTTTATGACGTAATTACCGAATTAATGAAAAAGATTAATGATAATAAGAGTTCTGGCGGAAGAGTTGAATTAGAAGTGAATGATGTTAATGAGAAATTAGCCGAAAAAGCAGATAAAAACCACGTTCATTATATAACTTCAGACGAACAGATTATAACGGACTACCATGGATATTTAACACGAAGTGATGAAGCGAAGACAAAAAATGTTAATGAAAGAAGATATAAATACATTCGTGCTAAAGGTTATGACATAAGCTGTACTGTACAGTATGACACAGGTAAAGCACCAGAAGCATTTAGTTATAACGATGAAATTTATGCCTCTACTTTCTCTGTTAATGGTGTATTAGTTGAACCAAGATTTATGTTAAGAGTTAAGGCAAAAATAACGTTTGAAGATGCTATTAAAAGTAAAGCTGACAAAGTTGAACTTGACGCAACGAACAAAGTTTTGAAATCTCATAAACACAACATCTCCGATATAAATGAACTTCAAACTTCTTTAGACAGTAAAGCTGACAAGAACCATACACATAAATCCTTCACTACTGTTAGAGCAGACGACATAATATTGAACTTTGACCTTGGTTCAAGTGCACCATTAGAAAATCCAAGTACAAGCGTAAAAGATACTCTTAACAGTTTAGATAACAGTTGCAGGAACATTGAAAGTCATGCCAGAAACTTTGAAGCACATGAACTACCAGCAATGTTAGATAAGAAAGCAGACAAGAACCATACACATAAATCCTTCACAACTGTTGCTATAGAAAGTATTGAAGGAACGGTTGAAGAAACTGGTGCGGAGGGCATGCATTATATTGTAAACCTCCTAACTTTCCACAAGGTTTAACATCGGATGACGACATAACGACGATGAGAAACATTAGATGTAAAGATGTTTATGTCATGAAGGATGAACATAATATTAAATTCACTGCTCAAGATTTATATGACAAGAAAGCAGACAAGAACCATACACATAAATCCTTCACTACTGTTAGAGCAGACGACATAATATTGAACTTTGACCTTGGTTCAAGTGCACCATTAGAGAATCCAAGCACAAGCGTAAAAGATACTCTTAACAATTTAGATAAGAGTTGCAGGAATACCGAAGATCATGCCAGAAACTTTGAAGCATATGAACTACCAGCAATGTTAGAAGAAAGCAGATAAAACTTATGTGGATGCAGAACTAACAAAGAAATTTTCGAAACCAGATACAATGACATTTACAACAGAAATTATAAATGGTGAACCAGCAACTCCATTTGAATTTGTTAGAGGTCTTCAACCAGATACTTTTGAATTTTTCTTGGATAATTCTATTGAACTAACATTACATTATAAAAGTGGAACAAATGCAACATTTCATCCGGGAGATACATTCCAAATGGTATTTAATGACATAAGTTCTTTAGAATATGTTTATAGAGTTATGAGCATATATGATTTAATATATCCTATAGGAGCTGTTTATACGTCTATGAATCCAATAAATCCAAACACTTTATTTGGTGGTAGATGGTATGAAATAGTTGACAGTTTTCCATTCTACACTAATACGCAGTCAATGAAGATGGGAGGTTCAAAGAAAATAGGTATTGAAAACCTTCCTTCACATATGCATAGGTTCAGTGGAAGAACATCTGTGGAAGGAAACCATTCACATTCAATAACAAAAAGAGGTTATACAAATCTTGCAGCGGGTTCGGATAGACAGGGAATGCAGATATGATATCACAACTGACCCCAAAGATGTTAGCACAGGTATTTTCTGTGGAACTGCAGGAAATCATACACATGTTGTAGCTGGTATTACAGACCCAGCAGGTAATGGAAAAGATTATATGCCTCCTTATATAACAATGCACGCTTGGATACGAGTTGGTTAAAATCTTTAACTTTACATAAATGAGCTTGAAAGAAGTATTCGAACAACATCCATGGAGGTCATTTAAGAAGTTCAATGAAGCTGCAAAGAGTTGGGGATTTACTAACAGAGCTGAAGTGAAAAGGTTCTTTGACAAAAATGTTGTACATCAAACAAAAATAAATCCTTACGACTACTTTTTACCAATTTACTCCAACACTCCTGACGCATACCAATTTGACACTCTCATTCAAAGCAGAAAAGGAGGACATAAACCATTCCTCATCTTCATAAATGTTAACACTCGTAAAGCATATGCATATAATGAAAATAAAGGAACTCATGAAGTGTTAAGAGTTTTACAAAAGTTTGTAGCAGAACATAGCCCAAGTATTTTAACATCAGACCAAGACGGTGCATACCTCAGCAACGAAATCACAGAATTTCTCATTAAGCATAACATAACTCACTACACTACTGAAGACCATAACCATAACATACTCGGTATCATAACCGCTTCATAAGACTCTCAGAGATTTAAATCAAGAGCGAGACTTTACCGAAGAAACAATGAAACATTTTCTCGAAGTATATAATTCCTCAACACATTCTACAACAGGACATACACCAAATTCAATGACACAACAACAAGAAGAAAAGTATATACAAAAGAAACGAAGCCAAACACAAAATATCAGAAATTCAAACAATTTACCTCATTCCTGGTACAAAAGTTCGTGTAGTTCTTGACGACAAACCATTGACAAAGAAACGTTTAAGGTTAAGTCGAAATTATTATATCGTAGACTCTACGCAAGGTAATGGATATCTTATAAAAGCTGCTGACGACTCCATAGCATTTTACCCTCGACATAAATTAGTCGAAAGTAGTAATGGCAAACTTGCTGAAACCATTGACGAAGCAAAGCGAGGAGTGGTTATTGAAATACTTGACTATAACACAAACGATGACACTTATAAAGTAAGATATGAAGGAGGCGTTGAAGATGTTATACCATCTAAGAACTTGAGAGAATCTAAACCAACTCATCTGGGACCATTAGAGCGGGAGTACTGGAAAGATAAAAACATGCCAGAAAGAATAAGAAAATTCTTCTAAACTTTTTCGTTGGATGTAAATCAGACAAAAATATAATTTAGGTGAAGAGGTGAGATTCACCTGTTTTCTCACCTTTTTTTCACCTCTTGAACTTTTTATAACATTCGGTCATAACTTCATCAATTTCATTTAAATCACGATTTAAAAACTCATTGACTTCATCTTCAACCGTGTCATCTTGTAATAAGAATATTTTCTTTAGTTTCATGTCAACATCCCGAACAGCACAAAGGATAAAATCATATTCATTTCTTCCGTTAAACATACTTTTTCTTTCTCGTTCATCGTTAAATAAATTATTGAAAATATAAACAGCGGTGTAAAAGTTATGTACTGTGTTAAATGTTGAAGCTTCACCTATTTTAGATTTTAGGATTCTTTTAGTAAGTAAATTGTTATCGTTCTTTCTCTTTTCCTTATCGTTCATGTCGAATCTGTCGAACCACATATCCTGTATTTCATCGAATTTACGAACTATAGAATCCGTCATTTCCCTGGTTAATGAGGGGTAATCATTATTAATTTTTTCATATAATTTGTCCATATGATTTTCATCGACGTTTCCGGAAAGCATTTAATTAAAGCAAAAATATATTATAGGTGAAGAGGTGAGATGTCACCCGTTTTCTCACCTGTTTTCTCACCCCAGTTTTTCACAAGCGTTTTACATGAATTGTACGATGTATATTTGAAATCCTAAACAATTTCGTAGCTTCTATTTCTTCTGTCAGTATGTCAAAAGTTTTAACAATGCCGAAAGTTTCTTTATATTTCTTCTTGACGTCAGATAGAAGGAAATCGTCAGCAGTTGGATAGTTTTTGTTCAGAAATGCTAACATGTCCATTTTATTTTCTGCTGGCTTTTCTGCTTCTTTCTTTAAGTCTGCATAGTCGTTTCGCATTCTTTCTATCTCTTTGACGGAGTAGTTATATTTCCTAATTGCTGCTTTACATTTAGAACATTGCGGATTCATTTTTGCGTTATATTCTGAAACCTTACCTGCTAAAACAACTAAGGCGTCAATGGTTTTCTTTAACTCAAAAGCAGTTGGTCTTATCTGTTCGTTCCATATTTTACCTCTTCTATCTTTATCTCTTATCTGCCATACACATTCAGCAACTAACGAAACAAAGTTATCGTAGGTCTTAAACTCCCCGGATTTATATATGTCAGAAACATTCTTATATACCATGTCGCAATCTTTGTCCATAACCTTATGGTTGCAATGAAATCCTAGAAACTCATAGTTTACCTTTCGAATGAACTTCTTTATTTCTACTGAGTCAGTTGGTTTCACTTCTATTTCATCGAATTCAGGAATAGTTAGTTTTTGATGCTGAATTTCAGGTAGTTTAGGTAAATGGTCAATAATGTCCTGCATTTCATAAAGATACTGTTCATTTGTTTCATCTTTCGCACTACAGTCTAAATTACTTGTTAAAAGTTCTTGCTTTATCTTCTGGATTTTTGTTTCGAAAGTATATGAAGAAGGAATGAAGCTTTTCATCTCTACTAACATAGATGTTGGATTCATGACTAACGAGTTTGGTGAAGTTGTTGTGGACAGAGTCCCGCCGTTCGCGGCTTGAATTGTTGTTGTGCCGATTGTTGAAATCATATCTTTACATACAAAATAAAAAAATAAATAAAATAAAACTAACGTTATTTTTTCTATCTTAAGGAAATTCATGAAAATTCAAGACCCTTTGGGTCTCGCCGCTTAGCGGCTGAGGGTGAGAAATTAGGTGAAAAAAGAGGTGACATCTCACCTCTTCACCTATAATATATTTTTGGTCATTTACACTCATTTACGAAGAAGTTATGACAAAGCATTTACGATGAAATCTTGACAAGGCATTTACGAAGAAGTTATGACAAAGCATTTACGAAGAAGTTATGACAAAGCATTTACGAAGAAGTTATGACAAAGCATTTACGAAGAAGTTATGACAAAGTCACGAGGGTGAAAAAACAGGTGAGAAAACAGGTGACATCTCACCTCTTCACCTAAATTATATTTTAGGTCAAAGCTTCCACGAGAGAAAAGATTCCTCATTCGCTAAGGATTCCAAAAATGAAAAAATCATTGATTTCGGCTGAGAAAAAACAGCAAAACCCTTCTTCCACGGGAACAAAGAAATAAAGAAGAAATAAAGTAAATTTTTTATTTATTCCCGTGGAAGATAGAGCACTTTTATGACACTTTTTATTCACGACAAACAAGACAAATAAAGAAAATAAGAAAATACGGCGCTGTCGCGGTTCGAACCACAGACCCTGACCCCTCCATAACACCACCTTAGACCACTGTGCTACGTAGCCTGTCGACATAAGATTTTATAAATTGCATATTTGACGTAAATTTATTTCCATCTGGCTTCCCACTGCATAAGATATTCATACGTGTTTGTAAGACATTCATTAAACTTCTTTTCTATTGCATCTAATCTTGCGTTATTTTTTTCAATAACTTGTCTGTATTCTTCATCATCTCCAGCAGTGTTTGGGTCTTCACGTTTAAAATATTCATTGTTAACCAATTTTTTATCTACAAATTTTATTAGTGTTTGATTCACTTCGTTATGATAACGGTCATATTCTTTCAATACGTAAGTGAAGACAAAATGCGTCGTACCTTCAATCTTAAAGCTTAAAGAACTTTCAACACAGTTTTGAGGGTCTGTCAGTGCGTCAATGAGATAGTATTCGAAGTCAGTCAATAATCTTTTTAAAGTCATTTCATACAGGATAAAATTTAATGTTGTGAAGAAATAGTGTTTATCTCAGAAAAAATAACGCTAATTTTATTTTTATTTATTTTTTTATCCTGTATGTAAGGACAGATATGTCAACATTAGAGAACACAACAACTGCTATCGTTCATGAAGTCATAAATGAAGAATACGAGTACATACAATATAACAAACAATTGAGACTCATTCGTTCTGTCAAAGACGACATGTACCAAATGCAAAGTATTTTGACGGCTTGTTTTGCTCCAGATACTAAGCTTCCTAAAGACTGGTTTAGGAACCAAAGCACCATAGAACTATTAAGTGAAGCACAGCGAGACGTACTTTTTTCTGAAAACAGTGAAGAACAGCGAGTAGGTAAAAAATCCCAGTCGCCAAAACTCTATGAAAACCGTGAAAAATTGCCAAACGGTTTGAGAGGATATTATGTTCATAGACTTTTAGTAAATGTTGTAGCAATGTGGGCTTCACCACGTTATGCTTGGTATGTTTGTAAACTTCTTGACGAAATTCACAGACAAGAACGTGGAGAGATGGAAAAGAAACTTCAAGCAAAAGATGAAGTCATTGAATCCAAAGACAAAAGCATACAGAAAAGAATACCACGTTCAGTACCAAAAGGAAAGGAAAAGAGTTATAAGTATATGATTATACTGAAGAGTTGGAGAAAGAAGAAGATAGAGATATGGTTATGTTGCATTTAGTCAGAAGAAACAACAAAAGCTTTTACGACCTTGCTAAAATATATAAATCTGACAGAAACTGGTTCTATCGTGAAAACTTACCGATTTCAATGACACCGAATGAGCAAATAAAGAAATTGTCAAAAATACTCTTCCTCAAACACACTATGACATCAAAGGTTGCACAATACTTACCTTCAAAGAAGACTTAACATTACTGAAGGAAAAAATAACAGAATATTTCGATAACTTCAAAGAGGAAGAATGAAGTCACGACAACATTAACGAAGAAGTCACGACAACATTAACGAAGAGAGAATGAGGTGAAAAAACAGGTGATATCTCACCTCTTCACCAAAAATATATTTTTGGTTAAATAGCTTCAGGGTCAATTTCTTCAACCATTTCACTTCCTTCGTCAATGTCAATTGAAGCTTCTTCAACCTTTGGTAAGAACTTTTGTATAACATCTTTGTTCGTTATTGTCTTCAGAGATGAAGGATAATATTTCACAGATGTTTCACCCTTCTTATATTCTTTCTGTTCGGAAAGATTCATAGCAATACTGAAGAAGTCAATGTTGGAGTTCTTTATGACAGTATAGTGTGTATCTTTGACATTCACGAAGAAACCCTTTTGTTTCAAAACTACTGCTAACTCTTGTGAAGTATAACGTTTGCGGTCAATGACGATAGCTAATGGTCTGACATACTGACCAAACTTAGATTCTTTCACAAACTTCTTGTTAAAGATAACATTAACGTTTGAAGCATTATTGAACTCATTCTTGATGGCAGTAGCGAGAGCATTGTATGAAAAGAACTTGCAATCTTGCATGTGTTTCATTAAAATAAAAATATTAAATTATTTTGAAAAATAACTTAAAAAAAATCTAATCTAATTTTTTCAAAAAATATTTTTTTATTTCCTACTAAAGATGTATCGGAAGTTGTCTAAGTTAGAACACTCGGAAATAAAACAACTTCTTACAGAAGCTAATATAGATGTTGCAAAGCATTACGCAACAAACAAAAAAGCACTCGCTGACTTCATTAAAGACTATAATGGTGCAATAAGTTATGATAGAATTCATGAGTTCATAAAGCCGCAACGCGGCGAGGACGAAGTCCATGCAAGAGCATTTCCTTTAAATGACATTGCTATTGACTTATATCATAGACGTTCAGTACCTCATGAAGTAAGAAGAGAGATGTTTGACATAACAAATGCAAACGTTGGTGAAACAAGAAGAGCTGTACCTCATGAAGTAAGAAGAGAGATGTTTGACATAACAAATGCAAACGTTGGTGAAACACGAAAGAGAGATGACACACTGAAACAACAGAGAAGAGAGATGTTTAAAAGTGCTATAGAACAAGTTCGCAAAGCTAACGATGTCATTCGTTCCATTGACGACAAACCAAAAGAAGGTGAGAGATGGTTAAAGAAAGATGAAGAGAATAGGAAGAGAAATGTGAAGTCAGGCAATAGACTCATTGACTTTAACATCGAAGCTTTAGATGAACCAAACAGAGACTACTTACACAAACATTTCGGTAAGGTTTTCATGAGACTCTTAGAGAAAATTAAAATAAACTCCAACAGAGATGGATGGTATGTTATAAACTTGGTGGAAAGTATGAATGTTCTACGTTAAACCTCAATAATATTGGAACATTACTACATCAGCTCTTGAAGGAGAACTTTATATCAGAGATAGAAGCAAATGCTGCAGGTATTGTTGAAATGCACTATGACTTCTTCTTGACAAACATAAAGAATCTTACCGAAATAAAGATGTATGATTTAACAGAATATGAAGGCTTAACGATGTCAGATGTAAAGAAAGGCAAACCAAAAAAGAGACCATATAGAGATGAAAGCACACTGACAAATGACCAGAAAGCCATTTTGGAAGCTCTTAAGCAAACAGGAAACCCAGCACTTATAGAAAGCTTTTGGAAAGATAATGGTGAAAAGAAGTTTTATAAGAAGAGAAGCGGTCAGTTCTGGAAGTATCTTTGCACATTACCTATAAATCTTGAACGCTACCAAATCTTCAATGAACTGAACAAAAGAACTGCAACACTTATGACAGAGGACAATTGTTTCGTTTATGCTTGCATTCAGGCTGGAGTAAATGAAGAAACTATTGACCACATGAGAGAAGTCATTCGTGTTAGAGACTTTCCTCAAAGTAAAGTACAAGAAATTTCGACGCAACAGGTATAGCATTTAATGTTACCATTGGTTATTTCAATGACTCAAGACATAATGAAATAAAGAGATATATACCAAAAGAATGCGAAACTGTTAGAACTATTGACTTACTTCTTGTTGAAGACCACTACATGCTAAATGAAAGATTACCAATGACAACATACTTCATTCGAAACTATATAGAAATCTTCAAAGTGTGGTGGAATGAACATTGAGAAACAGATGAAGATTTATACAAAGAGAGAAGATAAATATGTAGTTCGTTATGATAGAACAACACCGCTATGGGATGTTATGAAAACATTGTGGGAGTGCAAATATTTCGAACCTATTTCTTATGGAGAACTTTTCACATATACTACTGACTTATATAAACAGAACCTTGCACCATTTAAAGATTTGACATATGCTCCAAAGTATTGTGTACAACTGAAGAAGAAAGCAGAGTCAAAAGAAGTAAATAAAGCTAAATGTAAATTCATTCCTGAGCACGTTTTCTTTGCTGACTTTGAGTGTAGTACAGGCTTTCATAAAGCTTTTAACATCTGTTATGACAGTGAAGATGGTTCAGTGAGTGAAAGCATTTGGGGTCAAAACTGTGCAACAGAATTTTTGGAAAGACTTCCTGACAAGAGTTTAATATATTTCCACAACCTCAGTTATGACATAAACTTCATCTTAAGACACATGACAGAAGTGAAAGGAACTCCCATCATTAAAGGTTCACGAACAATGCAAATAACTGGTTTATATAAAGGACGGGCAATTATTATAAAAGACTCTTACAGTGTTATAAATAAGAAGCTTAAACTATTTCCTGCTATGTTTAACTTACAAACAGGACCGAAAGAAGTATTTCCATATAACTACTACAGCAGTGTTTTGTTAGCAAATGACAACAGAACTGGTGTCATTTCTGAAGCATGTAAGTTTATCCATGATGCAGATACATTTATGAAAACATAGATTCCATCAAAGGTTGCAGAATAGATGAAAACCACTTCGACTTAGAAAAATATAGCACGTTTTACTGCAAACAAGATGTAAGAATTTTAAGAGAAGGTTTTGTAAAGTTCCGCAATGACTTATTGAAAGAGTTTGATTTAAACGTTTATGACTACGTTAGTATTTGTTCTATTGCTAACAAATTGTTTGAGAACAGAGTATACTTCCCGAATGGAAATCTTTATGACCTCTCAAATAAACCAAGAGAATTTATTTCGAGATGCATTCAAGGTGGAAGATGTATGTTGTCAGATAACATGAAACAAAAGAGCAAAAAGAAACTCATTGCTGACTTCGACACTGTTTCATTATATCCTTCAGCTATAGCAAGACTTTATACTTTAGAAGGTATTCCAAAAGTATTGAAGGAAGAAATGTTAAGCACAGAGTATCTCATGAGACATTTATTCGATGATGACCAAAAGGAACCCATTGGTGAAAAGTTTATGTCTGGCTTCTTTGTTCTCATTAAGATAACAGAGATTGGTATACCCAGACACTTTCATTTAATAGTTTGCGACCCTGAACTAAATCCAGAACTTAACGTTCCAAGAAGTTCAAACACTTGCTGTCTCATGTATGTTGACCATATAACATTACAAGACCTCATAAAATATCAATGTGTCAAATGTGAAGTGTTGCAAGGATACTATTACGATGGAAACAGAGATATGAGAATAAGAGATGAAGTAAAGAAGTTGTTTGAGTTAAGGTTAAAGTATAAGAAAGAAGGAAACCCCTTACAAGAAATTATAAAACTCATTCTGAACAGCATTTATGGCAAAACTATTCTATCTCCTATTGAGTCAAAAATAACCATAGTAAATGACAAAGATGCTATAAGATATGCTATAAGAAATTACAACCATATAGTGAAGTTCGAAGGTTTGGATGGTTCAGATAAAACTATTTTCAAGCTAACGAAAAGCATTTGCAGACACTTTAACTTCTGTCCACTTGGTGTTAATATTCTGTCTATGTCAAAACGTATTATGAATGAAGTATTCTGTACTGCAGAGACATGGGTCTTCAAATCTTTTACCAGGATACCGACAGTATGCACTTATATAATGAAGACATACCAAAGCTTGCAGCAGAGTTTAAGAAGAGATATGGTCGCGAACTTATAGGAAAGAACCTTGGTCAATTTCATAGCGACTTTGCAGAAATAACACCTGGAAAACAAAGTTTAGCTTATAAAAGTATTTTCTGTGGAAAGAAGACCTACATAGACTTACTCACTAACGATTTAAATGAAGTTGCATTTCACTGCAGAATGAAAGGCGTGAAGCAAGATGTTATTGCTTTAACCGCTAATGAAATGTTTCCTGAAGCTATACAATGCTATTACAATGAAGATAAGAACATTCACATACCTGTTGGAACATATGACAAAGACTCTGAGTTCAGTTTAATGAAACTTTACAAAGCACTTTATGATGGTCAAGAGATTGCATTCGACTTATGTAAGTCATGTCAACCTTGCTTTGCTGAAAAGTTCAACTTTTCAATAACGACTAAAACAAGCTTTATTCGTAAGTTGAAGTTCTGAGGTCATTTATTTTTGTCAGCAATGAGTCATGAATGAGTCAGTCAGAATGAGGTCATTCGTGATAAAAATAAAGCTAGCGTAGATTTTACAATACTGCGATGGTAGAGTTTAAGAGTTGTGCTTCAATGTAGAGACAGTCCTTATGGTCTGGAGGCAAGAACACTGGACATTTATGGTCATGAGTGGAGAACATGTCTATCCAAAACTCACGATTGAAGCCAGTTAATTTATAGTATTTAGGGTTAGGAAGTGGTGAAGTTCTTGTATGACCAATGAACTCATTTTCAACGCCTTTGGCTTATTAGAATAAATATTGCTTGCTTTCTATCCCAAATGCCAGGTGTTACAATCTTTGAAAATTCATTTTTCCTCGGAAGCATTGCATCATAATTGAAAACATTCTTAAAATCATCACTTGGTTCGGAGATTTGAAATCTTATACGTAATGGATTTTTTTCTCTTTAGCGACTTCATTGAATGGTGAGAATACAATGAATTGACAGTCATGAGTTCCATCTTCATTTTCATTAAATTCATAATGAAAGTCTATAAGTTGTGGCTGACTACCTTCTTCTTCAGTTGTGCAAGAAACTCACGTAAAGGCTGTAAAGTTTGTACTTCAATGTTGAACTTTTTCTCGAACATCTCATTAAATGAAATCATACATTGCAACAATGTTGTATCGTCTTTAAAGTATTTGTATATGTGAATGTTTTGGGCGCTTAAAGACTGTTCGTCATTTTCTATCTCGACTTGAAGTATAAAGTCAACCTTTCTGAAAGCACGTGTTATATACATAGATGTTATGCCAATGTACTTCTCTTCATTTATGTTCACAATCCAGTCTGTTGGAAACTTAAACGTTACTCTGTTCCCCTTTATTTTGACGTCAGGGTTTTCACTACTGAACGCAACAGATAAAGGTATTTGTCTATACATTTAGTTCGGATAAAAATAAACCATTTACTCTTTCTTTGCTTCAGCTTCTTTGCTTTTTGCTTCGCTTTCTCTAGCTTTCTTTGCCAGCAAACGTGGGTTCTTTGTCTTCCAGCAGCTAATGCAGCTAGTTGTTTTTCACTAAGTTTTCTCTTTGGTCTCTCTGGCTTTTGTTCTTGTTTTTGTTCCTTCAGTTCGGATAAAATTTGCTCGCGAATTTCTTTCTTCAATGCTTCAACATCTATGACCCCTTGGGTCTTGTCCGTAGGGCTTGTCTGAGTCATTTGACTGTAGATAAAAAACTAAATTAAAACTTTAACCGATGTAAAATGAGCTTGTCAAAATCAGAGCGAGAGTCTATTATATTAAATGACGCAGAGGAATACAACATCCTTTCTATTACGTAAGTCAGAGTAAAGATGGTAAAATATATGTAAGAAAAAGAAAGGTTCCATTAGCGAATGCAGAGAGCGACAACATTAAGGTGCATGGCAAGGGTGAAGTCCACGAAGCCCATATAAAACCTTCTGTTCAAACTGAAAAGTCAATAGAACAAGAAGAAAAGAAGCCAGATGTTCTTTCAATAACGAACCAAGAGCTTATTGCAAAGTTCGTGAATTTCATTGAAAAACAAACCGAGTCAAAGAACCCTGACCCGCCAGTGAAAGAAGTTGAGACAAAAGAGAATGTACAGTTCATTGAAAATGTCAAGAAACAACTTCCACCACGAATGCCAAGAAGAAGAGTGAGAATAATGAAGTAAATAGATATTTTTATCTGAAGTAAATACATGCAGAACGAACAGTAAACGAATTTACTCCAGCAGAGCATATTCATCAGATTCGCTCATATTTCGATATCATAGACAATGCAGTTCAAATTGGTGACACTAATAGAAAATATTCTGACGCAAAGATTCCATCACAACCTGGAACTGCTAAAGATAACACATGGGTAACATTCAATCTCTCACCTCCTGGTGAAAATATGTTGGACCTTTACAATACATTCATTACGTATAAAATGGAAGGTCAATTTATTGTAGATAAAGAAATTGGTTCAGGTTCCAATAAAACAAACCCACCAGGATTTTGGATTGGTTTCGATGACGCTTTCTATGCAGTTGCTGGATATCAAATCCTTGCAAATGGTCGTATCGTATATTCTCAAGACAACGCAAGAGAAGAAGCATATATAACTTCAAACTCACAAACTACCGAACAAATAAAGAAAGTAGATGTTTTCTCAAAGACTCGACATGAAGATGTATGGAGTCATTCGGGAACATGCAGAACAGGACAAATTGTTAGTGGTCCAATTACAGCAGGAAAATCATTTGATTTTAAGCTTCGTTTAAGAATTCCTGTTAGAAGATTCCTTCCATTAGAAGCTATTCGATTTATTCCAGCTTTTGCAGGAAACATTCAGCTTAAAGTAAAGTTCAGTAGCGACGCCTTACAATGCACATCTATATCTGTAAATGATATCATTGCTTTCAATCCAACTCTTAAAGTTGCATTTGCTTCAGATTCAAATCCACCGACAAATAAATTTGTTCCATGGAATGAACCATTCACTATGATAACGAAGGCAGTAGAAGCTAGTGGAACAGTTACTATTACAACTGTAAACCAGCAACTATTTCGAACAAAGATGGATTTTAATGAATGTTTCATTCATCCAAAGTCATTCTCTTTAGACCCTAACATTTATACAGAACTTGTAGAACATTATACAAACGAGGCTTTATGTTTTCCTGTTAAAGTTATGGATTGGATTCCTATGGACGGTTCATTCTCAAAAATACAGATAGTTCAAGTGCAACATTTACAGCAGCTTATACGCCTATTAATGTTAAAAGTATTTGGGCACTATTTAGAAAGAAAGACAACTATTATGTTAATTTTGAGAACCCTAAGTTTAAATATCTTCAGCTTTCCATGGGAGCTTATGGAAATATGCCTGCAGAACCTGAAAAATCATATGGACCTGTATTTTATGAAATGGTTGCGAACGCTTGCAATACAAACAATGATATGATAGGATTTAATGAAGATGTTATGAGGTCATTGGTGGATGATGGTAGTGTGGAACATAAATGGGATAGCTATGACAACACACATTTCTTATGTGGTTTTCCAACAGAAGTGGACTTTTGCTTCCAGCAAGGTCAAACATCTACTGCTCCAATAACATACAAATTGTCTGTTAAAGGACCTATTGAACTAGCAACTGAAAACGTACCAAAGCCACTTATTGGATTTATGAGGGATTGTTGCTTTGCATACAAGTGACAGTCAACATACCAATAATAAGACTTGATGACTATAACTTAGCCACGGACGACAGTGAGGAATAAAGGATGAACGTTTATTTTTAAAGCTTATAAATGAGTTCTTCATCAAGCTCTCGTGAACCTTCACCATCTATGAAACAAACTTTACCAAACGATTATGGAGCACCTATTGAATATTTCTTACGAGCTGCACAATGGCAAAGAGCAGTCTCACCAAGGTTAGGTGTTCCACCAGCTCCTGTCAAAAATAGCATTTGGTCAAGTCCTTATATAAAATATGGTCTCCCACTAGGTTTGCTAGCTACAGCAGGAGCAGTTATGATGTTGAAAAGAAATAAAGCAAATGTTGTAAATAATACTGAAGTAGCTGAAGTTAAACAAACTCCGACACCATCACAACAACACCTTCAATGACTCCTGAACCTATGAAAGTACAAACTCCTGTTCAAAAGTCAACTCCTAAACCGACTCCAACATTTAAACCAGAACCTACTCCTCAAATAAATCGTAAAACTCCTGCGTTTCCTTACTGAAAAAATAACGTTATTTTTATTTAATATTAAAATTTTTATTTGATTGAAATGACGACTAAAGTCACTGAAGCAATGAAACAAAAGTTTTTGGTAGAATACATTAAATCAGGAGCGGTTCCAGAAGGTTTTTACGTTCATACTATGAAGGATGGTAGAGTTCAGTTTAGAAAGATAAAGCAACCATTAGATAGAGAAGGTATATTAAGGAAGATTAAACTTCATGAGGACAACATTGCTGAACTTAAGAAGAAGTTAGAAGAGTTGGAGAAAGGAAGAGAGTTATAAAGCAATGAATTCAAGTGGGTGAAAAAAAGGTGAAAAAAGAGGTGAGATTCACCACTTCACCTAAATTTATTTTTGGATGTTTTCATACGTGTGAGGGTGGTGATATCATTAATTTTTAAGTTTATTTTTATATAAATGACGAAAACTATTGAGATAACAAACTACAACGGTCATGAGTTCAAGAATTTGTTCTTCGTTCCTCGTGAAAATACATTCTATCAGATACGAGGGAGAAAGGGTAAAGTTAGTTTGAGCGTTTACGACAACAACATAATGGGAGATATATAAAAGCAATAGATACAAATGGTAAACGTGTTTCATTAGCTTTGTCAAAACTTACAGGTATAAACTATGACAGTGATTTTGACCTATATGAAGAAGAAAGTGAGTCAGAAGATTATGAGCTGTTATGTGAAGCACAGCAATGGAAGCGCTGCAATACTTTTGTAAATGAGAACATTAGTGGGAACGTTAGTGAGAACGTTTATTTTTTCATTAGTGAAGTCGTTAGCGAAAATGTTGGTGAGCTCGTTAGTGAAGTGGTTGGCGGCTTTGTAAATATTTAAGGTTAAGTGAGTGTTGTCGTTTTGTGTTGTAAAATATACGTTAACGGTTTCGTAAAGTGTCAAATTCACAAGTATTGCGTACGGAGAAACGCAGTGCCTCAGTACCCAAGATAACCATACTAACTGGCGTATGTAATGGTCTGTGCCTTAAGTTGCTGTGGTTGCTGTTGTTTAATCATTTATTATGATTAAAAAATAAATATTTAATCTGTTATCTCATCACCTATTTTTTCTATTTGAAATTGCCATAATATTTCATTCATGAATTCTAAATCACAATCAAATAGGTCGGTTATTCTAAATTTAATATTTGATAAATCTTTTGAATGAAGAATAAATGAATTCCCGATAATTGAAACGGATATGATAAAGAAAATGTGTTTAAGTTGATGGATAAAATGTTTTGTATTGATGGGTAAGAGTTAGGGTCTAATGTTTGATGTGAAAATCTCATTGGGGTATTAACTTTATCACATTTGATTAAAATGAAATTGGAACCAGTGTCAGAATACAAAACATCCCCAACATCTTTTTCAAAATTTAATATTCCCAACAATGAACGAAGATGAGGAGTACAAAATTTAATTTTCAGCGGGAATTTAATAAGGTTATTTATTTCATCAAGTTCAAAAAGTTTATCGGGTTTTGATTTAAAATTTTCTTCATACCATCCGATAAATGATTCATTTAAATAACTTAAAATCGTGTTAATATCCCATTTTGTTATCACATTATTTATATACATATCATACGTTTTTTCATGGTCATCTTTAATAAATGATATATAATCTGAAGGGTCTAAAAGAATGGGATTAAATTTACCACTCACAGAAACGAGAGTAACATTATAAATTCCGCTAACTGTTAAATTTAATTCACAGTTATTATTCGAAATAATATTGATAATTGACATTTTTATTACGATTAAAAATATGGTAAAGCGTTATTTTCCAGTGATAAATAAAACTAGAATAAGATTACCTCAAGAATTCATAAATTCAACGAATAAGAAATTCATTCATGTTATAAATTTTAGTGTTTTCAGAAAATATGAGTCAATGTCATATTCATCATCGGGTTATATTTCACTTCATTCAAATTTAGTTCAATCAAACCCATATAATGACCATTTCATAAGATTTTCAGATGGTATTAAAAATGCAATTGATAGATTAAAATATGAACATTGACAATATCGAATTTTTGGAATTTTGGTTTAAATATCCCGATGGAAAAAAGATTGAAGTTAAAGATAAAGCTGATACTATAACAAAAACAATTACAATGACCGATCCAGATAGTGGGGAACAAAAAGAAATAAAACAAACGATAGAAACTGGTGAAAGGTCAATTATTATTGATTATGATTCAAAGGATTATTATTCAATAATGTTAATGCTTGAATATTAAATGGCCTTAACAAAGAATTTTTCAAGTGATATTTTATATTCATCAACTATTTTATTATAAATATCATTATAAGTTAAATGTAGTTCAGTTGTTGTTCCATTCTTTGATATCTTAATTGTGCTAATATCCTTTATAGGATTTATTTTTGCAACTGTTCCGCAACATGAAACCTCATCATCTATGAAAAATTGAATCTTCACGTCTGAATCTTGAACATCACAAAGAATGGCGATAATGTGAATTAATGATTCATAAGGTAAAATAATTAAACCGGATTGGTCAATTAAATTTATTATTGAATCATAATTATTAATTATTATATCACGGTAAATTTTCATTAATTCAGAATTAATGTCTATTTTATATGGCGCATTGCGACTGGAATCGTAGATTCCTGGGTTCTCAATGTTTGATGAAAGAGGCGGGGGGTATGTTGGATAAGTGGGAATTTCAACGGGTTCTTTACCGGGTTCAGATAAAATGATTGGGTCTCCATTCTCCTCATTCTTCGGTAAGTCACGAGTTAATTCAGGGCTAACATTAACTTTAACATTTTGAATAATTCGTGATTTATCATCATTTACGTTATAACCAACCGTAATCTCTGCTTTTGCGTTAGTGTTCTTTTGACTTGTGAAACGTCTTCTCATTTATAATTGAATAAAAAAAAGAAAAATATATTTAAAGTTTTATTTAGTTGTTACGGTAATATCCCAAGGTTCATCATTGTTTGCTTATACTTTCTTTGTAACTGCACCAATTATGTTATTGATATTGCTTTGAGTTTCTTCCAGTCTTATTTTATCATTTACAATATCTTTAATCATTTCATTACATGCATTCTTAAAACCATCTGATTTTTCTAATTTACGTCTATCACTTTCTTTAATTAAATCAAAGTTATAACCTTGTTGAGAATAAAGTGGTTTCTTTATCAATTCTTGAACGCTTCTGAAAGTGAAGATGAAGAAATTCTTGCCACTTGAATTGGTTTAAATTCTGCTTTCATTGCTTCTTTCTGTTCATTGAACACTGGATCGAATAAAGCAACTTTAAAGAATTTCTTAGCTGGAATTTCAGGTCTCAAATTTGCATATTGACCATCAAACTGATTAGAATATCGTGGTAATCCATCCGGTCCCTCTTCAATAGCATTTAATTCTTCATTGAAATAAGAATATGGATTATGACGGTATGAATTAATTGGACCATGTTCACCTTCTCCAATGTATTGTTTAACAGCTTTTCCATTTTCATCAAATTGCATAGGATAACGTTCATTATATGCTTTACGTTTAGGATAATCAGATACAGTTAATTTGTAACCATTTATGACTTTAATATTACCTTGACCATCAGTAACGAAAACTTCATTTATACCATCAGGCTTTCCATTTGGTCCTGTAATGTCTGCTTCATGTGCTTCCCAATTTGGACCATGACGTTTGGCATATGCTTGAGCTTCTGGTAATGTTAAAACGTTTCTCATTTGTTTAACATCCTTTTGAAGACCAGCAACAATATGAACTAATTCTTTCATTCCATCTGGAACTTTCATAGTTCTATTATATGCACCCTTTTTGTTTGTCCCTTGTTTTAATGGAACTTGTAGAAGATTTGCTATTTCTGTCATGTTTAATTATAAATAAAAAATAAAAATTAATTATAAAAAGTTAATCAAATTTAACACTTCCTTTATTTAAATCAACTATTATTTTTCCATGTTCACCTAATTGCTGATATTGTGTGTAAAGTTCATTAATGCTCATTGGTAAATTCACTTGATAAAGCATAACGTTCAACTGTTGACGACTAAACCCACTGAAAATGAAAAGGGTGGACAGGTTTGATTTAATGTTTGTGCTTAATGCTTTGAAGTATTGAACAGCCATAAAGAATGAACACTGAATGTGTCGACATTGAGTTAATAACTGATTAAAATATGATTTCTCATTTGTTATTAGTTTTGATTTCACTGCATCATCTAGAAAAATGAGTGAATGCAAAAATTCTCTATCAAAATTTGAAATAGAAAGTGTTTCAAATAATTCATCCCGTTGTTTATCAATAATTTTATCCTCTAATCCTTGCTTCTTGATTGTATTATATAATTCTTTATACATTAAAAAGTTTTTTAAATAATCTTCTGCTTCTTCTTGTGATAAATAAATAATTGGAATTTTGATTAAATGCTTTAAAGATTCAAATGTATCATCTGAAGGTGAACCTGAACGGTTGATATAAATTAACACATGTGAATAGGGGGAAGTGTTAGCAATAATGATAATTTGTTTTAATATCGTTAATGTTTTACCTTTATTTTGTTTACCAATTGCTGCTGTGATTGAATTTAAGTAACATTCAGAATATGGAATTTTCATTAATTTTTCCTTAGATAGAGCATTTCTATTATCACTCAATGCTTCATTAATCATATCATCTATGTAGGTATTATATACATCTGTTAATTCTTCAGAATTGAAATCCATTTAATCAAAAATAAATTTATAATTTTAAACATTTCTATTCATCAATATTTCATCATATGAACTTCTATACTGTGGTGGTGTACCTGTTGGATGATATTTCAAACCTTCATCCGGTGTCCATGTCCAATACGTAGTCCTAGTAAACCAAACCTGAGGAGGATTTGTCACCTTTGAACAGTAAGTGTCATTTACACCCTGAATGATTGGATAAGCTTTCACTTGTACTGTAACTTGTGAATTGAAAGTTTCTAATCCATCAAAGAATATACCCGCTCCATCACGTTGAACTGGAATAGTGCATAAGAATGAAGTTTGGTCTTTCCATGTTCTAGTTAATGGCTTGCCATCATCATCATTTAGTGGTCTAGTTAATGAGTCCTCGTATTCTTCCGTGCATTCATTCACTCCATCTAAATCAGAAGCTTGAAGCATACGTGTAAAGAATATGTCGCCCACTGTGGTCATCGCTTGATCGGGGAAGTTTCTGGAATCTATAGTGACCTGAAGACCTCGAAGCATTGGATTTTCTAAAACTGTTCTTTGCATTGCATTCTTCGGAAATGTTAACACAACATCTGTAACATTATGAAGAGCGTATGAGAAATCTGAGCTGATACCTTCAGGAGTGATGCAACCTCCATTTAGTGAACGAACGTCAATATGTTGAGCTGGAATCATGAATGGATCTTCCTTACTGAATAAACGTGGTATTGCTTTCACTGATTCTTCAATTAAACCGTATCCTGGTGTAATGCATTTATCCTCTAAAACTTCCATCTTTATGCATGAAATAATAACGTCATCAACTGTTGCGTCAGCAGATGTAGCGGCTAAGCTTGTAATTAATTTGGTAGGAAGTCCGATTTGTTGGAATTTGCGATCATATTTAAACATGATTCATAATCTTTTCATAATTTTCATCAGTTATCTTTTCATAAACGTAATTTTGTAAATCAGCAACTCTTAACGGGTCAACCTGACAAAATACTAAAGTATCCCTGAAAACATAATATTTAAGAATGATATCACCAAATGATTTAGGATAATCATCGAACGCCTGAAATGCTAACAAATCATTTACCGGAATAATCATATCAAAAGTGATATCAACTTCTTCATTTGCTTTCTTGAAAACTTCTGAAGGGTCAATATATTTACCACATACTGAGTTATCATATTTTTGAACATTATTATATAACGAATGAACAAACTTTTTAACTTTCCTTTCTGATTTTGGTTTATATGTTGCAAATGCGAAAGATTCACGGGCGCAATCCATTTGAAGATAACCGGCATCACCTCTTTCGGTTTCTACTTCTAATTGTTTAAAGTTTTGATTTGATGATTTGTAACCAACGAATAAACGCATGCATTTAAAAGCGGCATCACATGTGAAAGCTTTATTTGAAACTAGAGTTACTTTAACTTTGCGTTTAATATATGTGTCACCTAATTGGTTCACATCATGAGCCGGATTTGTAATTCTTAAATGAGTTTGTTTATCATCAAAATATGGAGTATCAGAGTCATAGCATGAACTTTCAAGTTCTCTATAATATCTTCTACCGTCATTCTTTGCGAATATTTCATTTATCTTTTCGAATGAATGAAATACATTTCCATTAATCGGTTTAGTGTTTGGCACCAAATAGTTAGTCGTCATTTATTATTAAATAAAAAATCAAAATTAAAAGATGAAAATGAATTTTTAATTTTAATGAAATAATCAACTATGGCTGCAGGTATATTTAAGAAACTGTGGGATAAAGTAAAAAGAGGAGCGCATAAAGTTTGGGAAACAATGAAGAAGGGAGCAAATTGGATATTTAAGAATAAAGAAGCAATTAGTGACGTAGCTGAATCAATAACACCAAAAGCTGCCCCAATAAGAGAAATTTTAAATAAAGGAGAAAAAGTTTATCAAAGATTACAACCGATACTAAGATAAAAATAATATTTATTTTTCCACTATCTACCCCCTATTTTATTAAGTATTCCTTCAGCAATTCCACCAATTGCGTTACCTGCTTGTGCTCCCATCGCCGGATTACCTGCTTTAGTACCTAATACTCCACCTATGATAGTTCCTGCCGTTTTCGCTACTGGTGCCAAAAAGTTTGCAACAGGTTTAATAACCTTTTTATAAACCCAACCTGCAGCTTTCTTAATTCCATCCCATAATTTTTTAAAGAATCCTGCCGCCATTTCTGATTTAATATTAATTAAAAAATATATTTCATCACTTATATTCTAATTTTTATTTAATGATAAATGAAACCAATTTTAAAAATAAATGAAACAGAGGAGGAAGAAATAAATGAAAGTGGAAATGTTGAGATATAAAAATTGCTCACATTTGCTCACATTTTGGCACTTTTTTGTACGTTTGTCAAAAAATTGTGAGGAAGATCTCACAAAAATAGTCAAAATGTGAGCAAATTTTGAGAAGTGCTCACATTTTGACATACGATTATTTTCATACGTTTTTTTGATGAATTCTAATAAAACTTCATTACCACTTTCAGAACGAAGCGTAACTTTTCAGCACGTAACGCTCTATCATGTGTAGTGACATATTATTCAAAAAAACTCAGATTGCTTATCTTATAATAACAATTTCATTAGAAAAAATGCACGATTTCACGCTAAAACTTTGAAGCAATTCTTAAATTCGGATAAAAAATCGATATGTATTACACTTTAAACTTCAAAAAATGGTTCAAAATTTAGACTTAGTTTATCTTAACAATATAGCAGATTTTAAGCCGAACAAGTAGGAGTAATAGAAATAGCTCTTGAAAATAATTACAATTAGTAATATGTAAGTCAAAGTTCGAGTATTCTAATAAATAAACGTTCCGGATTTTCTTTACTACAAGAATCAATACTTAATATATAGAAGCAACAGTAAAAACTTATTAGAGATTCAAAAAGAAAGTTGACTAAAGAGAATCTTTTTATATAAGTAATTTTATTTTTTTGAAATACGAGATCGAATAAACATGTATTTTATTTTATTACTATAATAATACGTTTTTACATAGTAAGAAAGTTTAGAGACTGAAATGAAATTAAAAATTGAGAAAAAAATAAAGCTTTTCTATAAAAATTCATATTAATATATAGTATAATGATATTACAATTTATTGATAGTTGTGTTAGAAAAAAGGTACATTCACTATTTTTGACAAAATTTTAAATTTTCATGGGGTTGTAAATCTTATAATAACTAGATGAATAAGGAATAAATCCCAGTATGATGTAGTTATTTGTTGTTAATTCGAATGTGTTTAGAGGTAAACTTAGCTTGTGAGATATATATAAATAAAGTGTTAATGCTTTAACCGCTCTTGGTGGAATGACATATAATTTTGTATCCTTATAAATAAATTTAATGTAGTTTTCCATTTTTGTCACTTTTTAAGATCTTACAAAATATAGTTGATTTTTATCACTATTGAAATAAGATAAATAATGTAAGGACTCTAATTTTGTTATAAATATGAATGAAAACAGTAAAATGGATAACTTAAATATATAAAAATAAATATTGGAACAAAGCTATAACAAATTTTCATTCTTATTTATAAATTGATAAACCAAAGTAATACATTTTATTACATTTCGTGTAACATATACTAATATATAGATATTTTTTGAGATAATGTATTTATCTGTAAAAATTGTATGTGATCAAATTTGATTGATAAATTTATTCAGTAATAATAAATTGCATGTACAATATATTATTGTCTTGCCATTTTTTTGCTCATAATAAAAAATCTTTAAAAATGATAACAATAAAAGAGTATTAAGTAAAAATTTATACATCCAAAATATATTTCAGTAACAGCATAATACGCCTATGCTAATTTTTAGTTCTTAAATTAAATAGATGTCCCTAATCCCATAGATATTCACCAAACTTGGCAAATTCTGAACGTGATCTACATATCCCTAGCAAGTAGATCATATTGGTATACGTATCTTGATCAAATAAAAAGAATATTTGTTGAATAATTTCTGTTCAAATTAAAAGTTCTTCAACTTACGGTAAATCTATCTGCCTTAAAAAGTATTACGATATTATGCAAAGTCAATTTTCTCCAAAAAAATATTTGAAGATGATACTTTAAGTATACCAAAAATACAAGAATTTTGAGAGAACTCAATGAATTTTTGTGAAGGTGGAGTTAAATTGAGAAGATTTTTGGTCAGAGAAAAACAAAAATTACTATCTGATAAAATGGTATTAAAATGAAAAAAGTTTAAACAAAGGAAATGAAGAATTTATATTATATTAGAATTTAAAGAGTAAATATAAAAGATTGAAAGAAAGAATAATAATAGGATTCTTGAATGCAACATTTGGAATGATGTTTCCAGTTGTAGATGTGTTAAGCAAAGAGAGATAATGATAGTTTCTTGAGTTTTGAGTTAAGCTTGTTGTAGATGAGAGAGAAATTTTGACGAGACTGAGGAACTTCATTTGGAATGATGTTTCCAGTTGTAGATGTGTTAAGCAAAGAGAGATAATGATAGTTTCTTGAGTTTTTGCAATTAACCATCCTCAATGACTATTGTTTTAATATAATTTTTAAATTTTTTAAAACTGACATTTTAGTTGTATATTTTTTCTAACAAAGGTACATTCACTAGGTGATAACAGTAAAATGGGATGAAAATATGATAAATAGCATCCCTATATAGTGCCAAACAATATTTATACGGGCCAAAAAAATTTGGCTAGAGATTTGGCGAGTTATAAAACTTAGAAAATTGAGAGGGATTTTTATTTTTGAATTTTTTTTGGAAAGTTAAAATTGCGATTAAAAATCGATTTCCAGGAGAACTAAGCATCTCATCATATATTTAAATCGATAAAAATATTAAATAATAGTTGAATAGTATAACAACGTGAAATTATGGCTGAATCTACAGAAAAAATGAACATATTTGACATTTTTGAAAATTCATACGTTAGATGGTGACAGACTCATAAACTATACTTTAGCTAAGATTGATATATGGTTTCAACAACACATGGTTAAAATTGTAAAAATATTTTAGATTTCAAAAAGGTATATATGGTAATATAATGGAACAAAGTCAACAAATAGCATGTTAAATATGTTATAATTAACTTTTTATTAGATCCAATAGTAGATATCGAATGGTTTCCAGCTTTATGGTTAAATATTTTCTTTTCGAGCTTCTCTTTAACTGTTGTATTAAGGTTGTAAATTTTTGATGCTAGAAACTATGGAATCTTCTTTGCTGCTGCATTTTTCTTGAGAGTTCTTGCAATTTCGAATAGATCTGCGCATTGTATGAAATTGAGGCTTTAAAATATCTTGAAAACAGAATAGGACTGCTTTTCCAAAGGAATGCTTACTTGTAAATCAGAGAGTTTCAAAATTGAGAGCAAGATTATCATCATAACTTTCGATTTTGCTGCGAAAAAGGAAGACAAGTAATTAACAAATCATTTACTGTTGTTCATCAAAAGAAGAAAACTTTGATAACAACTAATGATGATAAAATCAAGCTATCTTTTAATATTTTAAATTGATAAGACATTCAAAATATTTGAATGGTTTAAAATATTTTCTTTTAATTTCTATAAGATATTATCATGATTATATAATAAAATTTAAATTTTTATTCAAAAAGGCAATATTTCAAACTTTTAATTTCAAAAATCTTAATTCTGCAATAAGTGTATTTAATTGTAGCAAATTTAATGATCCTTCGTCATGCTTAGCAATTTGGAACTCATAAATTAATGATTTCTTCAAGTAAAATTCTGCATTATTTCAAAAGTCAATAATTCTCTAGTAACTTTTCTTCAAACCCTAACCATTATATTATATGTATAATGGAGAATAATTGCAAAGAAAGATAGCCGAATTTACTGGGTAGTTCTTGTGATGCGAAATAATTGCAAATTAACACATAGTTTTAACAGCATCAATCTCTTTTTGCTCTCATTTAAATGCATTCGCACACTTTAATTTTGAAATATAAGAGTTTTGGAAATTATCAAATTTATCTGCTCAAATACTATAGATCTTCATAAGTGTTAATAGAATCACCAGCCTTACATATAGTGTTTAATATAATGATGCACATCATACTGGGATTTATTCCTTATTCATCTAGTTATTATAAGATTTACAACCCCATGAAAATTTAAAATTTTGTCAAAAATAGTGAATGTACCTTTTTTCTAACACAACTATCAATAAATTGTAATATCATTATACTATATATTAATATGAATTTTTATAGAAAAGCTTTATTTTTTTCTCAATTTTTAATTTCATTTCAGTCTCTAAACTTTCTTACTATGTAAAAACGTATTATTATAGTAATAAAATAAAATACATGTTTATTCGATCTCGTATTTCAAAAAAAAAAATTACTTATATAAAAAGATTCTCTTTAGTCACCTTTCTTTTTGAATCTCTAATAAGTTTTTACTGTTGCTTCTATATATTAAGTATTGATTCTTGTAGTAAAGAAAATCCGGAACGTTTATTTATTAGAATACTCGAACTTTGACTTACATATTACTAATTGTAATTATTTTCAAGAGCTATTTCTATTACTCCTACTTGTTCGGCTTAAAATCTGCTATATTGTTAAGATAAACTAAGTCTAAATTTTGAACCATTTTTTGAAGTTTAAAGTGTAATACATATCGATTTTTTATCCGAATTTAAGAATTGCTTCAAAGTTTTAGCGTGAAATCGTGCATTTTTTCTAATGAAATTGTTATTATAAGATAAGCAATCTGAGTTTTTTTGAATAATATGTCACTACACATGATAGAGCGTTACGTGCTGAAAAGTTACGCTTCGTTCTGAAAGTGGTAATGAAGTTTTATTAGAATTCATCAAAAAAACGTATGAAAATAATCGTATGTCAAAATGTGAGCACTTCTCAAAATTTGCTCACATTTTGACTATTTTTGTGAGATCTTCCTCACAATTTTTTGACAAACGTACAAAAAAGTGCCAAAATGTGAGCAAATGTGAGCAATTTTTATATCTCGAAATGTTCAACAAAAAATAAACGTTGTTAAACCAATTACTGAAATAAAAATTTTTTCATCTGTTGAAGAATTTAATGACTATTATGCTAATAATAAAAAATTATTTGAAGAATTGACAACATGTAAATTGAATAAAATGTTTAAAGTTGATGGATTCAAAATTTCAAAAATAAAAGGGGTGATTAGTTTGAAATCTATTCCCCAATCAAGAATCACCTCATTAATGAAAATAGATGATTTAACAAAAGAATAGAAATTATTGAAGAGCGAATAAATCAAATAATTGATTTCATAAATCATGACTCGTTGAGCCCGGGTCCTTAAAGCCCATCACTGAGTTCAAGGTTATATTCATCAAATATTTTATTATTAAATGCAACTTCTGCTAGTTTATTTATTTTTTCAATACGATCATTTGAAAGTCTATCGTTTAATTTTTTCTGAAGTTTTTCATTTTCTAGTTCTGAAACTTTATTTGGATGATATTTAAACCCGTTAAATTCTTTTTCATCTCAGTTTTGATCATTAATTTACAAAGAACTTTTGTGGTTGGAATTCGTTTAAACCATTTATCATTAATATTTGTTATAAATTCAATATTCGGAATTAATTCCCAAATTTTTGCATTTTCAATTAATTTATTATCAAATGCAAAAGCAATAGGTTTAATATTAAACTTACCTTTATAATATAAACTTTCTACATAATCATCGAAATAAACATCTACTTGTTTAACATTTTCAAGAATTGGTGAAAGAGCATCCATTAATTGATTGACGGTTACGAATCTTGATCCACTCATTTATTATAAAATAAAAAATAAAAAATAAATTTAACTTAGTTTTAATTTTACGTAAGAAGTCAATTTTTTAAATCTTGATTTATTCAAAAATGTAAGACATGAATTTTTAAAGTTTATTTTTTATTCATGAAAATAATTATATCTGATTTCTTTTACTCTCTCGTATATACTAGATTTAAAGAATTCAGAACATTTCCCATAATCTCCTAAATGTTTTCTTATCTTATTGGTTTTCCATTCATTATATGAAACTGTATAAACTTTATCTTTATCTTTGCATCTTTCATCACTTCCAATATTTTATATTTCAATTTTGATTTTGGTTTCATATTCATTAGCGTTTAATAATTCACAGTCTTCCTTTTTAAATAAATGTTTTATGTATTCAGGATTAAGAATTCTATAATAAGTAGTAGATGAGTGCGGGTTGTGTGACTTTTTTTGTTACATCTATATATAGACGATGCATTAAAATATATTTATTTATAAATCATTAAAAAATTAACATTAATTTTAAAATAATTTATTTTTTTATCTTTTATAAAAGAAGCTATATATAGATGATGTCAGATATTCCGCGATTAATTAAACATTGTTTAAATCCTGAATGGGTTAAACTTCAATTTAAAAATGAAGATTGTGAATTATTAAATGAATATGAAAGCCAAAATAAGCTAATGAGGTATAAATATAATGATAAAGAATATTTAATTTCATGGAATCAATGGAGTCATAATCAAAGACCTCATAAACGAGAAGAAGAAATTGAAATAATGAAATGGAAATCATTGATGACATTAAAGAGGATGGAATTCCTAAATTTTGTAGAAAAACCTTTAGAACTAAGTTAGGAGCATATAAACGTAGAGTATTAAATCCTGAATATCTTAAACATTTATTTAAAAAGGAAGACTGTGAATTATTAAACGTTAATGATTATGAAAATGCAAAATCAAAACTGAGATATAATATATTGGAAGTGATGAAAGATGCAAAGATAAAGATAAAGTTTATACAGTTTCATATAATAACTGGCACACGTTAGGGATTAGAAAACATTTAGGAGATTATGGTAAAAGTTCTGAATTCTTTAAATCTAGTATATACGAGAGAGTAAAAGAAATTAGATATAATTATCATTCATGAATGAAAAATAAACTTTAAAAATTCATGTCTTACATTTATGAATAATTTATTTTTATTTTGTATGAAACCAATATTAAAAATTCATGTCTTACATTTTTTGAATAATTTTATTTTTTTAATTCGTATGAAAATGAGTGGATCAAGATTCGTAACCGTCAATCAATTAATGGATGTTCTTTCACCAATTCTTGAAAATGTTAAACAAGTAGATGTTTATTTCGATGATTATGTAGAAAGTATATATTATAAAGGTAAGTTTAATATTAAACCTATTGCTTTTGCATTTGATAATAAATTAATTGAAAATGCAAAAATTTGGGAATTAATTCCAGATATTGAATTTATAACAAATATTAATGATAAATGGTTTAAACGAATTCCAACCACAAAAGTTCTTTGTAAATTAATGATCAAAACTGAGGAAAAAGAATTTAACGGGTTTAAATATCATCCAAATAAAGTTTTCAGAACTAGAAAATGAAAAACTTCAGAAAAAATTAAACGATAGACTTTCAAATGATCGTATTGAAAAAATAAATAAACTAGCAGAAGTTGCATTTAATAATGAAATATTTGATGAATATAACCTTGAACTCAGTGATGGACTTTAAGTCCTGGGCACTTTGTGCCTTGAGCTTTAAGGACCCGGGCTCAACGAGTCATGATTTATGAAATCAATAATTTGATTTATTCGCTCTTCAATAATTTCTATTCTTTTTGTTAAATCATCAATTTTCATTAATGAGGTGATTCTTGATTGAGGAATAGATTTAAACTAACAACACCTTTTATTTTTGAAATTTTGAATCCATGACCCTCCGGGTCTTGGACTCTGTCCTCAACTTTAAAACATTTTATTCAATTTACATGTTGTCAATTCTTCAAATAATTTTTATTATTAGCATAATAGTCATTAAATTCATCAACAGATGAAAAAATTTTTATTTCAGTAATTGGTTTAACAACGTTTATTTTTTGTTGAACATTTTCACTTTCATTTATTTCTTCCTCCTCTGTTTCATTTATTTTTAAAATCGGTTTCATTTATCATTAAATAAAAAATTAGAATATAAGTGATTGAAATATATTTTTTAATTAATATTAAATCAGAGATGGCGGCAGATTCTTTTAAAAAATTAAAATTATGGGAATGGAATTAAGAAAGCTGCAAGTTGGTTCATCAAAAATTATTAAAACCCCCAAATTTGGCACCGTAAGCGAAAACGGCAGAACTATCATAGGAGGAGTATTACTAAGAGTAATCCGGCGATGACACAAGCAGGTAACGCAGTTGGTGAATTGCTGAAGAATACTTAATAAAATAGGGGTAGATAGTGGAAAATAAATAAATATTATTTTTATCTTAGTATCGGTTGTATCACGATAAACCTTTCTCCTTTATTTAATACTTCTTACGAACATTAGGTGCTATTTGTTAGCACGTCACTAATTGCTTCTTTATTCTTAAATATCCAATTTGCTCCTTTCTTATCTTCCCAAACTTTATGCGCTCCTCTTTTTACTTTATCCCACAGTTTCTTAATAAATCCTGCAGCCATAGTTGATTATTTCATTAAAATTAAAAATTCATTTTCATCTTTTAATTTTGATTTTTTATTAATAATAAATGACGACTAACTATTTGTGCCAAACACTAAACCGATTAATGGAAATGTATTTCATTCATTCGAAAAGATAAATGAAATATTCGCAAAGAATGACGGTAGAAGATATTATAGAGAACTTGAAAGTTCATGTTATGACTCTGATCTCCATATTTTTGATGATAAACAAACTCATTTAAGAATTACAAACCCGCTCATGATGTGAACCAATTAGGTGACACATATATTAAACGCAAAGTTAAAGTAACTCTAGTTTCAAATAAAGCTTTCACATGTGATGCCGCTTTAAATGCATGCGTTTATCGTTGGTTACAAATCATCAAATCAAACTTTAACAATTAGAAGTAGAAACCGAAAGAGGTGATGCGGTTATCTTCAGATGGATTGCGCCCGTGAATCTTTCGCATTTGCAACATATAAACCAAAATCAGAAAGGAAAGTTAAAAAGTTTGTTCATTCGTTATATAATAATGTTCAAAAATATGATAACTCAGTATGTGGTAAATATATTGACCCTTCAGAAGTTTTCAAGAAAGCAAATGAAGAAGTTGATTCACTTTTTGATATGATTATCCGGTAAATGATTTGTTAGCATTTCAGGCGTTCGATGATTATCCTAAATCATTTGGTGAAATCATTCTTAAATATTATGTTTTCAGGGATACTTTAGTATTTTGTCAGGTTGACCCGTTAAGAGTTGCTGATTTACAAAATTACGTTTATGAAAAGATAACTGATGAAAATTATGAAAAGATTATGAATCATGTTTATAAATATGATCGCAAATTCCAACAAATCGGACTTCCTCCAAATTAATTACAAGCTTAGCCTACATCTGCTGACGCAACAGTTGATGACGTTATTATTCATGCACAAAGATGGAAGTTTTAGAGGATAAATGCATTACACCAGGATACGGTTTAATTGAAGAATCAGTATAAAGCAATACCACGTTTATTAGTAAGGAAGATCCATTCATGATTCCAGCTCAAAATCTCTT